>NC_029781.3:19857708-19859748 GCF_000817695.3 Arachis duranensis
AACGAAGAATATGCAAATAGGAACAGTTAAGGCATTTAGACAATTAGCAAGTATTATGCAGTCAAATAGGCAATCTCAAACAATTCACATAGTATGCATATGATGAATGCCTGTCCCTAGTGGCTGATGATATTATCTTGTCGGTTATAGAGCCAACCCGACAAGTCCTGGTCGTTAACCATTGGACTGTCCCTCTGTCACGCATCCCCAACTCGAGTTATACTCATTATAAACTTGATCATAATCATGATCTATATCCATCACCCTCACTGGTGAATATATACGGGGGCGAGCTCATCCGGGTCTTTCACAGTGCCCGGTCACACTTACGACATAGGGTCAGCAGAGTATCAAGTCTCAACCTGGAGCACGTGGTGGCTAGCCACTGCTACTACCCAGGGAAACTCGTATCTCAGATAGTGGAAGTGCAATTCATAATTATCAATAATTCAGCATAAACATGCATGAATTCTCATCCATGGATCAACATCCATATCAGCCATCCGGCTCACGGTTAAATCCATAACCAGCCAATATTCATAGCATACACAGCTATTCCGGCTCACGGTTCAATCCAGAACTAGCCAATTTATAAACAATTACGGCCCTTCGGCCAATGGCATAACAAGCACTTCCACCACCATCCTCCACATCTCACATAATCCTCAATGATCCTCATTGATTATTCATTTTCCCTTGCTACACTCGCAAGTTACCACACCCACTAGCTCCTTCTCTCATAGCTAGGCATATCATAATGATTTAAGATATAAGTGGTGAGATCGGAGGCTTAGAAGTATGAGATTTGGCTTTTAAAAACTCAAAAATCAACTTAGGGATGAAAACAGGTCCACGCGTACGCGCACTCCACGCGCACGCGTGGGTGGCCTCAAAAACTTCATCGACGCGCAAGCGTCATGCACGCTAACGCGTGGATTAAAAATTTGCCAATCGACGCGCACGCGTCAACCACGCGTACGTGTGGGTGTTCTCGTGCCCCAGGCACAACACTGGCACAGTTGTGGCATAACTCTCTGGAAAATGGCTGGGCATTGGGTGCAGCACAATCGGCGCGCCCGCGCACATCACGCGCTCGCGTGGATGACGCTTTTTGGAAGATCGGCGCGTACGCGCCAGGTGCGCCCACGCGCAAGGGGTCATTCTGCTAAATATTTTCTAAGTTAAAAGCTGCAGAATTCACCCATTTAAACCCCAATCTTCCAACGGACATAACTTTCTCGTTTTAAATCGTTTTTCACCCGTTCTTCGAACGGCATGGACATCCCGGATCCAATTTCATTTCTAAATAGATTTGGCACAAAACAGAGATCCGTAGTCCAAGTTATGTCCCATCAAAGTATGCCCAAAAATCATGTTTTTCATAAAAAACCACAATATGTCATTTTCAAAACAAGCCATTTTCAACTCTTTTCAAAATCAATCAAAACATGCCAATTTCATCCCTTTTCTTTGAAATCAATCAAATTATATCAAATTCCACATCAAGCCTCCTCAACTCACACATTGACACATTACCACAATTTACAAAATCACTATCTCATCATTTTAACCCACTTCACCCAAGTGGCTCAAACTCAAACATGTTGACATATCATATACTCTTACTCATGCCAATTCTCAACAACACCAATTCCAATAAATCATCATTGTACACAATCAATATCATACTCACCATCAACATGGTCCAACCCACAATTCAACCATAACCAATCATCAAGCATATATCACAACATGCATATTTCTCATACATCATACCATCAAGGCATCATTAATCATCATCACATATATACATATATGACCACATCATATATCTCAATCATTCAACAACATCAACATTTCAATGCCTATCTTAGGGCCTCTAGCCTAAGTATTTCCTACCACATTACATATTAGATACGGAAAACCAAAACCATACCTTAGCCGATTTTCCCAAGCTCCACCGGAGCACTTCCAAACCACTTATCCACAAGCTCTCAAGGCCTCAACACCTCAAAGAACAGATTTTTCACCACCAAACCC
>NC_029781.3:19859832-19871870 GCF_000817695.3 Arachis duranensis
ACACAACCTAAGCCACAACCATCATACCCATACACAACATCTCAAAACCCAAACATCATAAACAACAAAATTACACTAGGGTTAAGAACCTTACCATACCCAAGGTCCAAGGAGACAAGATTAACCTTCTCCTTCAAGAGAGTTGGGTCCTATAACATCAAAGAATCCAAAATCTCAACATTTCACCCATGAAACTCGAAAATAAGGGCTGAGATTTCGAACAGCAACACGTGGCTTACCTCAAGATTGGTTGTATGGATTTTGTAGAGCTCTCCGCGGCGAATGCGTGGCCGCAAACGGAGCGGCAATCGGAGCTCTAGATCAAAAGTTATGGTGGTTTGAAGATCAACCAAGGGAGAGAACTTGAGAGAGGGTTCTTCCTCCCTTTTGAGAGAACTTGAGAGAGTGTTCTTCCTCCCTTTCTCTCTAATTTCAGCTTGTGTGTGTAACAAATGAGGAGAGAGAGTGCTGAAAACTAGGGTTTTGGTTAAGTTATGTTGGGCCAAGGGCCCACTTTGGGTCCAATTGGCCCGGTTTGGCCCGTTCGGTCCAATCTTGGTCCGAATTCTATAAAATTGGTACCAAAATTCTCGTCTCAATCTCCTCTATCACATTTAGCCATAAAAATCACATTTTAGGCTTTCTAGAATAAATTCTCATTTATGGGTTAATTAGCCGTTAATTAACCGGGTTTTACACATGTTAAATTAAACAAGCCAATAAAGTGTACATTAAGCACTTAGCAGCATTGTTCGAGATATTATTCTTCTCGAACATTTCAGTATTCATCACCACATCTCCAACTCTTCACACCAAATTACTAGAATAAGCAAAACAATCAACTCAGCAACTCAGTTTTATGAACATCAGCAACTCAGCAATAACAAATTCTTTCTAGAAAATTTCACAAAACAAGCAAAAATTAACCAAATCAATAACTCAGAATGACAAACTCTAAACCCAGTAAGTCAGAATCGGCATTATTAACCACATAAGCAAAAATAAATTGTGGCAGCAATACTTATCGGCGGCGAGGGAGGGAAGGAAGTGACGGTGACGGAGGAAGGGAAGTTCTTCTCGTACAGAGAGAGCGAGAGAGAGCTCGACGAAGGACGCTCTAATCGGACAGAGAAAGGGGGAGAGAACCCAGAAGGCGAGAAGGCAGCAAATAAATCATAAATCATAATCAGAACCCAGAAGCCCAGAATGCAGCAAAAAAATCAAGAAGACAAGAACAGGGTCTTACCGGTGAATGAGGAGGCGGGCTCGGCGAGCTCGGCGATGTTCGGCGACGAGGAGGCGGGCTCAGCAAGAAGCAGAATGCAGTGGTGGTCGCGGAATAAATAATTCATCATGAAGCAGCAAACAAAAATCATGAAGGCATCAAACATATTCAATTATTCATCATGAAGCAGCAAACATATTCAGAAATAGCAAAACATATCCAAAATCATGAGTAAATAACCTCAGAAAATCAAAAACAAAAATCATGAAGTAGCAAAATAAATCGAAATCAGTAAATCAAACAGGCAGCAAATAATTTGAAATCACAAAATCAAGAAGGCAGCAAAATAAATTGAAATCAGTAAATCAAGCAGGCAGCAAATAAATCGAAATCACAAATTCAAGAAGGCAGCAAAATAAATCGAAATCAGTAAAAAATCAAGCACAGAACTCATAATCAGAACTCAGAAGGCAGCAAGTTCAGAGGGAGGCGAGATCAGAAAATCAAAATCAAGAAGCATAGAACTCATAAATCATAATCAGAATTAAGAAGGAAGCAAGTTCAAGCATAGAGCAGGGGAGCTCATAAATCATAATCAGAACCCAGAAGCCCAGAAGGCAGCAAATAAATCAAGAAGACAAGAACAGAGTCTTACCGGCGGCGAGTGAGGACGCGGTGTCGGCAACGTTCGGCGACGGTGAATGAGGAGGCGGGCTCGGCGAGCTCGGCGACGTTTGGCGACGAGGAGGTGGGCTCAGCGAGAAGCAGAATGCGGTGGTGGTCGCGGCTGCTGTGGATGGCTGTGGGTGGCTCAGTGGTTTCTGGAATCTGGAGCTTGGTGGCAATGGTGGGTGAATGACTGAATGCACTTGGAAAGGGGAAAGGGGAAAGGGGAAACTAACTAGGGTTAGTGGGTTACGCGTTACGCCTTTCTCTTTTTTAAAAAAAAAAAGCCAAAACAACGTCGTTTGGTGTAACACCCTAACCTTTAGCACGTCATGATCGTACCAAAAGTAAGGAGTTACTAACCTGTTCTCCTTATTTACTATTTAATATTGAGCCTTCAGGTCGATATCGCATTTCAGTTTATAAGAAAATACTAGAAAATTAGTTGTAGTAATTCAAATCACACAATCATTAATAATAATAAATGTTATATAAATGAATTCAATATAAAACTCAAATACAATACCTATCCCTCTGGATAAAATAAAACTTAAAGCAACAAGGGCGAGGGAACTCTATAAAAATAACAGGAATCACAAGTAAATCTACTAGTCGTCTGCATCTTCTAACTGAATCTTCAAACCTGTGTCACTGAAAGGGTGGAAGATTTTGGGGTGAGAACAAACCACACGTTCTCAGTAGGGAATGGAAATGTCATAAAAGTAATGAATTTAATGTAAATAATTAACTTACTTAGTAAAACTATTTTGTTAACCTGTTGGAAATACTTTTATTTCTACTTTAGATAAATAATTACTTTTCTTTAGATTTCTAAACTCAAAACAAATTTTAAATATAAAACTAGTCACATTTTCTGTATCTGAGCCACATAGTTAATCCTCAGTCAAATGTCAACTCGTAATCACTTTAATACACTCACAAACAAATAGTGCAAGCAAGAGATTCAATTCAATGTACAAGCAAGTCACAACAAGACAAACAATACAATCACAAAGTAATAAAACAAGCAAGCGCAATCAAATGCAAATGTGCAAACAACATGATGCATGTCTATCCCTAACGCAGGACATGTGCTCATGTGTCGGTTGCCTACCCGCTCCCGACATTACCCTGGCACAAGTCCCAGATATGGCTTTCCAGATGCATCAGTGTGCTTATAAGTCGTACGACTAGGCCGCATCAGTGTGACTTTCCAAATCAATAAGCGTACATCTGGAAAACAGTTCTCAGTGTGTGGGCGTCCCCACTTTACATTTGGCACTAAGACCCAAACAATGTCACATCTTCTCTCCTGTGGCAGACGCTTCATTAATTAATATATTCCTTTAATCTTTGTTCTCTGCTCTCCTGTGGTAGAGATTCCTTTTCTTAAAAAAATAAACTCAAAACAACACTTAGAACAAAATCTCTCCTTACAAAATTGGATTTAAAACATTATGTTTTTCTTAATAAATCTAGTTTAAAAATAGAATACACCTTTTCTCAACTAAATAAATCTCAAATAATTTAATTTTCCAAAACCAAATCTTTTAAAATAACTTTTCAAATAAAACCTCAGATTTTTATAAAATTTCGACAGCACTTCCCTTAAAACTCGGGGTTAGCCACCCTTTTTCGGGTCCCAACTGAACTATTTTCAACCTCTTTTCAATCGAGAAATCAAATACATATTCATCAAATTCAGTCACAAACACAACTCAAACTCATCATTCAGTCATTTCAAACAATCATAAATTATTTATAAATACCCACTAGACTTCCATGGCATTCATAGTTTAAAAACAGTTAATTTCAAAACAAAATCCCCTACCTCTGTATGAAATCAAAATCAACAAAAGTTTCGAAAAAACTTTTTGACCGAGCTGCTGAAGAGAAAAACGTCAAGAATTGTCTGTGCCTCCTAGAACTCCAATTGGCCGAACTCAAGAGAAAGGAGAGATATATTACCGTCAGCTTCCACCAAACAAAAATAACGTCAACGCATAGAGGAGGAAGATACGAACACTTTTATCGGATTATTTTTTTATTAAAATTACATATCAAACCCAGAAGTTTTACGGTGCCATAACTTCTCTCATTCTCTCTCACGGTTTTCTTTCTCTCGCAGTGCTTTCTTTTCATTTTCTTATGGTTTTGATCATAAATAAAAGAAATGAAGAAAGTTAAGGATAATAATGATTTGTGGTGTTTAAGGTTACATTAGGTGTCAAGGTTGGATATATACATATTGCATTAAAGCCACGTTTCATGATTATAAGGGAATAGTTATATGTATTAAAGGGTTACAAGCCATTGAAATTTAATTGCATTTCATATTGAATTTTGTTGATTGTAACCCTTTAATGATGATAATGAATTATTATAAGTAAATAGATATATATATTATGTATATATGTAACAAATCTTTCTTTTTTTTTTCTTCCATGGCTTCGGCCACTAATATATAATAATAATAATAATAATAATAATAATAATAATAATAATAATAATAATAATAATAGTTTATTTTTTTTAGAATATCTCATATTAATAAAAATTATTTAAAAAGTTTTAATAAATTTTAAACTTAAAATATTATAAAATTTATTTAATTACTTTTAAAAAAATAATTTTCTTTAAATACAATAATAAATTATGAATAACTAATTATTTAATTTTTTAAAAATTCGGGGTGTTATATTCCACCTACTTTATAAAAATTTTCGTCCTCGAAAATTGATATAAAAAAATAAGTTCCGACCCTACTAAAAGAAAACATGATTCATGAAGAATGATACAGGCCATACAAAGAATGTATATCCGAAAAGATTCAAATGAACAGATAGAATCACAATCAGACAAAGAAACATATGAACGATAAGGTGTGGTTGAAAGGAATAATCAAACCACATTTTAAAGAGGAAATCCGGAACAAAGAATTCCAATGAAAACAATAAAAGAAGAGATGACACTAAATCACATAGCACGAGTAAAGAGTATACGTCGAATCGAATCTAACCCATAAAACGTAACTTCTAACGGAACCAAACTATGTAATTCGCATAACTTATTGTTTCTATTTCGTCTATAATAATCCATTAGCGTTTCTATATACATGAATCATTAGTATTAAGTTGGCCAGACCTAATACTATGAGAGATGCAATTCGGTCTCTCTCTTCATTTTGATAAAATGAACGTTCAGTGATTACCATAATGAATTAAAAAGATGCTTAATGAATTTGATGATGATTTGGCAAGGCTATGGTGGTTAGATGTCAAAATATTTATCAAGGGAAATGAATATGTGTATGTGTCATTATTATGTTAATGCATGGTATATATATAACATTGCCAATCTTTCTTTTCCTTTTGTTGCCCCCTGATGGCTTCGGCCAAGTTTTCTTTTTCTTTTGAATAATTTTTAAATTAATAGAATAAATTTTAATAATTAATTTTATTTTATTTAATTATTTTTGTTGAAAATAAATTATTTTTTTAATTATATTTCAATATAATATAATAACTTATAAATAGTTAATTATTTAATTTATAAAAATATAACATCTCGGATTTTTTTTTAAAAATTAAGTAATTAGTTATTTATAAGTTATCATATTATATTGAAATTTTGTTTTTAAGAAATCTATTTTTTTTAACAAAGATAATTAAATAAAATTTTATGATTATTGAAGTTTAATTTAAATATAACTTATTTTATTAGTTTGAACTATTTATTAAAAATTATTTTAATAGGTAAAACTTAAGTTAATCTTTTATAGTTATTATTATTATTATTATTATTATTATTATTATTATTATTATTAGTTACTTCTTTCTTTTGGCCGAAGCCATTAAGAAAAAGAAAAGAAGAATAAAGTAAAGCCAAATGTGGCTCATTTACAAGTATATATATATAACTAATGTCATTAAGGGACTAAGAAAAAAAAGAACGTGGCTTGCATGCTATTATACTTATATATACTCATGACATCTAATAATACTTTTACACTATAAATTATCATTCATTAGCATCATTTTCTTTAATCACTTTTATTCATTATAGCCGAACTCTTTAGAAAGAAAAAGAGAAATAAAAGTCGTAGCTTATATGTATACATATATCTATGCAACCATGACACATGTTACATTCATTTAATAACCAATGACACCTAATAAACCTTACTACCACAAATCCTTTTTAATCACCCTCATCACTAATTATACTTTCTTTTCCTTCATGCATCACCGAACCAACTTTGAAAGAAAAAGAGAGAGTAAGCCGTGAGTGAGAGGAATCAGAAACCATGGAACCTTACCTCTTTTAAGTTCGATTTCTTATGATTTGTAACTCCAATAAAAAATTTAATCCAGTAAAAGTGTTCGTATCTTCCTCTTCTACGTGTTGGCGTTACTTTTGTTCGGTGGAAATCGACAGTGACGTAGCTCCATTACCCCTTGAGCTTGGCCAACTGGAGTTCTAAGAGGCACGGAGGATTTCAGACATTTTTCCCTTCAACAGCACGGTCAGAAAGTTTCTCTAGAGTTTCGAGTATTTCGATTACGTACGAAGGTAGGATTTTGATAAATTTTCACCGACTAAATGATATTTGAAAGTAAATTAATGTTTGGATTGAGTGTTATTGAAATTTGATTGCATTTCATATTGAATTTTGTTGATATATTGATATTTTGATGAAGTTGTGTTTAGTCAGCTCGAAAATGGATAAATTTTTAAGTTAATATTTTGATAAAAATAAAACAGATTTTCGGTCTCATTGAAGGACAAGATATTAGTTTGGAAATTTTATTTTAAAGGATGTCATTATATTTTTATAAAAGACTGAAGTTATGTTTATTATTATAAACTAAGTTTTGAAAGGAAAATGCTATTTTGAGTTTTTATTCAAAATTACTACCACAGGAGAGCAGATGTGACATTGTTTGGGCCTTAGTGCCAAATGTAAAGTGGGGACGGCCACACACTGAGAACTATTTTCCATATGTACGCTTATTGATTTGGAAAGTCACACTGATGCGGCCTAGCCGTACGACTTATAAGCACACTGATGCATCTGGAAAGGCATATCTGGGACTTGTGCCCGGGTAATGTCGGAAGCGGGTAGGCAACCGACACATGAGCTCATGGCCTGCATTAGGAATTGACATGCATCATTCTTGTTGCGCATTTGCACTTTATTTGACATTGTGAAATTGTTTGTGATTGTCTTCTCGTGTTTATACATTCTTCAATGTTATTCTGAATTGTGGTGACTAGATATTTCGTTGTGAATTACTTGAACTGTGGTAATCCTGACTAAACTAACAACCCTCAACCCTACTAAGAACCCCCCAGTTCTTACTCCTTTTCTTTCTCCCCTTCAGATGGATACCGGAGTTATATTTTACGAGATGGACCCTCCCTATATATACGAGGATATTGTACATCATAGGTTTTATGTAGTAGCTGTGGAGATTAGGACTCGTATGTACATTCTGCGTGATCATCCTTTCCATCACCCGATAGACACTCCACAGTTTAACCCCGACATGCCCTATGAGTTCCCACTGCAGTGGCTCCACCCGGATGCTCCATTTCACCCGTTTCATGATGGGCCGGTGCCTCACCAGCATCCCGATCAGCCTGCGGATCAGGCGGACCCTGAGCCTGAGCCCATGGAGGAGCATTTTCCAGAGCCTGTCCCGGAGGAGGACATCCCCGTGGGGCAGATCTCAGTATCTTCTTCTGAGCCATCTTCTGAGGAGCCGCTCACCGCCTCTATTAGTGGACAGGTGAGTGCTGGTCAGACCAGTAGCACGAGTGCCAGTGCCCCTCCTGAGATTAGAGAGATTTTCGATGACGAGGACGAGGATCCTGAGGAGTGTTCTGATGTGGTTGTGATCTCCTCTGACGATGACAGCTGAGTCCTGAGAGCTACAGTTGTGCCTTTTGATAGCACGACAGTACCTGTATGCGTATGTATGGTCTATGCTATGTGTTCTGGTTATATAAAATGCTGGCTTGTGTATGTTTAATTAGCTGTCCTCGCAAGTCTTTTTTTATAAAAGTCCTTCCAAAAATTCGATAGTACGCTAACCCGATTACAGGCTTAATAATACATAGTAAAGGTTTCATGTGAACAAGTTGGTGACACTTGATTTCTGGTATGATCATGACTTACTGGGAATTGGGTCGTTACAACTTGGTATCAGAGCAGTTCGTTCCTATTAAAGCCTGGGGATATGGACTGAATCATGCTTCATTGCATTCTCTGAGTTGTGTCTCATGCACATAGGATATCGTTGTGATATGAATTGCATGATTGTCACTGTGTTTCCATTTTAGAGACTATTCATACTTTGCCTGAAATGTTAAGACTGATCACCTTAATATTACATGTTGGGTGTGCACAGAATCTTGATGGCTGCACGGGGACGAGGACGTGGTAGGCGTGGTGCAAACCATGCAGAGGAACCGACGAGGGGTGCAGATGCTTTTATAGCTGCAATGAACACCATGGCTGAGGCTGTGCGTGAAACGGCAACTGCTACTACGCGAGCAATTGACCGTTTAAAGGAGAGGAATGGAGATCGTAACGGAGGACGCAATGGTGAGCGTGGTGGAGACGGTAATGATAATGAAGGTGCCGGAAATCACGATAACCCTATGACACTGGCAACTTTTCTGAAGGTAAATCCGCCCAAGTTTAAGGGGACACTTGTTGCAACTGAAGCTGACAATTGGTTCCATGGTATTGAGAAGTCATTGCGAGCACAACATGTACCAGAAAGACAGTACGTGAAATTTGCAACCTATATGCCGGAGGGAGAAGCTGAACACTGGTGGCATGGAGTGCAATGCTTGTTAAGGCAGGTGGTGGAAGAGATTGACTGGGATACTTTTAAGGAGGAATTTTACAAAAAGTACTTCCCTAGAACTGTTCGTGATGCTAAAGAAATGGAACTGATGCAGTTGACGCAGGAGAATATGTCAGTAGCAGAATATACTCGAAAATTTGAGGATTTGTGCTGATTCTCTAAGATCTGTCAGGAAAATCCAGATGATTTTGAGGAATGGAAGTGTTTGAAGTACGAAGGAGGACTCTGCGAAGAACTAATGCACTCGTTGGTACCACTGTAAATACGAAATTTTGCAGAGCTTGTCAATAGGAGTCAGTTGGTGGAAGACTGTACCAAGAAAGTGGTGGCAGCAAAGATGAGTCGTCAAGAATTACCTCCAAAAAATTTTAATCGGTATATAGCCCCTCAGGGAAGGAACTTTAAAATGAATAGGACACTTTCTTATGGGAATCAGCAAGTTAGTAATCTTCCTGCTCGTGACAATATCGATAAGCAAGGACGAGATACTGAAAAGCGACCACAGCCAGCACTAACAAACCTTGTTTGTAATCAGTGTGGGAAGAACCATGGTAGGAATCCATGTCGATTGGGTTCGAGCGTTTGTTATTTTTGTGGTATGCCTGGACACATAGCGAGGAATTGTGAGAAGAAGATTGCTCAAGATTCAGCTAAATCTCAGCAGTCAGGAAGAGTATTTACAATGATGACTGAAGATGCTCGTACCCGGACTCCCTGACCCAAGGTCAGTATTGTGTTAAGACTCGCTCCTTAACTGCACTTTATGTTTCTGGTGCATCACATTCTTGTATTTCTTTAACTGCTATACGTAAGTTGAGACGAGATGAGGACACACAACATACCTGAGGACTAGAAAATAAGATAAGAACCGTTTACTCGCACATGCTTACAGGTAAAGGAAATGTTGAGGACGAAAATTTTTGTAAAGTGGGTAGGATATAACATCTCGAATTTTTTTTGAAAATTAAGTAATTAGTTATTTATAAGTTATCATATTATATTGAAATTTTGTTTTTAAGAAATCTATTTTTTTAACAAAGATAATTAAATAAAATTTTATTATTATTGAAGTTTAATTTAAAAGAATAAAGTAAAGCCAAATGTGGCTCATTTACAAGTATATATATATAACTAATGTCATTAAGGGACTAAGAAAGAAAAGAACGTGGCTTGCATGCTATTATACTTATATATACTCATGACACCTAATAATATTTTACACTACAAACTATCATTCATTAGCATCATTTTCTTTAATCACTTTTATTCATTATAGCCGAACTCTTTAGAAAGAAAAAGAGAAATAAAGGTCATGGCTTATATGTATACATATATCTATGCAACCATGACACATTATATTCATTAATAACCAATGACACCTAATAAACCTTACTACCACAAATCCTTTTTAATCACCCTCATCACTAATCATATTTTCTTTTCCTTCATGTATCACCGAACCAACTTTGAAAGAAAAAGAGAGAGTAAGCCGTGAGTGAGAGGAATCAGAAACCATGGAACATTATCTCTTTTGAGTTCGATTTCTTATGATTTGTAACTCCAATAAAAAATTTAATCCGGTAAAAGTGTTCGTATCTTTCTCCTCTATGTGTTGGTGTTACTTTTGTTCGGTGGAAATCGACGGTAACGTAACTCCCCTATCCCTTGAGCTTGGCCAACTGGAGTTCTAGGAGGCACGGAGGATTCCAGACGTTTTTTCTTTCAGCAGCACGGTCAGAAAATTTTTCTAGAGTTTTGAGTATTTCGATTACATACGAAGATAGGGTTTTGATAAATTTTCACCGACTAAATGATATTTAAAAGTAAATTAATGTTTGGATTGAGTGTTATTGAAATTTAATTGCATTTCATATTGAATTTTGTTGATTGTAACCCTTTAATGATGATAATGAATTATTATAAGTAAATAGATATATATATTATGTATATATGTAACAAATCTTTCTTTTTTTTTTCTTCCATGGCTTCGGCCACTAATTAATAATAATAATAATAATAATAATAATAATAATAATAATAATAGTTTATCTTTTTTCTGTTTTTTTTTAAAATATCTCATATTAATAAAAATTATTTAAAAAAATTTAATAGATTTTAAACTTAAAATATTATAAAATTTATTTAATTACTTTTAGAAAAATAATTTTCTTTAAATACAATAATAAATTATGAATAACTAATTATTTAATTTTTTAAAAATTTAGGGTGTTATATTCTACCCACCTTATAAAAATTTTCGTCCTCGAAAATTGATATAAAAAAATAAGTTCCGACCCTACTAAAAGGAAACATGATTCATGAAGAATGATACAGGCCATACAAAGAATGTATATCCGAAAAGATTCAAATGAACAGATAGAATCACAATCAGACAAAGAAACATATGAACGATAAGGTGTGGTTGAAAGGAGTAATCAAACCACATTTTAAAGAGGAAATCCGGAACAAAGAATTCCAATGAAAACATGAAAGAAGAGATGACACTAAGTCACATAGCATGAGTAAAGAGTATACGTCGAATCGAATCCAACCCATAAAACGTAACTTCTAACGGAACCAAACCCTGTAATTCGCATAACCTATTGTTTCTATTTCATCTATGATAATCCATTAGCGTTTCCATATACATGAATCATTAGTATTAAGTGGGCCAGATCTAATACCATGAGAGATGCAACGGTCGACTAACAGCATTAATCAATAGACAATCATGCATTTGAAACTCAAACTCTTGTCAGTGGGACAAGTCCTACTGCATGACAGACACTCAGAATATGCAGTAAAGCATAGTCAGTCCATTCCCATGGCTCTAATGTAATACCCGGTCTAACCAAAATTAATTAAATAATGATTTAAGTAGGAGCGAATATGGTTGGAAGATTTGGCGATTGGAATTTGATGATTTCAATGTGATATTTGGATTCAGTGAATTTTTCCGAGTCGGAAGACATAGTTTTCTGCGTAAAAGCGCGCAGTGGGATTTTGACCGGCAGTACCGGCTGAGACCTGTCTGGTACTGCAGCTGAGAAAATTGATTATGAGTAAATAATATTAAGAAATGAGGAATTATGATTAGGGGAGGTAGAAATATTTAAAGTGCGATTTGGAGCGCTAATCTTAAAGGTTTTAGCCCAAAATTGGACCAACGGACAAAAATAAGTGAACTGGGCCTAAGTGGGCCCAAGACCCAACATATATAAACATTAGTTATGAGCATTTCAGCTCATTTTGCCCTAAAGAAGGGGTGT
>NC_029781.3:19874891-19875689 GCF_000817695.3 Arachis duranensis
TTTTTGAATGAGATCATTTGAGCCCCCTGGGTAGACGCAGTGATGTGATTTCACTAGCTCCAGGCGAGGGTATGATGTATCTATATAGAGTTGCTGAGGCAGAACAACTGGTAATGGTTTTGCTTATGATTCTGAGTTTGATTCGTGTAAGAATCGGCGAGTTGGGAAACATGTGTAACATGAACTAGATTTAGTATCCCCTTACGTCAGATGCCTATTCATGGATTAGTGAGAATCTAGGCTGGATACTTGGAGAAAAGGAGTTTAGGATGCTTAGTGAGTTTTTATTGCAGTGCATGGTATTTATTTGGCACTTTTACCGTACTGGGAACCCATGGGCCCGGGGTTCTCATTCCGTATATATTTCTTGTTTTTCAGATACAGGTTCAAGTGCTCAGAAGTGAGCTGCGGTTCGTCTGAGAGACGGCGAAGATATTTATTTCCTCTACTTTGTGCTTTGATTAGAATCTCTCCATCTTTGTTTTGAAAAGATTATATTATGTATTGAACTCTTTTGGAACTTGCCTATAGAGGCTCTTATGTTTCCTTTGAGAGAGATTAGGATATACTGTTGTCAACTACTTTCATACTGTACCCTAGCCGGCCTAAACTTCGCGGGTCGCGACTAGTGGCTATTTACTTATGTTATATATATCTATCTGTTATCTATCTCTTAATCTCCTTTATGCCTTGTCCGTATATCGCTTTCGCCTTCACAGTTTAACTTTTCGTTGTCGAAACGTGAGTGTTACGTCTTCGCGATTTTATTTCCACTCTTTTCAGGCTTCTCGATTAATA
>NC_029781.3:19875907-19876436 GCF_000817695.3 Arachis duranensis
GTACCACCGTAATATCATTGACTTATGACTCGAGCATAAGGATTTGAATATTAGGGTGTTACATTATGGTATCAGAGCAGTTCGTCCTCGTGAGCCTGAGGGATGGAACTGCTTATGCTTCAATGCATACTCTGAGTCTGTGCCTGTGCTAGTTAGGGTATCTAACCGATACATCTAGCATGAAGTCCATGAGTGTACCTTTGGTACTTTGAAGCACTAAACTTTCGATATTGGGACTGATCAACTTGATATCGATTGTTTGGTGTGTATAAGAACCAGATGGCGCCTCGTGGACCCGATCGGGGACGTGATAGAGATCGTACTAGTACGCAGGAACCGGAAGTCAACCCGAATAACCCGGTAAACCTTATGGCGGCGTTGGAGAATATGGCTGCTGCTATGTAGGCCACTGCGGAGGCTCTTGGGCAACAGATAAACAATAATGTCTATAGTGGAATTGTAGCTCAGGGCCCGATGACACTAGCAACTTTCTTAAAGGTTAATCCACCTAAGTTCAAGGGAACCACCG
>NC_029781.3:19881006-19881742 GCF_000817695.3 Arachis duranensis
TTTCATCCCTTTTCTTTGAAATCAATCAAAATGTATCAAATTCAACATCAAGCCTCCTCAACTCACACATTGACACTTTACCACAATATACAAAATCACTATCCCATCATTTTAACCCACTTCACCCAAGTGGCTCAAACTCAAACATATTGACATATCATATACTCTTCCTCATGCCAATTCTCAACAATACTATTCCCAATCAACCATCATTATACATAACCTGTAACATACTCACTATCACGTGGTTTCACCCCCAAATCAACCTTAATCATTTCTCAAGCATATATTACAACATACATATCTCTCACGCATTATCATCCCATCAAGGCATCAAAAATCATACTCACATATATGACCACATAATATATCTCAACCAAAATCAAACATACCTCATCTATACTATTTCACCCAAAATTTACCGATTTCCACACTTCAACTCCTCAAACCTCATTATTCAATAACCAACCCAATCATTCATATATTCATTATATGAAATTCATCCAATCACTTGTGTCATCACACAATGCACACATCAACTTACCTTTCTTACCTCTTTCCGGCCTCCGGCCCAAAACATACGGCCTCCGGCCCAATTTCACAATTTAAATGCATAAATCACAATTCAATACTCATTACCCAAAACATCAAATTTTCAATACACCAAGCATACAAGGCCACACAATTCTCAACCCAATCATCAATTCACATTACATACCAACTATGCATATTAGCA
>NC_029781.3:19882263-19893737 GCF_000817695.3 Arachis duranensis
TTTATATATGTTGGGTCTTGGGCCCACTTAGGCCCAGTTCACTTATTTTTGTCCGTTGGTCCAATTTTGGGCTAAAACCTTTAAGATTAGCGCTCCAAATCGCACTTTAAATATTTCTACCTCCCCTAATCATAATTCCTCATTTCTTAATATTATTTACTCATAATCAATTTTCTCAGCTGCAGTACCAGACAGGTCTCAGCCGGTACTGCCGGTCAAAATCCCACTGTGCGCTTTTACGCAGAAAACTATGTCTTCCGACTCGGAAAAATTCACTGAATCCAAATATCACATTGAAATCATCAAATTCCAATCGCCAAATCTTCCAACCATATTCGCTCCTACTTAAATCATTATTTAATTAATTTTGGTTAGACCGGGTATTACATCTAACGGGAATGAACTGCTCTGATACCATAATGTAACACCCTAACCTTTAGCACGTCATGATCGTACCAAAAGTAAGGAGTTACTAACCTGTTCTCCTTATTTACTATTTAATATTGAGCCTTTAGGTCGATATCGCGATTCAGTTTATAAGAAAATACTAGAAAATTATTTGTAGTAATTCAAATCATACAATTATTAATAATAATAAATGTTATACAAATGAATTCAATATAAAACTCAAATACAATACCTATCCCTCTGGATAAAATAAAACTTAAAGCAACAAGGGCGAGGGAACTCTATAAAAATAACAGGAATCACAAGTAAATCTACTAGTCATCTGCATCTTCTAACTGAATCTTCAAACCCGTGTCACCGAAAGGGTGGAAGATTTTGGGGTGAGAACAAACCACACGTTCTCAGTAGGGAATGGGAATGCCGTAAAAGTAATGAATTTAATGTAAATAATTAACTTACTTAGTAAAACTATTTTGTTAACCCTTTGGAAATACTTTTATTTCTACTTTAGATAAATAATTACTTTTCTTTAGATTTCTAAACTCAAAACAAATTTTAAATATAAAACTAGTCACATTTTCTGTCTCTCAGCCACATAGTTAATCCTCAGTCAAATGTCAACTCGTAATCACTTTAATACACTCACAAACAAATAGTGCAAGCAAGAGATTCAATTCAATGTACAAGCAAGTCACAACAAGACAAACAATACAATCACAAAGTAATAAAACAAGCAAACGCAATCAAATGCAAATGTGCAAACAACATGATGCATGTCTATCCCTAACGCAGGCCATGAGCTCATGTGTCGATTGCCTACTCGCTCCCGACATTACCCGGGCACAAGTCTCAGATATGGCTTTCCAGATGCATCACTGTGCTTATAAGTCGTACGGCTAGGCCGCATCAGTGTGACTTTCCAAATCAATAAGCGTACATCTGGAAAACAGTTCTCAGTGTGTGGGCGTCCCCACTTTACATTTGGCACTAAGACCCAAACAATGTCACATCTTCTCTCCTGTGGCAGATGCTTCATTAATTAATATATTCCTTTAATCTTTGTTCTCTGCTCTCCTGTGGCAGAGATTCCTTTTCTTAAAAAAACAAACTCAAAACAACACTTAGAACAAAATCTCTCCTTACAAAATTGGATTTAAAACATTATGTTTTTCTTAATAAATCTAGTTTAAAAATAGAATACACCTTTTCTCAACCAAATAAATCTCAAATAATTTAATTTTCCAAAACCAAATCTTTTAAAATAACTTTTCAAATAAAACCTCAGCTTTTTATAAAATTTCGACAGCACTTCCCTTAAAACTCGGGGTTAGCCACCCTTTTTCGGGTCCCAACTGAACTATTTTCAACATCTTTTCAATCGAGAAATCAAATACATATTCATCAAATTCAGTCACAAACACAACTCAAACTCATCATTCAGTCATTTCAAACAATCATAAATTATTTACAAATACCCACTAGACTTCCATGGCATTCATAGTTTAAAAACAGTTAATTTCAAAACAAAATCCCCTACCTCCGTATGAAATCAAAATCAACAAAAGTTTTGGAAAAACTTTTTGACCGAGCTGCTGAAGAGAAAAACGTCAAGAATCGTCTGTGCCTCCTAGAACTCCAATTGGCCGAACTCAAGAGAAAGGGGAGCTATATTACCGTCAGCTTCCACCGAACAAAAATAACGTCAACGCGTAGAGGAGGAAGATACGAACACTTTTACCGGATTATTTTTTTATTGAAATTACAGATCAAACCCAGAAGTTTTACGGTGCCATAGCTTCTCTCATTCTCTCTCACGGTTTTCTTTCTCTCTCGGTGCTTTCTTTTCATTTTCTTATGGTTTTGGTCATGAATAGAAGAAATGAAGAAGGTTAAGGATAATACATTACAACATTTTGGGTCTATGGCCACGGTTTTTTTGGTCACGGTAAAAAACCGTGACCATAGACCCTCTATGGTCACGGTTTTTTACCGTGACCACAAAAAAAAACTATGGTCACGGTTTTAAGAAAAAGGGTGACCATAGAGTACCTATGGTCACGTTTTTTTAAAAAAATGTGGTCTAAAAGGGTCTATGGTCACGGTTTTGGGGGGTGACTTAAAGGAGTCTATGGTCACGGTTTTTTACAGTGACCAAAAAGGGTCTATGGTCACGGTTTTTCAAAAAAGGGTGACCTAAAAGGGTCTATGGTCACGGTTTTGGAGGATGATCTAAAGTGGTCTATGGTCACGGTTTTGGGGGTGGCCTAAAAAGGTCTATGGTCACGGTTTTGGGGGTGACCTAAAGGGGTCTATGGTCACGGTTTTTTATAGTGACAAAAAAGGGTCTATGGTCACGGTTTTTCAAAAAATAGTGACCTAAAAGGGTCTATGGTCACGGTTTTGAGGGGTGACCTAAAGTGGTCTATGGTCACGGTTTTGGGGGTGGCCTAAAAGAGTCTATGGTCACGGTTTTGGGGGGTAACCTAAAGGGACCTACGGTCACGGTTTTGGTGAGTGGCCTAAAAGAGTCTATGGTCACAATTTTTTGAAAGGGTGACCTAAAAGGGTCTATGGTCACGGTTTTTGAGAGTGACCTAAATGTATCTATGTTCTATTTGCTTAAATATGAAAGCTAATTATTTTATTTAAATAAATTATCTTTATTATTATTATTTAATTTATATTTAGCAAATCCATTTTTAAGAATATAATTAATTTAATGTATATACATACGGTGCAAAAAAAAAGATTACATTGACGTTCAATTTTTTGTATTGCCACACCTTAAAAACTACTCAAACCATTCAGCATTCATCACAAAAATTAAATAAATACAAGTATTTTTATTAAATAGCATGGCAGTTACATTCTTAACTCTTAAGTAATTATTATTTTTATAAATTTTAATAAATTCCATTCACATACATAAAGTAAAATTAGATAGCCAATTAAGTTTTTTTGTAATCAACACTTTCGTGTGTGTCTGTTTGTGTGCATTTTCCTTATATTGTTACTATATATAAAATATGAAATCTTCATCTTTGTTGTGGATTTTTCTTATTAATAATGTGATGATTAATTTTAGAAAAACCAATAAAAAAAATGTATTTAGCTGTACAATATCATTTTAACTTATATTGATATGTTTGTATTTGTCTTATAATTTTATTATCGAATTGGAAAAGTGAGTGCATTTGAAAAGAGTGTCCCCCCAAATTTACCCATTCCCTCCCCAAATTTCCCCATTCCCTCCTCATCACCTTTTAAGTTCCTAAGTTAGGGTTAAAAGAAATTAGAGAACCATAGAAGCCGTTTCCATGCACGTCCATTAGAAGCCGTCGCTCCTCTCTTCACAAACACACAAATTCATCGCTCCTCTCTTCTTCTCAAATCGAGCCACAAATCGAGTAGCTGCTGCATGCGTCCTGTAGCCACCGTAGCGATGGGTTCAACCACCACAGCCCCCATCGCTCCTCTCTTCTTCTCTGAGGACCATAGTCCATAGAAGCCACAAATCGAGCAGCTGTTGCGTCCTGTAGCCACCGCAGGGACGGGTTCGACCACCACAGCCCCCACCACTCCTCTCTTCTTCTCTGAGGACCATAGTCCATAGAAGCCACGAATCGAGCAGCTGCTGCGTCCTGTAGCCACCGCAGTGACGGATTCAACCAACATAGCCCCCACTGCATCGTTGTCATCGCTGAGCTCGCCTTCTCTGTGTTTGCCGGTGTCGCCTCCTCTACGGTTGCCGTTGCTCGCCTTCCTCTTCACTGTCGGTAAGTAATAATTTGTTCACAAACTTTGCAGCCATTTCCTCGGCGTCTGCTTGCTGGTTTAGGGTTTAGAAGTTGATTTTCTGATTAGCTGGATTAGCTGGATTAGCTTAGGTTATTGTTAGTAATTTGTTAATAATTCATTTGCTGAGTAGCTGGATTTTCTGAGGTTATTGTTTGCTGGAATAGATTTATTTGTTTTTTTCTTATTTTCTCTTCATGATTTTTTTTGCCCAGGTTATTATTTGCTTGCTGAGCTTATTGTTTGTTGAGCTTATTGTTACTCTATTCGTGATTTGGTTGTTATTTCTGATTTTCTGTTCATGATTTTTTTTGAGGTTATTATCTTGCTGAGCTTATTGTTATTCTATTCATGATTTGTTTGGTGAGCTTTTTTGTTGCTGAGCTTAATTTATTTTGTCATTGGTTGCTGAGTTTATTGGTTGCTGAGGCCTTTTTTGTTGTATGTTACAGGCAAAACCCAGTCGCCGGTCACCAGCTTCGAAGGCCACCGTCCGTCGAAGTCTTGCTCCAACACGTGAAGCTGGGCATCAGCCCCGCTAGTGTGCATAGCCTTCAAAGCTCTTCGTGTCAGCACTCATTCACTCCATTGAGTATTCCAAGTAAGTTTCTTTCTTTTCATTTCAATTTAATTAGTTTAGTTTTTACAATTAGCTAAGGTTTTTTCAATTTGATCTCATAATTTCAATTCTAATGAGCATTGATCTGCATTCGGAGAGTCCCTTTAGGTTGCTCTTTAGCTAGATATCATATACTATGATTCTAATTGAAAGTGTACTATAATGATGAAAGGATACCCTGTAATCCAAGAATGAATGGAATGCAAGTTTGACTTTTAACTTTCAACTTTTAAGGCTTGTAATTTGTTCATTCATTACCTAGGGGCATATACTTGTAATCTATTGTAGCACTACTGCTGCTGCTGCTTCTATTAATATGTCTAGTTAATTTAGAGGAATATTATATGTATGATGCATTCATGCTTGTCTCCCATTACATTCTCCTTTTAAATGCGGCTGGTTTTTATAGTTTTAGTATATAAGTTTTCTAATTTGCTAATTTAATATTTTATTGTTTTTTCTGACTTTCTTTTCATGATTTTTTTTGCCCAGGTTATTATTTGCTTGCTGATCTTATTGTTTGTTGACGCCTGACGCGAGTAGTGCACCAAATGATGTGCGGCGAAGCATTCCTCCTTTATTTGGATCGAACCATGTATCAAAGGATATGGAAGTAAGTACTGTTCAAAACTTCTAGTTAATTTGTCACATGGTATTTTTTTTTTGAGAACTTAATTGTCGTAGTGATAGCTAATTGCAAGAATAATGGGATTGAGTTTACAAAGTTGAGTGGAATTAGTTTCTTCTGTTAAAAATTTTCTTTGATTAAACTCCATGATAGTGTTACTTGATTAGGTTGTTGTTTGATTAGGTTAGCTTAGTTGAATTAGGTGGTTAGGTAGTCAATTGATTTTGTAGTGGATTTAGGTTTGAACTCTGATGTTTATTCTATTTGAAATTGGTTTTCCTGTGCTGGTAATGACTTGCCCTGTTCTAATTTAGTTTCATGCTGCTGCTTCATTGATCTATCCTGTGCTAAATTAGTTTGCTTGGTGCTGTTGATTAGGTTTAAACTGTTATTGATCCTATGTTGCTGTTTCATTGTTTTATTTTTGTGCTAAACTGGTTTATATGATGCTGCTGCATAGTATTATTGCTGCCTTATTCTTGTGTTGGTTGCTGCTGGAATGAACAAATTCTGAATTATTTGTGCAGTAGTGAATTTCTGAGTGTTAGCTATCAATACTGCTGCATTCTTGCAATAGCTGCTGTTTGAAGTGAATGATGATTGTGAATAATTCTTGAGTGTTACTATGGATGAATGTTTCCCTTCTTTTGCTGCATATGTATTGCATCATCAAAACCATTTTTGCTAAATATCTAACATGTTTATTTCTTTTACGTGCAGGAAGACATGATGTGATGAAGAAAATATGTTCCATACAAATATCACATGGGATGTGTCTTACAATGACCTTAATTACTTATGTAAATGTAATATTTTGATGTGTTATGTACTTTTTGAGGTATTACATGTAATTGGAAAATTTTCACTCTATTTGGATTTGTGTTGTTTAGACTAAAGATTAAACATATTTATCTTATAATGAAACTTTTATGATTTAGATTTATTTAATTTCTTATTTTTAGATTTATTTTGTGATTATTATAATTTTGGGATGTGATTATAATTTAAAAAAATTGAATCTCATAAACAACAGGCTATAGTCATCGTTTTAAAAAACTGTGACCATAGATAGAGCTATGGTCACTGTTTTAAAGAGGGGTGACCATAGAGGCTATGGCCACGGTGAAAAACCGTGACCATAGATAGGAATAAGAGGCTATGGCCACGGTGAAAATCGTGACCATAGATGGTCTATGGTCATAGTTTTAAGGAGGGTGACCATAGAGTCTATGGCCACGGTGAAAATCCGTGACCATAGATAGGCTATGGTCACGGTTTTAAAGAGGGGGTGACCATAGAGGCTATGGCCACGGTGAAAACCGTGACCATAGATAGGGCTATGGTCATGGTTTTAAGGAGGGGTGACCATAGAGGCTATGGCCACGGTGAAAAACCGTGACCATAGACAGGGCTATGGTCACGGTTTTAAGTGGGGTGACCATAGAGTCTATGGCCACGGTAAAAACCGTGACCATAGATAGGGCTATGGTCACGGTTTTAAGGAGGAGTGACCATAGAGGCTATGGCCACGGTAAAAACCGTGACCATAGCCTTATCTATGGTCACGGTTTTAAGGAGGGGTGACCATAGAGGCTATGATCACGGTGAAAACCGTGACCATAGATAAGGCTATAGTCACAGTTTTTTACCGTGACCATAGATTAACCTATGGTCACGGTAAAAAAACGTGGCCTAAAGTGTCAGATTTTGAAAATTAAAACCGTGACCATAAAAACTGTGATCATAGGCCTTTTTTTTGTCGTGATAGTGATTTGTGGTGTTTAAGGTTACGTTAGGTGTCAAAGTTGGATATATACATATTGCATTAAAGCCACGTTTCATGATTATAAGGGAATGGTTATATGTATTAAAGGGTTACAAGCCACGTTTCCCTTTAATGATGATAATGAATTATTATAAGTAAATAGATATATATATTATGTATATATGTAACAAATCTTTCTTTTTTTTTTCCATGGCTTCGGCCACTAATATATAATAATAATAATAATAGTTTATCTTTTTTTCTTTTTTTT
Source organism: Arachis duranensis (assembly GCF_000817695.3). Classification (NCBI taxonomy): domain Eukaryota; kingdom Viridiplantae; phylum Streptophyta; class Magnoliopsida; order Fabales; family Fabaceae; genus Arachis; species Arachis duranensis. The sequence goes on from NC_029781.3 coordinate 19,889,750, forward strand.
TGAAATATCTCATATTAATAAAAATTATTTAAAAGTTTTAATAGATTTTAAACTTAAAATATTATAAAATTTATTTAATTATTTTTAGAAAAATAATTTTCTTTAAATATAATAATAAATTATGAATAACTAATTATTTAATTTTTTAAAAATTCGGGGTGTTATATTTGGCATCTCAAGTTGCAAACCATAAAACTCTCAAAAAATCGGACGATTCTCTCGGTTCATCGGTTAACCGTCGGTTCGATCGATTTTTTCACCGGTTCTTTGCCAGTCAGTTTTCGATGTTATCCAGACCGGATAGGTGACCGGTTCTCGGTTATTCCGGTTGAACCAGCCGATCCGATTCGGTTTTCAGAACCATGGGTAAAACATTTTAAATATCACGTTAGGTAGCCAGTCATTAAAAAGTCTAACGAGACGGTCATCAATTTATCTCCTGAAGTCATTAACGATTTTGTAACAAAAATAGAATAAAAAACTAACATGAGTCACAACTGCTAAATTGGGAGACTAAATTAAGTCAAAATTTTGAGTATCAAATTGAAAAGAAAATTACATATGACTTTTTAAATACTAAATTATCTTTAACAAAAGTTTTTTCCTATCATCAGAGAAAATAAAATAATAAAAATAAAGGATATAAATTAGAAAAATACATAAAATGAGAATAATAATATCAAATTTAGAAATGACGTCACTTTTTTAATATTAAACCAATTTAAAGCTAATTACTGATCTGAAATGGGTTGGCAATTTCCTATTTAAAAGTCAAAAAAATAAATACATTTCCGTCTATTTTATTTGTCTAAATGATCACGATTTAATGCGTTGAATTGACTTATTTAATAATCGTAATTATTACCATGATAAAATTTAATTAAAAGTTAACATTTGAAATTGGTTTATCAAATATTAGATGTTTTATTAAATATTAAATAGTAAAAGTTGGATTTATGCTAGATCTTTAAATCCTTTTAAGTTTATTTGGTTGAAAAGTAAAGCAAATGAAAGGAAGATGTATTATACCTCAAAAGGAGAAAAAAAGAAAAAAGGAGAGGGGTTATATCTCTTGAAAACATAGTCAAGATATTTTTGTGCACTAAATTATATATTTTAATTTTTTTAGGGTATTTTTTAATTTGGATAGTCAATAACTAATTTTTTTTAAATTAGAGTTTTATTTAAGAGTTTGTTGGTGGTCACTAAATTACTACATATACACGATAGAATTTAAATTTTTAACATTTATTTAATCAAACTAGTAAACTAACTATTAGATTATGTCATGTGGGTTACTTTTCTTTCTCTTTATTATAAAAATTAATAACCAAAACTAAAATGCCTTTGTAACTACAATATAAATCAATACAATTGATCATTGGAAGGAAATATTTGGCATCTTCACCAAATTTATTATTGGTTATTGAACTTTTTGAGGAGTAAAATATCTAATCTACTATTAATTTTTTCCCTTCATTTGATAAAATATTATTAATTAATATTATTAAAATTTGGTGATCCTGATTTATCGAAATGATTTTCTTAAAAACAGATTTTGTATCTAGTATTTTAAGAACATATTTATTTAACTTTTACGAAAATTTCTAAATGTATTGATATATTAGTATTTTAGTAATTTTTAATATTGATCTTAATTATCGAAACAAAAAGACAAATTTGGCACCTGACCTCACTTTACAAAACCGATGACAAATCATCATGGGGAGTTGTGTCCTCACTATCTACTGTTTGCATATCATTCCATGTGACATAAAAACGTTAATCTGAAGTACAGGAGGAGATAAAACCTTTTACAGTTCTTTTATGAGTAAATTATGGTGTTGAAAAGAAGATAGTTTCAAAGATTGAAAAAGAAAGGAAAAAACTCAAAACATAGTTGATAAAATATCTAAGAGTTAATTAGTCCTAATTAGTAATTACCTCAATTTGCAAATTCTATTTACTATATCGGTATTTATGTGATTGTGTCCAATATTTTTTATTAAACAAATAAAAGAGAATTGATGGTTTGGTAATTTTGTCACATTTTATTTTTTATTTTTAGAGATTTTTTTACTGTTCTACTTTTCAAAATTCTTATAATTTGTGACTTTGTGCCAGAATTTACTTATTTACGAAATGTACTCGTTTTTTTTAGTATGAAAAAAGAGATATATGCAATATTCTTTTTAAAGATAAAATATACAGGTAACATCTTACAATCTTAACATATAGTAATTACTTTTTTTAAAAGAATCACCTCTATTTTTTTTTTTGGGTGACTAAAATCACCTCTATTTATGATTTCTAAGAAGAATAGAAGACTCTCCTAAATTAAAACAAAATATTTATTTATCTTCTATTTCTTAATACATTTTTTGTTTTTGTCTCACGACCATAGTATCTACTATTGAAAATCATAAATAATCTTTTGCTGGTTTATAAGCAATCCAATGGATGTGCCAGTAGATTTAGAATTTAAAACAAGGAAAATAAATTCCCAATACCTAATTTAAGGGAATAATATAGTCCCTCATCCATAACCACGTTATCTAATCTGCATCTTAATTTTAAATAAAGTTTATATAATACATTAGAAATCACAATACCAAACAAAAGAAAACGCTCAACAGAAGTTAGCTGAAATGATTGGAGCGCTGTGTGAATTTTATTGACATCGTCAATTGACCAAACTGAGAAGTGTCTTGAAAATGAACTCCATTGTTTACTAACTCATCTTGCGGTGATCTAGACTTCCACAACTAACCATTTGTCAATCAAACAATCAATTAAAACAAAAACAAATAACATAATCTTCAAGAAAATTGCTTCATAGTGGGGAAAAAGAAAATCAATGTGCGAAATTATAGGTGACAAAAGTAATTTTAGTCTTAAACAGTCTCCTAATTTGTTAGTTGTTATAATCCATATTTAACAAACTGATCATATTGCATAGAATTTCCGATCTGTAAAAATCAATTCATCAATCACTCATATTCATATTTTAAACTTATTTTTAATGTATATCATAAATTGATAAGTCATATATTAAATTAGTCTGTAAAATTTTTTTTATCAATAACTCATATATTCATATTTTAAACTTATTTTTAATGTATATCATAAATTGATAAGTAATACATTAAGTTAGTCTGTAAAAAATTTTTAGTGAAACATTTTAGTTCTTAACAAATTTTAATTATTAAATCAGTGTCAAACTTTTATTTTATTAAACAAATTAATTTTCATATCAAATTATCGAGTATATAGATATGCTAATTAAAGAATGTTAAAATTTTTTAAGAAGCATTATACTTTTATTAAATAATGACATAAATTAATTTGTTTAATTTTTTTAATCAAAATTTGATGTGAGATTGTTATAACAAAATAAGCGAGTATAAATTGCGAGTATAAATTGATTTAGTGATTAAAATTATCGAAGATTAAACTGTCTTGTTAAAATCTTTAGAAATTAATGTAAATATTTGTCTAAATTGGTAATTGTGGGAAGGGGTAATTTACTTGGTGGGTCGCGGGAGCACGAAGTAACATGCAGGGCACCTAATCAAGCCGTTGATGTTGCAAGAGTTGCAGTTTCTAAGCCCACTCTCCATTGAATAAACCTTGTGGCTCCCAAAACACTCGTCGCAAACCACGAATCTCATCCCTCCACAGAATTCGCACGCGTACGGCTGCGACCTCGGCAGCCGTTCGATCATTCGCTGAAGTTCTCCGCTCTCGTATAACCGCCGCACGTCCTCGGCGCCGCCAACGTACACGCCGCCGACGAACACGCACGGAAGGAGCATGGTGCTCCGGCGGCCGCCGCCGAGGAGCGCATGGAGCTCGTCGCGGAATCTATCGTCGATTGAGACGTCGCGCTCGTCGACTGCGACGCGGAAACCGCGGAGGATGGAGCGGACGGCGCGGCAGTCATCGAAGGTGCGGCGGACGATGCGGAGGCTAGTGTAGTAAACGACCA
>NC_029781.3:19893881-19961612 GCF_000817695.3 Arachis duranensis
GAGGAGGGAGGTGGTTATGCGGAGGCGGCGGAAGATTGATTTGGGTGACTTGGGAGAATCAGGTTCGGGTATGGGTTCGGATTGGAGAAGGGTTTCAATGTCTTTGAGGGAAGAGCAAGAAAAACCTGAGGACTTGGATCGGATCAGATCTGCGGGTCGGGTTTTACGGTGTGATTTCAGCCATGTGGTTGGCCATATGGTCATGGTGCTTTCAGGTTTGTTAGTGATAGTGACTGGAGAGAGAGAGAGAGATCCGTACGGAGTGGATACTGTAGAGTGTGATTAGTGATGTAATGAAAAGACAGAGGGGATTAAAAAGAAGTGTATGGGAGGTAATATTTGGAATAATTATGTCATTAAAGGAAGGATGACATTTCGTCGTTATTAAAATATCACTACAATATGAAGTTATTTTATTTTATTCTTCATTTTTGCTTGCTTTGCTTGTTCACGTTTTGCAGTAGAGATTGCTGCATTTTTTGTGCGATTTTGGGAATTTTATCTGATTTTTTTTTGTAAGGTTGTGAAACTTAAATTGGACATAAAACTGTTTAAGCTATGGATTTGAAAGTTTAGTCATTCAATCAAAATTCAATAAAAATAATTATAAAAAATAATAAATATACGCATAAAGTGAAAAAATATAAATATAAAAAATTATTTTAATGTGAAGTTGATAATTAAAAATAGTTAAATAATTAAATAATTTTTATTTATCAATTTTACATAAAAATAACTGATAATAAATTTTTGTTTAAATATAAATAATTAAAATATGTTTTCATGATTTACCAAAAATATTATATTTTATTATATTAAAATAGATTCAATGGTTGCACGATAAATGTTTGTTGCTTACATAATTAATATTTTTTTTGTGACTGCTTATATAATTAATATGATATTTTATTAATATGGTTGATACAAAAAAAACTAAGAATTTAATAAGATACATAAGTCCATATTTAGTTCTCCCATCTAGAAATAATATTAAGTGAAAAAAGATTGAGATAAGAAAAATTTTAACTTTTATTTAGTTTGTTTAACATATAATCTTTTGACATTTATCAACAATGAGAAATATATACTTGATTACATATTTTTATTGATGAGAATTGTAAGCTACATAGTAAAATTCTTAATTTTTGTTATATATATATATTTTTTAAAATAGATTTGAGGTGTCTTATAAAATTTTTGTACTTTTATATGAGTAAAAAATTGATAAAAAAATATTTTTTGTTACTTTAAACACGTGTATCATCTAATGACACTTGTTTTGATCATTTGAAAAATATTTTGGATGTGCATGATTTATTTATTATATGTCACGATAACTTTTTTTATGTACGTTATTTTGTTCATATTTTAATCTTATTGTTTAAGATAGAATCAAAGTAACCCATAATGCAGTGGATAAGATTATTTGGAGAGCATTAAGCATGTGAAAAAAGCTAATAGTAGAACAATTAAATTTAAAGAATGTTATATCCGATATCGAGAAGCTTAAATATACAATTAAGTAAGACTTGTCTGATCTTTTAAATTTTTGAAATGTTCTAATTTTTAGTTGCGAATAAATTTTGAATTTTTTTCGGATATTTATTCTAATTGACTATTTCATCGAAAACTTACAGCAGCTTGCTAAACAAAAGCTAAAAGAAAAAAGAGTAAGGGTATTACTGGCATAATATCTACAATTGGATTCAAAAAAGCATAGGCTTCGGATAATTTTGTCAACAGAAAACTACTTGAATAAAGAGCGGAGTTAATATGAATACAGACCACGCCCCAATCTACTCCCTGGAGGAATGTGTGCTTCTAAGATCTCTTTTATACTGTGGCCAATCCCGAAGTTGGTTCTATACATGTGACCAGCTATCAGGAAAAGAATCGCAATAGCTAAATGATGGTGCACAATATCAGTCAGCCATAAGCCCATGAGTGATTCGGCGGATTTGGATTCCTATATATCCACTCATGCGGTACTTCATTGTGTGATATATATAAGATCCATCTGTATAGATATCATCATCTACATCCAGAAAGTCGTATGCTTTGGAAGAAACTTGTACAGTTTGGGAAGCGGTTTTGATTGATCAAAAAGAAGAATCCACTTCAACCGACGAAACTTTCGTTATTGGGTTAGCCATACACTTCACATGTTTCTAGCGATTCACATGGCATTATCAAATGATACAAGTCTTGGATAAGAATCTACAACGCACTAGAACGACATTGTGTCTATATACTTGTTACAAATTTTTTGTTTCCTCAATTTTAAATAGGGGTGGCAGTGCAAAATCCGCTCCGCCGTCCTGACATGCATATACTATCCGCTCTTATTATTATCCGCGGATAGTAAATAGCAGAATCCGAACTCGTCCCTGCGGGTATTCCTCCCACCCCGACTCATCCCTATAAAAATTAAATATTTTAATTTTTATCTATTTATATATAAATTAAGACAAAAATTTAAAATTTATAGATAAATTAAAATACAAACATAAAATTTATACAATGTCATTAGCTAAAATAACTTGAAATTAAAAAAAATATTGTTAGATCACTACAAATTTAACACCATAATAAAGAAATTACAATATTAGATATAAAATGATATTCAACCCTTATTCTTGATCACTTTTAACATCTTCATCATCATTAAAAGATTGCAAATCAAGATTTAAACCTGAAAATTAAAAGAGATAACAATTAACAAATTAATTGGTACTATGAAAAAAATTAACATAAATGAAGATTAATTAATATATCACCTTTACTTTCCAAAGGTGTCCACAACCAACTTTGACCACACATCAAAGCTTCAATTATGTCTTGTTTGAGCTTTGCACGATGAGGAGAAATCACATGACCACTTGTACTAAAAGCAGATTCAGAGGCAACAGTGGATACCGGAATAGCATATATATCCTTAGCTATTTTTGCAAGAACTTTAAATTTCATCTGATTGTTCTTCCACCATTTCAAAACATTAAAGTTAGGATCATTTGGAGGATGAATCTCCTCCTCAAGATAATGATCAAACTCAACATTCACATATGAACTCCTTGTCATTTTTCTTCTTTTAAGATACACCATGTAATCATCACCCCCAAATAAACTTGCATTTCCACTTTCATTAAGTTCTTTTGTATCAACACCAACACCGACATGTGACACATCAGAACTCATTTTTTGAGTGTATTCATTAACCAACTCATTACACAACTGATGAATTCTATCAACTTGCTTGGAGCATTCTGTTAGATCTGGATACATTTTTTCAAATTGAAACTCAACCCCAACCATCTTGTACCTAGGGTCTAAAACAGCAGCAACACCCATAATGCCATGAATTTCATCCCAATACTTTTCAAATTTCTTCTTCATGTTAGATGTCATATTAGCAATTAACAAATTAGCAGAAATTTTTCATTCATCCAATGACACTTTTATTTTACAAACCAAGGTAAAATAAAAATTAGCAGTCAGAAATTTAGACCCAAAAAATAGTTGAGTAACATCATAAAATAATTTCAATCTGTCACATATTTTCTTCGCAAGTTCCCACTCCTCATTACTTGGCACAGTTTTATATTAGGGTTCCTTCTGTCTTAACCTAGGAAAGACAGCTTTATACAACAAAGCAGTTTCTAACATCAAATAAGTTGAGTTCCAACGCACTATAAGTCAAATGATATATATAGTCTCTCCATCCTTACCTAGAGATCTCGCGTTCGAATCTCACTCCTAATTTAAAAAAAAAAAACCCATATTATAAAATTTATATGTGCATCTGAACACTATTTTTTTTATTACTTTAATAATCTAGTACGTCTTATATATCAATTATGGAATTACCGCAGCTCTTATCACATTAGTGTCGCGATAAAACCACGATGATCACTATACTAATATACTTAATAACATAGATCAAATTTGGATGAAAAAATTTAGAAATTACATGTAAAATGATCTCATGCATGTCTATTTTCAACATGTTTACTTTAATCAATTTTATGAGATCATGAGTCAAAATGAAAACAAAATTGAATACTTTATTTCTGTAGAAATATCTATATTCATAAATTTCTCTAAATGTGAGCATTCAAATGTACACTTCTACTGAAATAATATATCATAAAATGATATGACACCCATATAAATAGTATCCGAGTTAATACTCAAAATGGCCCCTGAAATTTGACCTCGACTCAATTTAGCCATCGAATTTTTAATTGGCTTTAATTGTACCATAAAATTTTGACCCGTGACTCAATTTGGCCCTTCAGTCATTTTTCATTACCGAAAATCTGACCTGGAAATTTTAATTGACACCTGACACTGTAATGGTTAGATGACGTGACCAAATTCTTTAAGACATCAATTTAACCCCTCACAATTTGAACATAAAATCTAGCCGTCCCAAGTCCCCAAAATCGTAGTAGTTTTTTCAAGAGTTGGAAATGATGTTGGGGAGTAGCAGCCAAGACTCAGGTAGTTCTAGTAGAGCTTGTTCGCATGGTGGCTGAATAAAGAACGCACACCATGACAGAGGTGGGAAGGTTCCGCATTGGTGCGGTTGTCGGTTGCAACCTGTTTTTCAATGGTCTGAGACGGATTCAAATCTAGAGAGACCATTTTATGGATGCCCTAACTATAATGTGAGTTGGTTGAATTGTTGTAACTTAATTCTGTGTCTTATTTCTGAAATTCTTCTTGATTTTGTAGTTGTTCTTCTTTTTTATTATTTTTGGATTTTGGTATTGTAGAGTACCAATAAGAGATTATGCGACTTTTTTAAATGGGAAGATGTTGAAGAGGAAGAAGGCATAATTGAGAGAAATAAAACTCCAATTAATGAATATCATTGAAAAATATCTCTGGGATGAAAAATTAGTACAGTTGAAGCTGAAATTAGAATCTTAAGGATGTGAAATATTATGTTGTCTGTGTTTGTCTTTTTTTTGGATTTGTGATTGTAGCATATGGATTAAGTAGGATAAAATATATGTAAATGTGATATCAATTATGTGAATGAAATATTGTTACGTATTTGATTTTTTTTATAGAGCTGGAAGTTGATGACAAAATAGAAATGGGATTTTATGTTCTCTTAGGTAATGATATATCCTGTGAAAGTTGTTTAAAATTGAGATTATATGAAAGATGTATAAAATTTTACAAAATAAGTTATAAAAAAACAAAAGATAGTAATTCATTTAGTAATTCATAGTGATTAATCATTGTCATCAGTGATAAGCAATCTTAGCAATAGCAGTATCTGTAACATACCACAATATCACACATAACATAGTTTCAAAATATCCTTGTCAAAACAGAATACCCTACATAACAGAGTCTCAAAATATCAAAAGAGCATAGTTTAAAATGGCTCTCTACAAAATATGTCCTACACAATTTCTTCTAGTCAACATTGCAAATCATATTCTATTTTGTTGTTGGTGGTGTGGAGCGGGTGGGGACGAATTTCATAAACTCTGCCAAGCATGTAGCTGTCTCGGAACTTGCTCATTACATTGAGTCCACCTTGGAAGTTGTTTTTCTCTTAGATTGTAGCTTTTCAGGCCTTGTCACCTGTTGTGGAGGTGGAGATGGTCTAATGGAGGGACCTAGTAAAATTTTTAATGTAATTGAAAATCAACATAACCCAATAAAGAAAAATCAATATATAATCAAATAGTATCAACCAATTGGATCTAACTAACATTTAATCGTGCATTATAAACCAACATAAACCAATCAACAGTTAATCAAATATTAGAAACCAATCATTTCCTGTTCTTGATTTTCTAGCTGTGAGTAAGTTGGTTAGGTGAGTTCAATCTCTAAATCTAATGCATCATCAACAACTTGAAGTGGTGCTAATAGAGCATTTGCAGTAATCTCACCAGCTTGTGTGTCAGTAGTAGCAACATTTGCTAGGTCTGTAGTCTTTTCAGCCTTAGAACTTTTTGATATTACAACAATAGCTACTGCTGCAGTAGCAAGGGCATTAGCAAGGTCATTAGCCTTCTTGTGAGTACAACTCTTCTTTGTGTGCCCTCTCGTACCACAGTAAATATATGTGAATTTCTTGTATTGCCTCTTTAACTTAATTGAAGTTTTTGACTTCTTAACACCATAGGGCTCTTCATCGGCATCCTTCCTTCTTTTTTTTTTGGTTATTGGCCTGGCTTTTTCCTCATTTTGGGTGCATGAGGCCTGTTGTGTTGACTTCTCTCCCAATGATCCTGCTCTGGTATTGGATTGAGAGAGTGCCTGTAGGTATTTCAAGATTTTGATTAATTATGGAGATAGTTACACATGCATGGACACACGACATGCTTACAAAGACAAAAATTATGAAACAGTACTCAAAAATCTATCTAATCAAATGGTATAAATAACTAGATACCAATTACTAGTTAAACAAATAACAAGACTTAATTAAATACAAATCAGTCACTATCTATTTCAAAATCTGTTTAATTAAATGATATAAAAAATAGGAACCACTAGTTAATAACAACTTTATTATCTATTATTTGCCAAAACCTGCAAGTGAAAATGCTCTTTCCTAAGTCAACGACCATATTGGTAGGCCAATCCTGAATCTTTGATACTCTTCATCTCCACTCCAAACTGGTGTCTATTTTTGAGATTTTTTTCGGATTTTCTGCAATCTACTGTGTTGTATTGGTGAGAGTTTACTAACTTGGAGGGATAACTTGACCTTGTTTTTTACAATCGACCGCATCATAAATATCTAAACCTCCTCTAACAGGGTGATTATTGGCCTAGCTCTGTATTCCTTGATCCTTGAGTTAAAAACTTCATAAGCACTGTTACAAATGTTGTCAATTTTTTTAACATGTCGGAAATATGCCCTTGTTCATGCTTCTCTAGGCCACTTATCCAACTATGCCCAAGCTTGCTCGTTAAATCTTGTTAACCTATCCTTCATCCGATCAAAATCATAGCGAGTTGTTTTCCTAGCACACTCCTATAATAGTCCTCTATACTCCTACTCTTTTCACTGTTTGTCAAAATTCTTCTATAAATGTCAGACACAGAATCTATGGTGTACATTGGACATGAGCTCCTTTACTGCTGAAGCCAAACCCTAAACTAGTAGCACATGCAAATTCTATTATCGTGCTTCAAACACACTCCCCAAGTATATTAAATGACCTCAATCAGACCCTACAATTAACTTAATTGAACTCAAATCGACCACCCAAATATTTTAACTATACTAATAACAGTCCTTGCAACAAACATCAATAAAATATATAAATACATTTATTCATTTATCTTTTACATGTCTGACATAAAAGCTCATTTGTTAGCCATGTAGTCACCCAAGTTATCAAGCAGCAGGTAAAAAAATCACTTCCAGTTGTCTTTAGTCTTGACATCAACAATTGCCCACGCAATTGGATTTATATGGTTGTTACCATCTTAAACCACTGCTGGAGGTATTTGTCCCCCAAATCGATCTTCAAGAAGGCTCCATCGAGTCTGATCAATGAGCGGCAGCCAGTCTTGAAACCCTTCTTACATCCATCCAGGCATACATACATTTTTTCAAAGATAGGATCCTCCCCTTGAAGATATGTACCAATCTTTACTGTTGAATCTGGGTTATTCTTAAGTAAAGTCTCTGCATAGTCTCTAACCAAACCATACTGAGCAGCTGCATCACTATAAATAATATTTCTTGCGTCTATTAGCCTCGCTGTGCTTTAAGCTCGGATACCTCCTCAATTTCTTAACCAACTTGCCAGTAAGCCATCTCCTGTTGGAAGCTCTGTTTTTGCTTATCCTAGATCATATGTGTTTATTATTAAAGGCCAGTATGTCTCCTTAGAATATCTGGATGCATAAGTAACCCATGGACATCTAACCATATCCTCATCTTCTTTAGTTGTCCACTAGCATATAGCTCTGACTCTGTAGCTCTTATTCCTTCTAAATTTAATCTCCATACCCTTCTGAATAATGAAATCCCTCCCAAAATCCATAAATTCATTCTTGTTATTGAATTTCATTGCAACTTGAAGCTTTAGTTCACTAAATCAGCCACCCTCAGAAAAGATTGAAAATACATCATCAGCATCATCATCACTCCACTTCTCATCTGAGTTTGGGGAGAATTTTCAATTCTTCAGACTTCCAAGAGTTGTTTCCATCAGAATCATCGTGAATTAGATCATATGCATCATAAGATTCTTGGTTGTTTTCTTTGTTGCCCAACATTTGTAGCTAGTCTACTTCTTCATCTGAATTCTCTACAATAAGACCGTCATTTTTCTCCACTATTTTCTCTTTGTCCTTTTTTAAGGAAGCACCTGGAGTATGCTTCAACTTCAATTCCCTCAATATTGACCCAGATAGGCAACCTTCAATATCTGATTCAATAGAACTGTCTTATGATCCAGGCTTATATAGGCTATCTTCTGCAGATTCGTAGGAGTCATGTGAGTAAATGTCACTACCAATGCTATCATCTAGATTAATATCCTATATTTGTTCCACCACTTTTCTTTTTAGTCTAGCAGAGGACTTGGTTGTAGTAGGAGTTAATTTGGATGAAGTAGCTTTAGATTTGGGTGCTGACTTAGGTGTTGGATTGGGCTTCTTGGGTCCTAATTTGAGTGTGGGCTTAGGTGCTAGTTTGGATGTGGATTTGGACTTAAGTGCTGGTTTGGATGTGGACTTAGGACTTAGGTGTCTTCTTAGGTATTGGTTTGGGTTTAGGTGTGGGCTTAGATGCTAGTTTTGGTTGGGCTATCTTCTTCAATGGGGGTTAGAAGTAGATTAAGGTGAGGGATTGGATGCTGTGTTGGAAGGGACCTCAGCTCTGGAGTTGATAGGTGATTTGCTATAGGTTACAGTAAATTCAGGTGGTTCAGGATTGGTTTCTTCAGAAGGAATGATTGGTATATCATTCTTTGGACTAGGTATGGTCCTTTTGACATCCTTGTCTACACCAGTGACATTAGGCATTAACTCTATCAATTCAGGTGTTTCATCTACTATGGATTGGAAAATTCCATGCTCATATTATATGTGCATTCTTCTCTTATTATTCTTTGCATAGAAATACATCTCTAGCAACTCCTTGTCATGACTTAATACTCGCAGTTCACTTTTTATAGGTCTATTAAGAACAAGTCACCAACACTCAACCATGTTATTATAACCTAGGGCCTTATAATAATCTCTCAGTGAAAATGCATCTAGTAAATTATCATCCAGCCCAGTCAACTCATCAGTGTGATTATTATCATAAATCAAACTACCATTTGGTTTGGTGACAAAACTACCTTCATGATGATACATAATCATTATACCATCATCTATCTACAAATAAGATTCAAAAAGACATAATAGTTAAAAACAACACTAAGTTCAATATATTGAAAATAGTAATTCAGATTATAGACAATTTAATTGAGGTCTAGTTCCAATATAGTGAATAAGTTAATCAATCAAAAGTGTTCTGGCAACCATTACAAAAAAGAGGTGTTAAAACTTGAATTTTAGAGTAGAATATTTTGTTAAAGGTGTCTAGTTTAAATCCAATCTCTCTCATTCAATTCTTTCTAATATTAACATAAATAAATTCTACCAAGACCAAGTTTCTATAATAATAAGAACTTTCACTACTAATTTCAACAAGTTTCTTTGATGTACAGTAATTGTATTCCTTTTACATTGCTCTAATAATTTAAAATGACAAATTTATATGAGAATCATAGTTGCTACAATAATACAATTGTCTAAATATATGTAAGAGTAAAGTATCGTTTTTGTCCCCAACGTTTGGGATAAGTTCCAAAGTTATCCCCAACATTTTAATCGTCCTATTTAAGTCCCTAACGTTTCAAAACTGACTCAATGTTGTCCTGCCGTTAGGGATCCGTTAACAGAATTGACGGCGGGACAAATTGAGACAATTTTGAAACGTTAGGGACTTAAATATGATGAAAACTTTGGGGAAAAAAATGATACGTAGAAATAAATTTTAATTTTATCCTTCAATAATATCAATTTTTTACTATACATAGCATTCAATTATTTTTAATCATATATAAGTAAATTACACTTAATCATATTACTTTCATTTTAAATAAATTAATTTTTTTATAATTTTACTCTTAAAAATTTTTAGCTATCATAAAATGTTTGTAGAATGACTAGTATATAAACTTACAGAAAAAAAATAATATATAATTAAAAAATAATTGAATACTATGTACAGTAAAAAATTAATATTATTGAAAGATAAAATTAAATTAAAATTTATTTTTATGTATCATTTTTATCCCTAACGTTTTTGTCCTATTTAAATCCCTAACATTTCAAGATCGTCTTAATTTTGTCCCGCCGTCAATTCTATTAACGGATCCTAAGGGCAGGACAACATTGAGTCAATTTTAAAATGTTAGGGACTTAAATAGGATGATTAAAATGCTAGAGACAACTTTGGGACTTATCCCAAATATTGGGGATAAAAACGATACTTTACTCTATATGTAATTATATTCCTTTTATGATTTACAGTAATTGTATTAGAAAACCATGAAGGAATAAGATTGTCATTTTAAATTGATTAATGAGTAATACAATTGCTCTATAAATAGTTGTTCCAATAATAAATATATGTAATTTCAACCAAAAAATAATAGACAAAGACATAAAATGGGATATAAAGGAATAAGACTGTCATTTTAAAATGGAATATGAAGAATCAATCACAGTTCAAACGGACAAAGAATTAAAAGATTCAATTAATCACAGTCACATACATACAAAAAAATTAAACCTAACATACAAGAATCCTACCATCACCAACAACCATAATCAACCAAAGTCCCTCAAAGATTCATTGATGAAGTAGAGCAAAAAAAAAATGAAAAATAAACCTTAACCAACATTTTGTAAGAAACAGAGTATTGTATGTTGAGAGCAACAATTTTGTTACTAACTTATTTTTGAAGAAATGGTGATTCTCAGGTACTTCGTCCTCACTATCGGGGCGAAACAAGTGAGAAAAATTTCAAACTTCAGTTACAGCGATAACAACAGTTCTTCATTGACTGGACATATACGAGAGGAGAAGGAGGAAGAAGAAGGGTCAATTGGGGTTTTACTTTTGAAGTGGTTAATGTTTGGATTTTTGATTAACCCTCTTTTCATGTCACACGACGTTGTTTCTCAATATTTTAAGCGCCAAAAGTTAAATGACATCGTCTAGACAGTGCGAGGTGTTAATTAAAATTGTCAGGTCAGCTTTTCAGTGGCTGAAAATGACGGAAGGGCTAAATTGAGACACGAGTCATATGGTACAATTAGAGTTAATTGAAAGTTTGAGGTATAAATTGAGTCGGGTCAAATTTCAGGGATTATTTTGAGTATTAACTCATAGTATCCCCATGAAAGACCTTAAATATTTGTTTCATACTAACCAAATATGCATGCATTTGTAGAGTTTATACTAACTTTCTCACAAAATATTTAAACACTCTTAACCCTCTTATTTAATAACAATTTAAAATAGTATACTACTAACACATTACAAAATCACTCAAGTGTTCTTTTAAATATATATATTCATAATTTGTGACAAGTGTTTATAGTTACCTAATTGAATGTTTTTAAAAAGTATTTTATATTCAAGTGTTTTAATAGAAAAAGTAACAAATGTCTTAATACTTTTTTAAAGAATTCTTTCAATAAGCATATGAATTTATCTTAATATTTAACAAGATTAAAATTAGAATACCAAATAATCTCTAATTTTTTTTTTGACTTCATTTTATATATGTGAACATATAATATTTTATTATAACAAAACTTTTTTTCACTATACTATTTAATAATCTATTCTTAATTTATTCAAATTTTTCCAAGAATACTAACAACGTACAGAATAATTATAAGTGTTCAATCTCGATATCTATTAGAGTACTGCTGATGCATAAAAAAAACATATGCACTTTTAAATTTTATAATTTTTTTGTGATACCTAATGAGACTATACTTACTCTCTTAAAATTTAGTATATAACATTATTTATAATTCTGCATACTATTGAAATACAAAAATAGTAAAAATACACTCATTCACAGTAAATTAATATAAAATAATAATTTGATGAAATATAAAATACTAGTAATAGAAAATTTGCTTAAGTTTATAGATCGAATTCTTTAACTTGCAGTCCATATATTTATTTGTATCTTGCAATACAACAAAATTTGTGCATAACAATCGTCTTATCATTACTATTGAGAATTATATCTATTTAGAATTACTCAGGATCAAAATATATCATCAATGTTATTATGGTACTAAATAAGTCTTTCCATAAAACTAAAATAAAATTCTTTTTATATCTAATGTCTTATTTTTTAGAGCGACCTTTTACAACAAAATTTATATCTACATATTGAGATGAGAATGACTTAATACTTTCAGGTTATTAATGAGATGAGTCTCAAATGTTGTCATTTATGAACTTAAATATTTTGCTCATGGTACTAATACATAATATCCCATATAAAATAAGATAATTTTTTTTATAGTATATATATTTTCTATCAATTGTCCAAATACTAACCTTCTTTTGAGTCAATTAGTAATTGCATAATTAAATAAAAAATATACAAGAGGTTCAACATTTATTATTGGCCAAACAATAAACTTCCTTTGAGTCCGCATAAATAATAAGCCTTGATTTATTTTTAACTAGTTACCCAAACATATATTTATCATAAACACACACATATATATAACTCTGGCAAATATAAACCTTTTTTAGACCGACCAATATTCGTATAAATTACACATCACAATATTTTTAATATTCCAAAGTATATCAATTTTCACAAAAAATATTATTTTAATAGCATAATATTCAACTAATTTATTCTGAAACTAAATTTTATAAAATAAATGGATATAATAATTTAAATTATTGCTTGTTTCCTTATGTAAATTTCAAAATACTTACATAAAACAATAAGTCAAAAAATATATATAAGAACCACATATGTGAGTATTTATTAATTAATTGTTACTTTATTTGTTTAACACAAAATTAAGTCAGTAACAAAAAAAATCAAATAAAAAATACACAATAACTTTTAAAAATTAGTCATGAATTATATTTAAAATTCTTCCACACAAATTAAAACCAAAGGTGAGAAAATAATAAACAAACAAAAAAATTCTCAATACCCAAATAATACTCACAAACAAATTAAAACAATTAAATATCTTTTATATACTTGTAGGTGTATGTGATACTGTACTTGGGACAAAAACTTTATTCTCTTTTTATTTTGTTCATAAATCATAACCTTGACTCTTCCAATAACAACCAAATTGAAAATCGTTCTATATAAATTTCATGAACAAATAAATCTTATATATTTACACACACCATTGCATATTCTTTCAACGCATGTGTTCCAAAGAAAGAAAAAGTTTTTTTTTATGTATATTTAATATATGTCTTTTAAATAAAAAAATTTTAACCCAAAATTGAATTACTCAAGAGCTTTGGAACATATTCGGTTCGCATAATTGAAAAACATCATGCCAACATAATAAAACTGTGAATGATGCACATATACAAATACATTACTTCTGTCATATACCCTCTTGAATTTATTCATTTAATCAAAATAACAAATAAACCAAGAGAAAATAATGATTAAATTAAAATCCAAATGTGAATATAAATAAAAAATATATGATGTTTTTAATCACAAAAAAATGATTCAATCACCAATACAAATTAAATAATAAAATTGATTCTTTTAATAACTCAATCATGAATGACTCTAATACCACTTGTTAAAAATTTTTAGTTTCTTTAATTCCAAGATCATCAATCTTAAATCATTAAGAAAGAGAGCTCAGAGTGCGAAAGTATACCTGAATTTGCGAGTATAACTGAGAGAGTTTGGTTTTTTAATCTTTCTCAACCAAAGTCTATTGTATTTCTGACAGTGTTGAATCACAACTCTTTTGATAGAAAAAATGTTTCTGAGATGACTTTGATGTGTTAGAGAGCAAAACTCTAAAGTTACTATTTATATTTGAGTATGACACCCATTAAACCTTAAAATCCAAATAAAATAGTATCTCTAATTTTATTCTCATTTAATTCTAAATTAAAAATAATAATAACTTCATTAATCACAATAATTGAGATCACCGTTATATAAGGTGAAATAGTTAATTTATGATTATAATTAATATATGTATTGTAACACCCTAATATTTAAATCCTTATATTCGAGTCATAAGTCAATGATATTACGGTGGTACGACTCTCAGGTGGATCTTTAATATATAAATATAAGTAAATTTGAAAGAAGTATTAATCGAGAAGCCTGAAAAAGAGTAAAAATAAAATCGCGAAGTTGTATCACTCATGAATCGACAACTAAAAGATAAAACGTGAAGTTGAAAGCGATACACAGATAAAGGCATAAAGGAGCTTAAGAGGAGGATAGAATATAAATATATAACATAAGTAAATAGCCACTAGTCACGACCCGGGAAGTTTAGGCCGGTTAGGGTATAGTATAACAGTAGTTGACAATAGTATCTCCTAATCTCTCCCAAAAGAAACACAAGAGCCTCTATAGGCAAGTTCAAAAGAGTTCAATACATAATATAAGCTTTTCAAAATAAAGGTGGAGAGATTCTAATCACAAAATAAAGTAGAGAATATAAAGATCTTCGCCATCTCTCAGATGAACCACAACTCACTTCTAAGCACCTGGACTTGTATCTGAAAAACAAGAGATATATACGGAATGAGAACCCACGACCCATGGGTTCCCAGTACGGTAAAAGTGCTAAATAAATACAATGCACTGTAATAAAAGCTCACTAAGCATCCTAAACTTCCTTTCACCAAATATTCACCCTATGTTCTTGCTAATCCATAAACTGGCAACTGTCATAAGGAAATGCTAAATCTAATTCATCTTTCTCATGCTTCCCAACTTTCTAACTCTCCAACGAATCAAAATCAGAATCATAAACAAAACTATCACCAATTGTTCTATCTCAGCAATGCTATATCAATACATCATATCCTCACCTGGAGTTAGTGAAATCATTCCCATTGCGTCTACCCAGGGAGCTCAAATTATCTCATTTTTATAATAATCATCATCATTCAATCGCATCATCAATTCATCTCATCAAGAACAACCCTCAGCGTCCATCGACACCAGCATAAGGGACCTCTCAGTGGTACAAACACAAGCAACACAGACAAGTAATGCACAATTAAGGTACAAGTAGAACAAATAGTACATAATCAGGTATATAGCATATATGATATAGCAATTCAAAACAAATAGGCACACCCAAGCAATTCAAATATATGCAAATGATGCATGCCTTCTATTCATACCCTGGGTCGAGCTGTCCGACCCGGGATGTTCTACAGACAAAGCGACCGACCTCTTCAAGTTAGGACAAACCGACCTCCACTCAAAGAGCTCGGCCAAATCACAGGAAAGCCCAATAAAGGGCCCAAATAGAGGAACACGACCCCAATCCAAAGGCAGCCCAAGCCTATAGAGATAAGGGCGGTTCCCATGAAAGATAGAGATAAAGATAAAGATAAGATAACTAACTTAACTTATCTGCAAAGGTCACTCTACACCATTATAAATACACTGGAGCACCCATGTATAACTCATACCCTGATTCTACTCAATACTTGCTTAATACCCTTGCTAACTTAAGCATCAGAGTCCCTTGCAGGTACCCCTCACCCTCCGGGGACGAAGGATCAGCACCACCACCAAGTCCAACAAGTCAGACATGGCAACTCCGACCAGTACAGAAGATCTCGTCTGAGATCGACCTATAGTTTCAGGTAACCCTCGGAACATTGGTGCCGTTACCGGGGAACCTGGAAGTCATCCCATCACCATGGCAGATGACCATGACAACGACCACGCCTCAGATCTAGAGGAAAGAACGCCGCATAAAAATGCGAACGCCACTCCAAAAGACACTTTCCAAATCAACAACAAGAAGAACTCCCCAAACGAGGGAGCCATGGATGCATTCCAAGACCGGTTAAAACAACTTGAAGAAGATGTCCTACGTCAACGAGAGGCCGAGAAGGACCTACAAAGGGAAATAAGGCGACGCCGGGAATTGGAAAATAAACTCCTAAAACTTGAAACCGATATCAAGACAAAAGCCAGCCGATCCACTCCCGAAGATAGCGCTCGCAAGGAGCAAGACCCATTCACCAAGGAGATCATGAAGACAAAAATCCCAAAGGACTTTAAACTCCCAGACATGACCTTGTACGACGGCACTACAGATCCCAGCCATCATTTCAGTAACTTCAGAAGCAGAATGTATCTCACCAACGCCTTAGATGCAGTCCATTGCAAAGCCTTTCCAACTACTTTAACAAAAACAACAATTAGATGGTTCGACAACCTCCCTCCTAGGTCCATCTCAAGTTTTGACGACATGGCTAAGAAATTTTTGGCCAGATTCTCCATCCAAAAGGACAAAGCTAAACATGCTCCGAGCTTACTGGGAATCAGACAAGGAGAACAGGAAACCCTGCGCAACTATATGGAAAGATTCAACAAGACATGCATGGATATACAGAACCTGCCAATAGAAGCCGCTATCATGGGCCTCATTAATGGCTTACGAGAAGGGCCCTTTAGTCAATCTATATCAAAAAGTACTCCACATCTCTGAACGAGGTACAGGAATGAGTGGAAAAGTACATCAACATGGAGGAAAACTCCCGACTAGGAGAGACCTCGAAGGCCGGGTTCAACCCTGGGATAAGGATAAAGATTCCAGAAAGAAGGAAGACCGACATGGAGAGAAAATTAAAAAATACCATAATTACACCCCTCTTTGGGTGTCTCTTGTGGATGTATACAGAGAGGTTTGTAACACGGAAAAAATACCACCAGCTTGGCCACTCAAAGGCAAAAAAGGAGGAGGAAATCGGGCTCAATATTGTGAATATCATCGGATCCGTGGGCACTCCACCAATGAGTGTTTCGATTTAAAAAATGCCATAGAAAATCTTGTACGAGAAGGAAAACTATATCGATATCTGGCCACCCATGATGATGAACAAAGAAAAAGAAGAAGAGTAGAAGATGTCGGACCAACCACGCAATCATCTCGAACACCAGAAAGACATGTCCACATGATACACAGTGGATTTGCCGGGGGAGGAATCTCCAAATCATCTCGTAAAAGACATCTCAAAGACATATATCACGTCGCAGGAAAGGAGGAAGCACCCGACATCCCGGCGATCACTTTTACAAAGGAAGACGCATCTGGAGTCGCATTAGGGCATGACGATCCCATGGTCATCACTATTATACTGAAAAACGCAAATCTTCACCGTACGCTGATAGACCAGGGGAGTTCTGCCGACATATTATTTAAAATGACTTTCGACAAGCTCGGCCTAGAAGAAAAAGAACTCAGAGCGTATCCAGACAGCCTGTTCGGGCTAGGCGATACCCCAGTTCAACCGATGGGATACATCTCACTCCACACAACTTTCGGAAAAGGAAGTCAGTCAAGAACACTCAAAATATATTACATCGTAGTCGACGTAAGTTCAGCCTACAATGCCCTAATAGGTCAGACAACGTTAAATCAGCTCGTCGCAATAGTCTCGACTCCGCATCTATGCATGAAGTTCCCAACTGCAGGAGGAATAGCTACAATAAAAGCAGATCAGAGGATGGCGCGCTGCTGTTACAACGAAAGTTTAAACCTCAGAGGCAGAGGAGAAGAATTTCACACAATTGAGCTCGGTGGAGTTCAGAGGCCGGAAGAGCTTCGCCCACAACCTGAAGGAGAAATAGAGAAAATCCAGATCGGGGATACCCCGGACCAAACAACCAATATCGGCACACTCCTAAAAGGAGTCATAAAAGAATCACTCATACAGTTTCTACAAGACAACGTCGACCTCTTTGCATGGAAGGCCATAGACATGCCGGGCATAGATCCCAAGCTAATGTGCCACAAGCTAGCAGTCTACCCGGGATCTCAGCCGGTACAACAAAGGCGTAGAAAGCTAGGACCAGAACGCTCTCAAGCTGTGGAAGAATAGGTACAAGCTCTACTAGAGGCAGGTTTTATAAGAGAAGTCAAATACCCGCTATGGCTTGCTAATGTCGTATTAGTAAAAAAGTCAAATGGGAAGTGGAGAATGTGCACTGACTATACCGATCTCAACAAAGCATGCCCGAAAGATCCCTACCCACTCCCGAACATCGACGCTCTGGTAGATGCCTCCTCCGGATATAAATACCTCTCCTTCATGGATGCATACTCGAGATATAACCAAATCCCAATGTACCCACCCGACCAAGAAAAAACCTCATTCTTACCCCCAAAGGCAAATTACTGCTACATTGTTATGCCCTTCGGTCTTAAAAATGCGGGAGCCACCTACCAAAGATTAATGAACAAGCTTTTTTCGGATCATATTGGAAAGGTCATGGAGGTCTACGTGGACGACATGCTAGTAAAAATACAAAACGAAGAGATGTTATTATCCGATCTGGCACAAGGATTCAACACCATAAGACGACACAGCATGCGACTCAATCCCGGAAAATGCACCTTCGCAGTAGAAGCTGGTAAATTCTTGAGTTTTATGATCACACAGAGAGGAATCGAGGCAAACCCGAACAAGTACAGGGCCATACTTGACATGAAAAGTCCGACTTGTGTCAAAGAGGTGCAATAACTCAACGGGAGGTTGGCAGCCTTGTCGAGATTCCTGGCCGGATCAGCAATAAGATCTCTCCCTTTCTATGCCACTCTAAGGAAGGGAAAGGAGTTTGAATGGACAGCAGAATGCGAGCAAGCCTTCCGAGACTTCAAAAGATTCCTGGGATGACCACCTATACTAAGTCGCCCACGGGAAGGAGAACCACTGGTATTGTACCTCGCAGTGGGAAATCGGACAATAGCCTCAGCACTGGTCCAAGAAGACAACAGCGAGCAACAACCCATATACTTTATCAGCAAAGCATTGCAAGGATCCGAGCTGAACTACCAGAAAATAGAAAAGTTCGCTTACGCTCTCATATTAACATCACTACGACTTTGCCCATACTTCCAGTCTCAAACCATTAAAATTCGGACCAACCAGCCCATAAAAGGGATCCTACAGAAAATAGACTTGGCAGGCATAATCTTGTAATGGGCAGTCGAGTTGTCCGAATTCGACCTTCAATACGAAACTCGGATGGCCATCAAATCTCAATATCTGGCCGACTTCATTGCAGAATTTACGAACACACCGGAAGTCCCCGCAGAATGGAATCTATATGTGGATGGCTCCTCGAATAAAACGGGAAGTGGCGCAGGCGTAATAATTGAAAGTGACCAGGGGACCCAAATCGAACTCTCCCTCAAATTTGGGTTTCCTGCCTCAAACAATCAAGTGGAACATGAGGCACTATTAGCTGGTTTGAAACTGGCTAGGGAGGTTGGAGCTCAAAAACTTATCATCTTCAGCGACTCACAAGTAGTCACTTCACAAATAACAGGAAGCTACCAAGCCAAAGATCCCACTATGAAAAAGTACTTGGACAAAACCAGGGAATAGCTCAGACAACTCAGAGAGTATGAGATTCGACACATACCCGGAGAACAAAATGCCTGGGCCGATGCACTCTCAAAACTAGCCAGCACCAAACCAGGAGGCAACAATAGAAGCCTTATCCAAGAAATTCTACAGAAGCCATCAATCTCAAAAGAAGAAAAGGTCCTAGCCATAACAGGACGCGATCAGAGATGGATGACCCCCATAATTAATTACCTCATAACAGAGGCCCTCCCTACAGAAGAGAAAGAGGCAAAGAGGTTAAAATGGGAAGCACAATACTATACCATCATAAATAATACTTTATACAAAAGAGGGATTTCAACACCATTGCTAAAATGCGTGCCGACTTCCAACACTAAGGATATCCTAGAAGAAGTACACAGTGGCATTTGTGGCAATCACCTCGGAGCGCAAGCACTCGCCAAAAAAGTACTACGAGCAGGATTCTATTGGCCAACCCTATAAAAAGAAGCCACAGAATTCGTAAGGACATGTTCGCCATGTCAAAAGCATGCCAACTTCCACACCGCTCCGCCAGAGAAACTCATCAGCGTAACCTCACCTTGGCCATTCGCAAAATGGAGACTCGATCTCCTCGGACCTTTTCCTCAAGGATCAGGACAAGTCAAATTCCTCATAGTAGGAATAGACTACTTCACAAAATGGATCGAGGCAGAACCCCTAGCTAATGCCACAGCTCAAAGAAGTCAGAAATTCCTGTATAGAAACATCATCACAAGGTTCGGAGTTCCATACTGCATCACTACAGACAATGGTACCCAGTTCACAGACGCAGGCTTCAGAAAACTAGCGGCCGACCTGAATATAAAACAACAATTCACCTCTGTTGAGCACCCCCAAGCCAATGGGCAAGCCGAAGCTGCTAACAAAGTTATATTAGCAGGGATAAAACGGAGATTATAGGATGCAAAGGGAGCCTGGACTGAGGAGCTCCCACAAGTCCTATGGGCGTACCGAACAACTCCACATTCCACGACAAAGGAGTCACCCTTCCGATTAGCTTACGAAATGGAGGCAATGATCCCAGTGGAGGTCGAAGAAGGATCACCCAGAGTAATCCATTTTAGCGAAAAAGTCAATTCCTAACTTCAAAGGTAAGAGCTCGACTTACTTCCAGAAATCTGAGAGAAAGCTCGGATAAGGGAAGAGGTGCTGAAAAGACGAATGACCTCCAGATACAACCGAAAAGTAATACAGCGGGCCTTTGTTGAAAATGACCTTATCCTAATCCGAAACGACATAGGAACAACACGACCTGGAGAAGGAAAGCTGGCAGCAAATTGGAAAGGACTTTTCCGAGTCATAGAAGTATTGGGAAAGGGCTACTACAAACTTTCCGAACTCGACGGGCGAGAGCTTCCTAGATCATGGCACGCCTGCAACCTAAGAAGGTACTATAGCTAAGGATGATAAAAGATCTTGGACAAGGCGCACTCTTTTTCCTGAAAAAGGTTTTTTAACGAGGCGCCCCGCCAAGATCTACAAATCACCCGACTTAGGAAGTTAACTCCTCATGTATATTTGCATTCTTTTTTAATAAAATTTATTCAGATTCTCAACAAACGCTCAAGTCGTATTATTCTGAAAACATTCATCGCCCGATTGTAAAGCTACAGATCGACAGAAAGTGAAAACCAAATTCACTGCGCGATCACGACAAAAACGAGGACTAAAAATCCAAATTCTACAAAATCGGCAAAGATGAAAACAGAATAATGCAAGAAGTTATAGAAAGTGATCCATAGAAAGGACCTGACGAGGTCCTAATAAAGTGGATTGCTATAAAATAACTTAAAGACTGGCTGGCACAAAGAGTCGGACCAGCCACAACAACCCAAGTTATAAGTAAAGCCCTGGAAAGAGGTCTGGCCAACCCTATAAAAAAGGATTACTATAACTTCGAAGAGCCCGATATGATGAAGTCGGACTCCTACAAAAAGTTACAAAAGATAATCTCTGAAAGAGACCTAAAACAAGGTCCAAAAAAGAGGATTATCAAGTAACTCGACAGGGCCTGACATGACAAAGTCAGCCCGAAAAGATAAAGTTACAAAAGATAATCCCTGAAAGAGACCTAAAACAAGGTCCATAAAAGAGGATTATCAAGTAACTCGATAGGGCTCGATGTGACAAAATCGGCCTAAAAAGATAAAGTTACAAAAGATAATCCCTGAAAGAGACCTAAAACAAGGTCCAAAAAAGAGGATTATCAAGTAACTCGACAGGGCTTGACGTGACAAAGTCGGCCCGAAAAGATAAAGCTACAGAAATAACTCAGAAGAACCCGACATGACGAAGTTGGCACAAACGACAAAGAGTTATAAAGTAATCCCTGAAAGAGACTTGAACAAGGTCCAGGAAAGAGAATTACAGAAATAACTCGTAAAAAGCTCAACATGATGGCCACCCGAAAACCTTAAAAAGCAAATCCTAATAGAGACCTCACAAAAGGTCCAACCGAAATGGATTGCTAAAGATAACTTTGGGACAAAGAAAGAAGACCAACACATAAGGTGGATTCAGACTTAATAGAAGTCGGGCTACAAACATAAAGCAAAAAAGGTCCAATCCAAACACAAGATGCAGTAATGAACAAACTCAAGAAGCCATCAGAGTCAAGCCCAAGAGTTCGGAGACTATTTTGTTTAATGAAAATAAAGTTGCTAAAGTGAAGCAACTAGAGAAGTACCAAAGTCAGAAGCATGCTTTATAAAATAAAAAGTTCAAAAGCCCACAGGCCGGGCTATGCCAAAATATACCAAAGATAATTAAAGAGAATTCGGAGGTCCCTCACTAGCGGCATCAACATGAGGTGAAGTAGGACGAGTCTGGAGAGGCACCGCATCCACCGTCCCGTCACCTCGTCTCAAGATCTGACAATCAGGATCTGGCTCAACTACAGTCGAGGGGGTTGAAGTGACCGGCATAGCAGAAGCTTTAAGAGAAGGCGTAGGAAGAAGCTCAACATCATCATCAGGATCATCCGGGACAATCTTGTCATCCTTTACTACGTTATCAAGACTAAAGAGAGTCAAATCGGCATCAGGGGCAATAATCTGGACCTGTTCCTTTAGGTTCTCATAGGCGGTAGTCACGCTGCCTACAAGGTGACCCTGGAGCTCGGCATAATCAACCCGAGAAGTTTCCAAGTCATCTCGGAGATGCACCAACACCCTATAAGCTGAGACATAGCTATCCTTGTGCTTCAATGCCATGTCCTCAGCCAACTTCAAGGAAGCCGCCAAGGCGATAGAGCTAGCCTTCTCACCCTCCAATTCCTTTTCTAACTTCGCCAACCTCACCTCCAACTCCTCCTTCAGACCCTTGATCTGATCAAACTTCGATTTAGCCTCTTCCATGAAGGATTTCGTAGCATGAATCGGGATACCCTGAGCAGTTCAGAAAATAGCCGCACCCATATGTGCCATCTTCACACTATTTCTGGTGATAAAATCTAGGTGCTGAAGAAGGGACACGTCATCCATAGAAAGCGCACCGTAAGGGGCAATTTGCTAGTCGACAAACTCGACAGCATCAAAATCCGGGGCATCCAGGTTAAAGGGCTCAGTTGTTTTCTGCTTTTTCGAGGAAGGAGCACCAGAAGCAGCAGTAGAAGTTTGTGGAGGATCTACCAGGCGAACCCGAGAAGTAGGGATCACCCTCCTCGGCCAGGGGAACTCGGTACGGGCGGTTTCATCGTGGTTTGAGAAGATCCCTCCCCAGCTGCCTTGACCGAGATGTTTTGTGCAGCGGCTGCCTTCCTGGCTTTTTTGAAAGCCTTCATGGAGTCGTTGTTTTTTGACATTTCTGAAAAACATAAAAGATAGAATCAACAAACAAAAGTCATAGATCACAGGGGTAAAATAGAATAAAATAACACGTCAGCCAATACACAACACTTTTCAGACCAAAGATGGGTCCCCCAGAAATTTCTTAGTATCCAGATGCGGGGGCTCCCCCTAATATCCTCCAATACACTCACAAAAGCCTGTTCGACCCCGTCCAACATCTCCCAAGTATACCGAGACACCATGACATTCTTTTGCCACTCAAGAGGAAAAGCAGGTTCATCATTTTCATCAAGAAAAAAGGGGCGAACCCCCTCAACAGCTCGAACTTTAAAGAAATAGTTTTTAAAGTCTTTAAAGGACTCATCATACATGGCAAAGACTTTGTGCCCTTGAGCAGATCTAAAGGAAACCCAAGAAGCTTTCTTTTTCGAAGAGGCCTCAGGCTTGGCCGAAACAAATAAATAGAGGAAAAGAGTTAGAGAAGGCTTGATGCCTAACTCTTGACACAGCAACTGAAAAATTTTTATAAAACCCCACGAATTGGGATGAAGCTGGGATGGAGCAATGTTATAATACCACAACAAGTTGGTCTCAAAAGTGGAAAAAGGAAAAGTAATGTCCAACAGACTAAAGAAGTATTCATAAGCATAAAAATAGGGACGCCTCCCCTCAACTGAAGTAGGAAAACAAACTCTCTTATTGGAATCAGGCGCTACCAGCTCGTAATTCCCTTCCTGGGCACCACTACCACAAACCCTATGGTGTTTTTGTAGCTCTCTACAGAAGTCGGAATCCACCACTAAAAGACATAGAAGAACCATGGAATCCACCCAATCAGCCATGCCCTCAGGGACTTGGGAAGACGTCTCAATAATATTCTTGCGAGAAGCCATAAGACCAACTAGTCCTACAATAAAGAAAAGAATATCGGATTACTAAAACACATCTCGGACAGCAGCAAAACAACTCGACTACACAACCCAGTGCATTACAAGCAACAAAAGGAGTCCCCAGGACTTACGTTAAAAATCCTGGGGCACCATTTGGGAGTAGCCACAATACAAGAACCCAAGAAGATTTACAAGATTCACACCCCAGCAACAATGCTTCCCTTTTCAAAACCAGAAACAACAACCAAAGAAAAAATCATCAAGAAAACATCGTCTTCATCAAAAGAGAAACTACCAACAGAACCTAAAACCACTAAAGAAGCAACGTTTTTCAAGCAGCGGCAACATGCAAAATCCTAGAGACACTAAACGGAAGAGCAAAAAGAGGACCAGAACAGGTACATCACAGTGGCGGTCAAGCATGGCAATATGAAAAAGATTCAAGCTTTCCAACATAGATGCAAGCAAAATCGAAACTTTATTGAAGAATCACATTCCAAAAAGCAAGTAAAGAAGCGGGAAAAGAACCAACCTGAGGAAAAGAGGAAGCACTAAAGAAGGTGAAGAAAAAAGGAAACCAAAATTGTACTCCAAGAACAACACCAAACGATCGCCAAGCAAACATCGCAGAGGGAAATGAGAAAATCACAGAGAAAATAGAAAAGAGAGAAAGAAGGTTACGAAGAAGAGAAACCGTTTTTTAAATGCGAAGTTTAAAAATAAAGAAACCCAGAGAAACCGAAGCATTAAAATCCCATTAATAAGGGTGTTAAACCCTCGCACGTTACCAAAGCTAGAGTGCTAATGCAAAAGCATGCACTTAAAGAAGCAGAAACGTTCCACATTCAAAAAGGAGCTCTACAAAGATAAAGCGACAAAATGCTCGAGTTCGGCTTTACACGAGCAGGCCTGAAGACCAAGACTCGACCTCCAGATAGAGATCGAGCTCGAGCAGGGGTATTGTTCATACTCTGGATCAAGCTGTCAGACTTGGGATGTTCTATAGACAAAGCAACCGACCCCTTCAGGTCAGGACAACCCGACCTCTTTCCAAATTAAAGAGCTCGGCCAAGTCATCAGAAAAGCCCAAAGAAGGGCCCAAATAGAGGAACACGCCCCAAATCCTAAGGCAGCCTAAACCTACAGAGGGAAGGGCGGTTCCCATGAAAGATAAGCTGACCTCACCTAGAATGTAAGATAAGATAAGATAACTAACTTATCTTATCTAGAAAGTTCACGCCTCATCACTATAAATACACTGCAGCACCCAGGTATAACTCATACTCTGATTATACTCAATACCTGCTTAATACCCTTGCTAACTTAAGCATCGGAGTCCCTTGCAGGTACCCCCACCCTCAGGGGACGAAGGATCAGCACCATCACCAAGTCGAACACAATAGCCCGACCAATACAGAAGATCTCGTCCAAGATCGACCTATAGTTTCAGGTAACCCTCGGAACAGCTATGTCTCAGCTTATAGGGAGTTGGTGCATCTCCGAGATGACTTGGAAACTTCTCGGGTTGATTATGCCGAGCTCCAGGGTCACCTTGTAGGCAGCGTGACTGCCGCCTATGAGAACCTGAGGGCACAAGTCCGGATTATTGCCCCAGATGCCGATTTGGCTCTCTTTAGTCCTGATAACATAGTAAAGGATGGCAAGATTGTCCCGGATGATCCTGATAATGACGTTGAGCCTCTTCCTGCGCCTTCTCTTAAAGCTTCTGCTATGCCGGTCTCTTCAGCCCCCTCGACCGTAGTTGAGCCAGATCCTGATTGTCAGATCTTAAGTCGAGGCGACGGGACGGTGGATGCGGTGCCTCTCCAGACTCGTCCTACTTCACCTCATGTTGATGCCGCTAGTAAGGGACCTCCGAATTCTCTTTAATTATCTTTGGTATATTTTGGCATAGCCCGGCCTGTGGGCTTTTGAACTTTTTATTTTATAAAGCATGCTTCTGACTTTGGTACTTCTCTAGTTGCTTCGCTTTAGCAACTTTATTTTCGTTAAACAAAATAGTCTCCGAACTCTTGGGCTTGACTCTGATGGCTTCTTGAGTTTGTTCATTACTGCAACTTGTGTTTGGATTGGACCTTTTTTGCTTTATGTTTGTAGCCCGACTTCTATTAAGTCTGAATCCACCTTGTGTGTTGGTCTTCTTTCTTTGTCCCAAAGTTATCTTTAGCAATCCATTTCGGTTGGACCTTTTGTGAGGTCTCTATTAGGATTTGCTTTTTAAGGTTTTCGGGTGGCCATCATGTCGAGCTTTTTACGAGTTATTTCTGTAATTCTCTTTCCTGGACCTTGTTCAAGTCTCTTTCAGGGATTACTTTATAACTCTTTGTCGTTTGTGCCGACTTCGTCATGTCGGGTTCTTCTGAGTTATTTCTGTAGCTTTATCTTTTCAGAGTATGAACAGTACCCAGTTCACAGATGCAGGCTTCAGAAAACTAGCGGCCGACTTGAATATAAAACAGCAATTCATCTCTATTGAGCACCCCCAAGCCAATGGGCAAGCTGAAGTAGCTAACAAAGTTATATTAGCAGGGTTAAAATGGAGATTACAGGATGCAAAGGCAGCCTGGGCTGAGGAGCTTCCACAAGTCCTATGGGCATATCGAATGACTCCACATTCCACGACAAAGGAGTCACGCTTCCGATTAGCTTACGGAATGGAGGCAATGATCCCAGTGGAGGTCAAAGAAGGATCACCCCGAGTAATCCATTTTAGTGAAAAAGCCAACTCCCAACTTCAAAGGGAAGAGCTCGACTTACTTCCGGAAATCCGAGAAAGTGCTCGGATAAGGGAAGAGGCGTTGAAACGACGAATGGCCTCCAGATACAACCAAAAAGTAATACAGTGGGCCTTTGCTGAAGACGACCTCATTCTAATCTGGAACGACATAGGAACAACTCGACCTGGAGAAGGAAAACTGGCAGCAAACTGGAAAGGACCCTTCCGAGTCATAGAAGTACTGGAAAAGGGCTACTACAAGCTTTCCGAACTCAACGGGCGAGAGCTTCCTAGGTCATGGCACGCCTGTAACCTAAGAAGGTACTATAGCTAGGGATGATAAAAAATCTTGGACAAGGCGCACTCTTTTTCCTAAAAAAGGTTTTTTAACGAGGCGCCCCGCCAAGACTTACAAATCACCCGACTTAGGAAATTAATTCCTCATGTATATTTGCATTCTCTTTTAATAAAATTGGTTTAAATTCTCTACAAATGCTCAAGTCGTATTATTCTAAAAACATTCATCGCCCGATTATAAAGCTACAGATCGACAAAAAGTGAAAACTGAACTCATTGTGCGATCACGGTAAAAACGAGGGTCAAAACCCAAAATCTACAAAATCGGCAAAGATGAAAACAGAATAATGCAAGAAGTTATAGAAAGTGATCCATAGAAAGGACCTGACGACGTCCTAATAAAATAGATTGCTATAAAATAACTTAAAGACTGGCCGGCACAAAAAGTCGGACTAGCCACAACAACTCAAGTTATAAGTAAAGCACTGGAAAGAGGTCTGGCCAACCCTATAAAAGAGGATTACTATAACTTCAAAGAGCCCGACATGAGGAAGTTGGACTCCTACAAATAAGTTACAAAAGATAATCCCTGAAAGAGACCTAAATAAGGTCCAAGAAAGAGGATTATCAAGTAACTCGATAGGGCCCGACGTGACAAAGTCGGCCCAGAAAGATAAGTTACAAAAGATAATCCCTGAAAGAGACCTAAATAAGGTCCAAGAAAGAGGATTATCAAGTAACTCGATAGGGCCCGACGTGACAAAGTCGGCCCAAAAAGATAAGTTACAAAAGATAATCCCTGAAAGAGACCTAAATAAGGTCCAAGAAAGAGTATTATCATGTAACTTGACAGGGCCCGACGTGACAAAGTCGGACCAGAAAGATAAGTTACAAAAAGATAATCCCTGAAAGAGACCTAAACAAGGTCCAAGAAAGAGGATTATCAAGTAACTCGACAGGGCCCAACATGACGAAGTCGGCCCAGAAAGATGTAAAGCTACAAAAGGTAAATCTCCAAAAGAGATCTGAACAAGATCCAAGAAAAAGGATTACCTAGTAACTCGACAGGACCCGACATGATGAAAGACTCAGGACACAAATTACAAACAATAGTCCCCCAAAGAGACTTAAATGAGGCCCAAAAAGGAGGATTACAAACAAAACCAAGCCAAAAGGGTCAAGCTGATCATGTCCCAGCCTACGAAGGTACCAAGACGAGTGCAAGCAGACATGATATAAAAACTACTAAGTTATGATAATAAGCAAGCTTCAGAGGCCACCAAAATCATCCCCGGAAGCTCGGAAACTACTTTGTTTTTCAAAATAAAAGTTGCTAAACAAGTAACCCAAAAAAAGTATCAACAGTCTGCAAAACACCATTTACAAAAATAAAGAGTTCAAAAGCCCATAGGCCGGGCTATCAACATTAAACAGGAAGAAAACTCAGTCGACATTAGAAGACTTCTCAGCAGAATCAACTTGGGGTGAAGGAGGACGAGTCTGAAGAGGCACCGCATCTACCGTCCCATCATCTCGGTTCAAGATTTGGCAATCCGGTTCCCCTTCTGGACGACTGATCCCAGCAGTAGAAGTCGGAGAGGTCGGCACGGTAGAAGTCTTGGTAGTAGGTAGTGAAGGGCGATCATCATCATCATCGTCGGGATCGTCAGAGACAATCTTACCATCCCTAACAATATTGTCCAGGCTAATAAGGGAAAGGTCGAGATTTGGCGCAAGAACTCGGAATTGCTCTTTTAGATTCTCATAAGCCGCAATAACACTACCTACGAGATGATTTTGAAGTTCGGAGTAATTAGCCTGAACAGATTCCAACCTACTCCTGAGCTCCATCACCTCTCTATAAGTAGTAACATAGCTATCCTTGTGTTTTCGAGCCGTATCCTCGGACAGTTGCGTGGCAGCCGCCAGACCAACAGCCCAGGCCTTCTCCCCATTCAGCTCTTTTTTCAACTCGGCCACTTCCACCTCGAGCTCCTCCTTCAAACCCTTAATTCGGTCAAATTCTGATTTTGCCTCCTCCATAAAAGCCTTAGTAGCATGAATAGGAAGATATTGAGCAGTTCGATATAAAGTCGCTCCCATGTGTGCCAGAGTAATACCACTCCGAGTAATAAATTCTAAATAACGAAGAATGGATACATCATCGGTAGGCATGACACCATAGGGAGCAATCTGTTGGTCTACAAACCCAACGGCATCAAAGTCAGGAGCTCCAAGATTAAATGGCTCGACAGTCCGAGGTCTTTTTGGAGGAAGAGCAATTGGAGGAGCAGAGGTACCCACTGAAGTCTGAGGTGGCTCAACCAAATGAACCCGGGGAGTCGGGATCATCCTCCTCGGCCCAGGAGAGCTCGGGACGGACGGCTTTGACAAAACTTGGGAGGACCCTTCCCCGACCACCTTGGCCGGGATGTTTTGAGCAGCGATAGCCGTCCTCGCCTTTTTAAAGGCCTTCAGTGAGTCATTATTCTTCGACATCTCTAAAAAACAAGAAAAATACAACGACTTATGAATACCCAGAAAAGAAAGCAGAGAACAAAAGACATGGGAACACAGTTTATAAAATACTCAACACAGCACGAATCAAGGACGGATCCCCCAGAAATTTCTTGGTCTCAAGATGAGGAGGCTCCCCCCAAATATCCCCTAAAGCAGTGACGAAGGCCTGCTCGACCTCGTCTAACATCTCCCAGGTATACCTAGACACAACTACATTCCTCTGCCACTCTAAAGGAAAATGAGGCTCGCTATTCTCATCCAAGAAGAAAGGACGAGCTCCTTCAACAGTTCGGACCATGAAAAAGTAATTCTTAAAATCGCGAAAAGACTCATCATACATGGAAAAGACTTTATGTCCCTGGGCCGACCTAAAAGAAATCTAAGAAGCTTTCTTTTTGGTAGTCCTAGGCTTGGTCAACACAAAGAGATACAGAAAAAGGGTTAAAGAGGGTTTAACACCAAACTCATGACAAACTATCTGAAAAATCTTAATAAAACCCCAAGAATTCGTATGAAACTGAGATGGGGCCACATTGCAAGACCACAACAGGTCGGTCTCAAAGGAAGTAAAAGGAAGGGTAATATCCATCTAGCTAAAGAAGAAATCGTATGCATAAAAGAAAGGACGCTCTCCCTGGGTTGAAGTAGGAAAATAGACCCTGTCATCAGAATCGGGCGCCACCAACTCATAGTTGCGTTCTTGATTCTCACTACTACATATCCGATGGTGTTTCCTAAGCTCCGTGTAGAATTCCGCATTAGCTAGGGATACACACAGCAACACCAGGGAGTCCAACCAGTCGGACATCCCCTCAGGAACCTTAGAGGACGCCTCGACAATATTTTTGTGAGACGACATGGCCAACTAATCCTACAAAGAAAAGGAAACGGGTTACTAACCCCAAAAAAGCAAGTTCAGACAAAATGGAAGCAACTCGGACAAATGCGACCTTAAGCACACAAAACAGTAAAAGGAAAACCCCAAGACGCACACCAAGGTCCAGGGGCATCCTTTGGAGGCAATGACAGAGTGAAGTCCCAGAAAAAGCTACAAAGATAAAACCTTCTTTCAAACAAAACAGCGTCCCGAGAAGAAAAAGGTGAAAGTCAAAAGAAAGTCATCAAAAACCATCGTCTCTATCGAAAGAAAAGTCATCAACAAAACAAAATCATCAATGGAGCAAACAAGTCATCAAAGGAGCAACCTTTTTTGAAACAGCAGTACGGAAATCAACGACAAACACACGAAGCCCTAGAAAGAAGCCAAAACTAGGAAAATCACCCAAAGCATACATAAGGACGAAAAAAAGACCAAGAAATAGACATCACAACAATAAACCAAGTATAGAAACTAAGGAAAAGGTTCAAACTTTCCGACGTACAAAAATCAGAGCATCATCAAAGAATCAAAAACAAAGCAGCAGAAATAAACGGTGAAGAGAAAGAAAAACCAACCTGGAAGAAGGAAGAAAGCTTTGAAAGAAAAAGTTGAAAAGCAGAGCAAAGCAGCAAGGATTGACCGCGAAGCAGAAGCACCAGCGAATGCCAAAACGTCACAGAGAGAAAATGAGAAACGCAGGACAGGAAACGGCGAAAAAGAAGGGAAGTTACAGGAAAAAGAAAAAAACCGTCTCTTGGATACAAAATTTGAATAAAGGAAACCAAGAGAAAATAGGGGCATTAAAAACCAATTAATGAGGGCATTAAAACCCTCGCACATTCCCAAGGCTAGGACGTTAATACAAAAGCGCGCGCTCTCAGAGGAAGCGAAAACGTTCTGCATTCAAAAAGGAACTCTACAAAGATGAAGTCGACAAAATGCTTGAGTTCGACTCCACTTGAGAAGGTTCGAAAAACTAAGACTCTACCTCCAAAAGAGGACCGAGCTCGAGCAGGGGCACTGTTCATATCCTGGGTCAAGCTGTCCTACCCGGGATGTTCTACAGACAAAGCGACCGACCTCTTCAGGTCATGACAAAGCGACCTCCACTCAAAGAGCTCGGCCAAATCACAGGAAAGCCCAATAAAGGGCCCAAATAGAGGAACACGACCCCAATCCAAAGGCAGCCCAAGCCTATAGAGATAAGGGCAGTTCCCATGAAAGATAGAGATAAAGATAAAGATAAGATAACTAACTTATCTTATTTGCAAAGGCCACTCTACACCATTATAAATACACTAGAGCACCCAGGTATAACTCATACTCTAATTCTACTCAATACCTACTTAATACCTTTGCTAACTTAAGCATCGGAGTCCCTTGCAGGTACCCTCCACCCTCCAGGGACGAAGAATCAGCACCACCACCAAGTCCAATAAGTCAGACACGGCAACTCCGACCAGTACAGGAGATCTTGTCTGAGATCGACCTACAGTTTCAGGTAACCCTCAGCACACCTTCCCTATGGCTGATGAGTCTCATCTGTCGGATATAAAGCCAACCCGACAAGTCCTGGTAGCTAACCATTGGACTGTCCCTCTGTCGTGCATCCCCAATTCGAGTTATACTCAACATAATTCATAATTCATATCCAACACCCTCACTGGTATATATTCACGGGGGCGAGCTCATCCAAAACTTTCACAGTGTCCGACCACACTTACGACATAGGGTCAGCAGAACCTCGGATTTCAACTTGGAGCTAGTGGAGCCGACCCACTGGATCTACCCAAGGAAATCCGAGACTAAGTTAGTTTCAATCCCGAATCATACTCGACAGAGAGCAAGTGGGGGCTAACCACCGCATCTACCCCAAGAGTCTCAAAAGCTCAACCTGGAGCGAGTGGAATCACCACTACTACCTCTACTACCCAGGTGCCATAATCTCTAACCTGGAGCAAATTGGACGAACTACAACCCTTGCTACTACCCAGGCATCACAATCTTTGACCCGGAGCAAGTGGGACAATCCACAACCCTTGCATCCATCCGGGGAGCCTCTATACTAACCAACCTGAAGCAAGTGGGGCGCAACCACAACCCTTGCATCTACCCAGGAGGTACGTTCTCATATGCCCAGGAAGAACCAAGGAGGGGATCCTAACCTCCCACCATCTCGCTGGGGGCGATTTTACAATACTAGGAAGAACAAGGAAGGGGATCCTCACCTTCCTCCATTTCTCTAAGGTCGCACTTTCAAGAAAGAGAGCTCAAGATAAAACAATCATTTAAAGCCATATTTTCATTTCCAGCCATAAATCAATATTTATTATAGCCATCCGGTTCATGGCATAGCCAATAACCAACCAATAATCATTATCAATATAGCCCTTTGCCTCACGGCATACACCGCACTTCCATCATCACCCTCAACATCCATACAGTCATCATTAGTCATGAATCATCATTAATTCTCCCCTTACTTCGTCCACAAGTTACCACATCTCCTAGCTTATTTCCATCGCCAGGCATACTATAAGTATTTAGGGCATAAAGGGTGAGAAAGGAAACTTAGAAGTCTAAAATTTGGCTTTGAAAACTCAGAATATCAACCTTGGGGTGAAAACAGGGTCACGCGTGCGCATCCTCCATGTGCATGTGTGGAAACTAGAAAAATAACGTGATTCTCGCACGTCGCCCATGCGCACACGTGATAGTCAGAAAAGCAGAGCGACGCGTACGCGTCAGCCACGCGTACGCGTGGGTGCATTTTGTGCTCATCGCACAAAACCAGCACAGCAACCGCACATCTCTCAGGATTTTCTATAGGGAATTCACATCAGTGCAGCGACGCATACGCGTCGGCTAGTCGCACGCGTGGGTGTGTAAAAATCAAGACTGACGCGTGTGCGTCGGTCACGCGTGCGCGTGGAAGCACGATTTTCCAAAATTTTTACTAAGTTAAAAAGCTACAGAATTACACTTTTAAACCCCAAACTTCCAACAAACATAACTTCTTCTACAAAATTTTCTTTTCAACCATTTTTGAACCGTTGGAAAGATCTTTGAATAAATTTTAAAAATCCATTTTTGAAGAATTCTGAACTCCGTGGACCGAGTTAAGGACTGCCGAAGTTGGTCAAAAATCAGTTTTTACCCAAACATAGAAATTACCAATTTTTCCAATGTTCACAAGCCAAA
The DNA here is from genome assembly GCF_000817695.3 of Arachis duranensis. Lineage (NCBI taxonomy): Eukaryota > Viridiplantae > Streptophyta > Magnoliopsida > Fabales > Fabaceae > Arachis > Arachis duranensis. The sequence continues at coordinate 19,927,900 of NC_029781.3, forward strand.
TTCATTTCCACTCATCCAAATGACTACAACCCAACCACATTTACATAATTACACTCAACTAAACCAAACCTTACTCCTCTATACAATTTCACCCAAAACTATCAAATTCCATATCTCAATTTCCTCAAACCTTATTGTTCAATAACCAAACCAATTATTCATACATTCAGTATCAAAAATCTATCTAATTTCTTATATCATCACACAATACACACATCAACTTATCTTCCTTATCTCTTTCCGGCCTCCGATCCAAAATGCACGGCCTCCGGCACAAATTAACAATTTAAAAGCATATTCCATAACCCAATACTCACTATCCAATTCATCAAATTCTCAACACACCAAACATACAATTCACACAATTCTCAACCCAATCATTAATTTACATTACATATCAACTATACATATTAGCAACAACCATTTACACAATTTAAACTTAATCCTAGGGGCATCTAGCCTAGGAATTCTCATCTCACCACACGGTACTTAAATGAAACTTAAACCGTACCTCTTGTAGCCAAAATAATTGAGCTTCTTCTTGGAAGTCTCCACCAACCCTTAGCTCCAAGCTTCACCAAAGCTCCACAAGTAACACCAACCTCCCAATTGTGCACCAAAATCACCAAATACACTAACATAACCAATTTCACATATATACATTAACCTAGGGTTCATGAAAATGATAAATCACAAGGGTTGGAGGGTTCCTTACCTTAACCCACGAAATTTTGTGATGAATATCACCAATGGCTCGTACTATAGCACTCCTAAACAACCAAAATAACAAGGTTTTCTCAAAACCAAAACCAAATTCAAATTTAAAGAGAAAAATAAAAACTAGACAGAGGACAGTGAATTAATCACCATAAAACTTAGATAAAATTATAGAGGATGAGAAGAACAATGCGTGGTCGCAAACAGCTCGTCAATCGAAGTTTCATAACAAAAGTTATGGACATTTAAAAGTGGAGCTAGGATTAGGTTTTCTCTTCTCTTCTCTCTTCTCCAAAGCTGCGCCCCTACCCTCTTCCTTTAGGGTAAATGAGCTGAAATGCTCATAACTAGTTTTTATAAATGTTGGGTCTTGGGCCCACTTGGGCCTGGTTCACTTATTTTTGTCCGTTAATCCAATTTTAGGCCAAAACCTTTAATATTAGAGCTTCAAATTGCATTTTAAATACTTCTATCTTTTCTAATTATAAATCCTAATTTCTTAACCTTATTTACTTATAATTAATTTTCTCAAGTACCAGACAAATCTCAGCCGGTACTGCCGGTCAAAATTCCAGTACGCATTTTTACGTAGAAAACTATGTTTTTCAACTCAGAAAAATCTACTGAGTCCAAATATCATATTTAAATTATCAAATTCCAATTGCTAAATTTTCTAACCATATTTACTCTTATTTTATTTATTATTTAATTAATTACAATTTGACCAGATTTTACATGTATTATCCATAAATAGATTAGAAAATAATATTTTTCTAACCATCTCAACTAGTTGAAATTCAGATTTTGTAATGTTTGCAAGTGCTATCTCATGCATATAAATATAAAGATAAGTGGAATAGAGTTGAAAAACTTACTAATTTCTTGTCACCTGTTCTATGAAACTAGCAAATTGATGTCTAAAACTTTTTATTCCATTTCTAATAATTTTCTTGTATTTTTTAGAAGTCTAACAAATTCAAGTTGTTTTAGTGAAGAGTCTTAGTAGAGTTGATAAAATTAGTAGCATGAGAGAGCAAATGATCACTAAATTTAAAAAAATGACTATAGTGTTATTCTTGTATTTGAAACCGTTCTTCATCTGAGTTTAAGCTAAATACTATTTCATTATTGCTATAGTGTAATTGATCTTAATGGTGTAAAAAATAAGGTGAAATGTGAGAAGAATAAGTAATTCGAGTTTTAATTTTTATTTGTATGATCGTAGTTCTTCTACTATTTTGGAAAATACTTCTACTCAAACGTCATGCATAATTTTGCATGGGACTTTTTGTTTGGGAAGCGATTTTGCTATTCAACTTATGAAACTTATTGGTGCAAGTATTTTTCTATTAATTATTCTTTTCTTATTTATATATATAAACATTTAAGATTCCTTAATCTTTATATAATTGAATCCATGCTCTATTTTTGTATTGCAAAGGATTTGATATCACAAAACTAAGAAATAGAGGTTAAAAGCGAAAAAAATTAACTTGATGTGTTTTTGAATGAGCCAACGTTTTATAATGATGAAAAATAGATATTTTATAATAGCGAAAGGAAAATAATAATAGTTTTTCAATATTGTTGCTCATGACTCATGGTATGAGATTTGCTGAATATTTTTATCGTTGTTGTGGTTTCAAAATCGATAATTAGCATTAATTCTTATGTTTTTAATAAATATAGAAGTCATTTACTATCTGAATTGAAGATGTTGAAGTTGTGTTTTATACTCAAACTTAGATGTTTGATTTTAGTGACATTGATAAGATATTACTTATAAGATATTGATGTGGTTTAATTTTGTTGCTGATCATGATATTCTTACTAATATTTTTATTCAATTCGTTTTATAGAGGAAGATATTGCAACAAGAGAATATTCTACTACGAAATTAAATTCAAATACTGCTATTGATCAACAAGATTATTATAATGATGATGACTAATGATAATTGATCTACTATTCTTATCATTTTATTTATAATTCTTCTTTTTGATAATTATTATTGGGTAGCTACAATATGTGGACTTGTAGACTTGTGACCTTTACAATTAGATTGTAGACTTTATCTAGTTTATTAAATATATCTTTTGTTTAATTGGTTACACTACCAAAAAAAATGTTGAGTACCGTCAGATTTAGCGTCGCAGAATAACGACGGATTTACGGGTGATAAAGGCGTTGAATTCATCAGGTTAAATTATTACTGGCGAATTTACATTTTTGACAAAAAATTTACCAGTAATAATTAGAGAAAAACAAAAAAAATAGGCGCGTGCATAAATTAGTATCAGATTTACCGTTAGATAAATCCGTCGGTAAACCCATTTAGTGAAAACGCTGTATTTTGGTGACTCGCAAAGGTTTACCGTCGAATTTTTCTAACGGTAATTTTTTCCTAAATGAAAAATGCGAATGCTCTCCCATTCATTTCGAATATGTCTCTCACTTTCTATGCTTTCTTCTCCCATTCTCTCTCTAACCCTCTCCCTCCCTATCGTTCTGTTAGTCCTACCATCAGCCTTGTCGCCGCCTCCTCAATCCGTCTCTCTCTCTTCTCTTTCTTCTTCCACTCTCTTTCTAACCCTCTCCCTTTCCACCATTCCGTCAGCCCTGTCGCGTGTTAGCCCGGTCTGCCGTCGCATTCTCTCCGGCAGCCCCTCTCCCTCTCGCCGCCATCCAATTCTTCCAGCCATCACCAACAGCGCCGACCACCACCAATATTCTTCCGTCGCAATCGTTGCCTTCCAGCCACTTTGTAGACGTCATTGTTGCTGTTACCCTCCCGTCGACTCCTCCCTCTCAGAAGCCTTGCAATCACTGACATCACCTCTCAGACCGTAGTTCGAAAGGTATAAAAAGGTGCTAATTAAATTTTAATATTATTCATTTAGAGTATGATTTATTTCTCTAGGCTACTAGTGTTACAGAGATTTGATTTTTGTTCAAGCACAAAGAAAAAGATAAAACAGTGAACTTTGGTTCTATTTTGTCTTTTTGTGAAAATTGAGCTATTCAAGAATTTGAACTACTTTTGTCGTCATATGTTGATTCTCCTCTTTTGGAAATTTTTGTGCATTGGTGATTCCTAGTTCGTTGACGGTCATTGATTGTTGTTGATTGTTGATTGAATATGAATTTAGTATTTTATGCCATAATGTTTGTTTGCTTTGGTTGTATTCCATTTTCTTCTATATATTTCCATATCCATGTAATTGATGCAGTCGATATTAAATTAATTATTAATTAGTTACTTAATTCTTCACATTTGACCTTTTCAAACTCGGTTGTCTGCAACATCTTATACCATTTATTTATCTTGTTTTGTGAATTTTGTATAAAATGAATGATATAAGATGTGGTGTTTATATAAATAATACTAGCTCCAAAACTTTGATGTTTGAGTTTATTATTATTATTATTATTATTATTATTATTATTATTATTATTATTATTAAGCATTTTGAATGATATTGTGAATATGTTTAGCACATTTTTAATTTGTATTGTAACACCCTACCATATAGAGCTTTACGCCTAGGACGTAAATCAGAAGTGGCGAGGCGCTACGACCTCTAAAAGCAAAAATATGTATATAATACAATTGAAGGGAAAAAAAATAACTAGGAGCCTTGAAAAAGAAGTTAAACAAAAGTGTAGTAGAAATCACATCCCACTCATACGGATAAGCGTAAAACGGATATAAAGATTGAAAGGGAGGTTACAAATTTATAGAACAGAATTCCAAAGGATACAAATATCAAGCTCCAGACTCGACTTGTGAAGCTAAGGCGGGCCGAGTATACAATAAGTGTGGAGAATAACTATGTACATATATATACAAGAAGAAACAAAATACTAAACCCAAAATATAGCTCTTTGCTTCCAAAAGGTCTTCAGAATGCTTAGTTAGGTGTCTCCTGACCTGCATCTGAAAAACAACAATATATGTATGGAATGAGAACCGGAAGTTCTCAGCATGGTAAAGGTGTCCGCATAGTTAATATAAAAGGCCTCAGAAAAGCCAGAGGCAATCCTGAAACTTCGACACTCAAATTTAAACTTAGGGTTCAACTAAATCAGCAATTAGATAAAACTATCTAAGTTATTCATGTTCCTATCTATCCATAACTTAACATTTTACTTTCTGTCTCCTCCAACCCTCCGAATCATCAGTGGAACTACCCTCAGCATCACCTTCGTCAGCATGAGGGATCTTTCAGTTGCAAACACATACAAAATAAACAAGGAAAGCACAAGTATAGATAGCAGTTAAAGCAAAAAGATCAGATAGCAGATAATCACAAATAAAAATTAGGCAAGCCAAAATAAGTGCACATTCATACAAAACAGAGAAATGCATATGATGAATGCCTTTTCTACTGGCCGTGAGCTTATGAGTCGGTTATACTGCCAGAACCTAACACATCCGGTAGCTAACCCGGACCGTCTCTCGACTGCGCATCTCTAGGAGGTATAAAATTAGAGGATTAGTGCCCTACCACCTTACAGACAGAGAGAAAGGGAGAGTGTGAGGGAAAATGTAGGGGATTAGTGCCCTACCACCTTTCTCACATCTCATAAAACATAAATCACAAGGAATGCAAGAGAATGAATAGAGGGATTAATACCCTACTGCCTTTCTCACATCTAACTCATCGCAATATGATCTTTTTTATTAATTATGTCTCATTCATTCTCAAGTTCTTTATTATTCATAATTAAACTCAGTCCTTAACATTCCTCTTCTTCGTAGCCAACTTCATCAATAATCATATCTCCATTTAATAAAATTTCATTATTGTTATCATTATCTTTATCAATTATTTCTTCCTCAATATTACCAACATCTCATTACTTAATTATCACTCAGCAAATCCTTCTCAATATTCCCTTAACTCATTTAACCTGTTTACCCTTGTTCTAAAACTTAAAAGCTTGCTAACGGACATTAAACAAGTGTTAAAGAAATTTGGAAATTTTGGGAAAAGGTTTAAAGCTTGAAAATAATATTTTCAGAAAACAAGAGTTCTGCGTATGCATGCCATATTTCACGTACGGGGAAGTGTAAAATATCCCTTCTCGCGTATGCGACCCTTGTCCGTGTACACGAGCCCCTTGGCAGGGAATCATCCCCGTGTCGCGTGGTCCTGCCTGCGTACGCGGGGCTGTAATTTTGCCTATTTTGCGTATGCATGCCATGCCTGCGTATGCAGGACATCTAGGCAGAACCCAGAGTCTGCGTCACGTGCATGTTCGCATACGCAAGCTCAACAAGGTTTGCAAAAAGCTGCTAAGTAAGAAAAAAAATCAGTTTTTCATACCAAACTTCGAATGTGCATAACTTTTTCATTAAAAATCATTTTTAATCTGTTCTTCGAACGTTGTAAACTTCACGAACCTAATTTTATTTAAAACAAGTTTAACAAAATTTGGGCTTCCAGAAGCCAAGTTATGGCCCAACAAAATTGGTCATAGATCATGTTCTTATTTAAAAATCTAATCTCAAGTTTTCCTAAATTTCCAAACCAGAATCATCCAAATCATAACCAAATTAACACAAACTATACCTACACAGTATCACACACACTTATTATCAAATCCCTAATCATCCTAATATATATAAACTCACCAATATACATCATCATCCTCATCATATATCACAAATGTACACGCATTTAACTCATACAAAATCAAAAATCACTCACAATCCCAAATCCAACATCACACTCATTACATGCATATACATTTATTCTAAATCCAACCATTCAAATATTCAATTGCACAACCCACCATCCATCCTCAACACATCAATAATCATCATTATTCTATACTCATCAAACACATAATCCAACACATACCAACTCAATCACCCTTCATACACAAACCAAATACCACTTACACAATTCAACAATAATCCATCCAGTTTATCCCTATCTTAAAGTCTTCTAGCCTAAGTTTTCACGGACATTAAACATTAACTACGAGAAATCAAAACCATACCATGGCCGATTTTTTCTAAGTTTGGAACGCCACAAATATCACCATTCCACAAATGTCCAAAGAATCAAAAGTACACCATATAGAATCCTAGCTTCCATAATCCAAATTCAAGCTCCCAACAGTACCAATTTGCCTTCAAAACTCATAATTCAATCTAATACCATATAAATATCACTAAATCAATATAAAGTTTGCTATACCAACAATTACACAAGATTTAGAAATTTTTGACCTTACCAATAGAGATTTGGGACAATATCCAACAAGCCCACAAAGCTAATTCAATCCTAAAACATCTAAAATTACATAATCTCTCAAAATCAACACCCAAATCACAAAACTGAAAGGGGAAGAACTGGGCATGAAATCAGAAATTTCTTACCAAATTGTTCAGTGAATTTTGTAGAGAATTATGAGACGAACATGCGGCCGCTAACAGCTCGTTAATCGGAACTCCAGATTAAAAGTTATGGAAGATCAAATTTTGAGCAATGGTTTGAGTTCCTGTTCTCCCCCTTTCTTATTTCAACCTGTTTCCCAAATGAAATGGAGAAGAAGAGCTAAGCTCTTCTTTTAAGTGGGTATTGGGTCGGGCCTTGGGCCCGTTATGGGCCCGGTTCAACCAGTTGGCCCGACGGCCCAATTTTGGGCCAAAATATTTGAAATTAGTGTTGAAATTTACATTTTAATTATTTCTACGTATTTAAACTATAAAATTTAATTTTATAATTTTTTAAATAATAATTAATTTATTGGCTAATTATTCATTAATTTCATGGGTTTTACATCCTACCCCCATAAAAAAAATTTTGCCCTCGAAAATATCGGTCACCGCTAGGGTACGCGAGAGCAGTTCTCCTTTTAACTCATTACATAGTTTCCCAACCTCTTGCCAATCTTCATAACAACTCATCTCCCGCAACTTCTTCTCCTCACCCTAGTAGTCTTAATGTCTTCCAAATTTCCGTGCTTTCGTTGCCGCACTCTAATTCATTTGTCTCTAAGAATTTGATTATTCGCCCAACACTAATCTAGAATCTCCTTAAACTCTTCAAGCTCTAATAGCATATCCTACGTAGCACACTTAAGTTTGGTTCTAAATTCAACACTTCCAATCCTAATTCATGATTTTCGTCTAGTATGAATAAATGCAATGTCTCAACATTCTATAACATAATTAGAATTTTCGTTATCAGTTTCATGATTACCTAACGACATTAATTCCTTTGCATAATACTCAGAGTCTTCTTACTGAGGCATTCGTCACAATGTCTTGATGTTGCTTCCACTCGCATCCTAAATCCTTTGATAATGCATTGTAGTAATTCTGGATAGTTCATTAGGCTTGGGTATCACGAATGCTGGCACAAAGGTTAATCTTTCTTTCGAAGTTCAAAAACTTACTTTGCATTTAAGTGTCCATACAAATGACGCATCCTAGCGCATCAACTTTTATCACAGACCATACGATTGGCAAGAATTTAAAGCTCCAAAACTCCTTTTGATTTTGCATACTTACACGCTTCACCTTCTGTGTTCAGAAGTCTTGCTCTAAGGAATTAACATTTTGATAATTATATCTAGGAGTTGTACGAGATGCTAACTATGCTCGAGTTGATCTCTGAAAAGATATTAAGCTCAAAGGCGATCAAAAAACTCAAAGGGTGTTCGTTAAAAAAAATAGAAGGGTGTCTAGTATGGTGATCAAACCAAGTCTCGAAAAGTAACGAAATGTAAAAGGAGAAGAATTAAAGTGCATATCAAGGAGAGAATTCAAGTCAAAATCTTGTTAAAGGGAGAATAAAACGTATCGAATCAAGTAAGCCTCAATTGATGTCAAAAGAATGCAGGTTTTCAAAATTCAAGGATAGTTTGATTATACCAAATCAAACTCAGGCTTACCTCGAAAGGGAAAAGATTCATATGCGCAAGGAACAAAATTAGAAAGATGGTCAAGTCGTATAAGAAGAATTTTTCGGGATAAAATTTCAAGGCAAGTTATAAAAGAAACGCTAGAACGAGTCGTGAAGATTCGTTGGCACACTCTCTCTCGCATAAAGGATTTGGTCCAGACTTTGCTTAGTACTTAACAATTTAACAACCCAAAGAATAACTCCGAGACATTTCTCTCCACTACATTTCATAATCACTGATTTCAGAATCACTCTGCGCAACAATCGACAATTCCTATCCTTTAGGTACACTTAAAAAGAATGTTCAATACAATCCATCCTGCTTCTGTTGCGTGCTGTAAACCCCTCTGCCTAATTAACTTAAAGTCATCTACCAATAATTCTCCTGAAAATCATGATTCTCACAACTCAATCACGTGTTACGAATGAATACTATATTTCCATGTTTTGCAAGGCAGTTAACTGAATGCAGTTATCAGTTCACAATTACCTCCACCTCGTTGCAACCGACCGGCATTCTGAGTCTTCTTACGTGGACAAACTATAGCCTTATGCCCAGGTAGACCACACTTGAAACACCTCAATTCATCGGGATATGTCCTTATCTGCTTTCCCTTTCCATTCCCACTATGATTCTCATTCCTTCTGTAATTGTTCTGGCCCTGCGAACGTAGAGGGACATAACCATTCCTCTTGAAACTTTGACTCCTTGGTGTAAGGTTCTTTCTTTGCTCCTTTCTATATGATTTCTAGCGGTTACTCTCAGCCAAAGTAGCCTTCCTCGAGCACTTATCCTCAATTCTGCTCTTATTTACTAACTCTGAGAAAACGTGGACTTCCATGGGCCCCACAGTACTCAAGATATCTCCTCGCAAGCCCCCTTCGTATTTAATACATTTCCATTTTTTGAAACCCTCCAGAGCACCTTGACGGATCTTAGAAAACTGACACAGCTTCTTGAATTTGCTGGTGTATTCTACTACAGACATCGAGCCCTACTTTAGTTGTAGCAACTCAATCTCCTTTGCCGTACTGACGAAGTTAGGAAAATATTTCTTGTAAAATTTGGATTGGAAAGAATTTCAAGGTATCGCGGCATCACCTTGCTATAGGAGACATCGGCTCTCCTACCACCAGATTGTGCTTCTCCCATCAATTGGTATGTAGCAAACTCAACATATTGATCCTCAGGCACCTATTGCGCTTACAAGGCTCTTTCCATAGCTTGAAACTAATTATTTGCCTCCGTGGGGTTCATCATTCCTCTAAAGATTGGTGGGTTTACTTTCAAGAAGGTCACTAAAGTCATCGATCCATTGTCACCACTTCCACCATTACGATTTCTAGCATGTTGGCTAAGCATCTAAGAAGTGGCCTACATAGCTGCAGCCATGCTCTCAAGTGTGGCCATGAAATCCATGGGGTTATTTCCAGACATTTTGGGTCCTTCACTGCCTCACCCATGATAACGTTCGCATCCACGAGTCATCATTTGGTTCCTATTCACACAAAACAAGTGATATCAAGGTGATCAGTCTTAATATCTCAAGTCTAATACTTCAAAGTTTCAAATGCATGCTCATGAACAAATATGGCACATATATCAATTAGATATCCTAATTAGCATATACTTACACCCAGAATATTCTCAGAAGTATAGTCAGTCCGTCCTTCAGGCTCTACAGGAACAAACTACTCTGATGTCATAATGTGTAACACCCTACCACACAGACCTTTACGCGTAGGATGTAAATCAGATGTGGCGAGGCACTACAACCTCTAAGAGTAAAAATATGCATATAATACAATTGAAGGAAAAAAATAACTAGAAGCTTTAAAAAATAAGTTAAATAAAAGCGTAGTAGAAATCACATCCCACTCGTACGGATAAGCGTAAAACGGATATAAAGAATAAAAGGGAGGATGAACAATACAAATTTATAGAACATAACTCCAAAGGATACAAATATCAAGTTCCAGACTGGACCTGCAACGCTAAGGCCAACCAAAGTATAACCCGAAATACAACCCGAACTACAGAATGAACACCTAATTTTCCATATCGACCTCTAAGAGGGAAAACCTTCAAAATATAAAGTGCAGAGAACAACCATGTACATATATATACAAGCAAAAACAAAATACTAAACCCAAAATATAGCTTTTCGATTCAAAAAGGTCTTCAAAATGCTCAATAAGGTGTCTCCTGACTAGTATCTGAAAAACAACAATATATATATATAATCCTGAAACTTCGACACTCAAATTTAAACTTAAGGTTCAACTAAACCAGCAATTAGCTAAAACTATCTAAGGTATTTACATTCCTATCTATCCTTAACTTAACATTTTACTTTCTGTCTCCTCCAACCCTTCGAATCACCGGTGAAACTAACTTCAGCGTCACCTCCGCCAGCATGAGGGATCTCTCAGTTGTAAACACATAAAAAACAGACAAGGAAAACACAAGTATAGATAGCAGTTACAGTAAGTAGATTAGATAGTAGATAATTACAAACAAGCAATTAAGCAAGCCAAAATAAGTGCACACTCATACAAAATACAGAAATGCATATAATAAATGCCTTTTCTACTGGCCGTGAGCTCATGTGTTGGTTATACTGGCAGAACCTGACACATCCAGTAGCTTACCCAAATATCGTTTCTCGGCTGTCCATCTTCAGGAGGCATAAAATTGGGGGATACCCTAACACCTTCTCCTGGAGGCATACACTAAAGGAAATAAATCGAGGAATTAGTGCCCTACCACCTTACCCTAGTGAGGCCATGCCATACTAGTCGAGGGATTAGTGCCTTACCACTTTGCAGACAGAGAGAAAGAGAGAATGTGAGAGAAAACATCGGGGGATTAGTGCCCTACCACCTTCTTCACATCCCACAAAACACAAATCACAAGGAATGTGGAGGAATAAATCGAGGGATTAGTGCCCTACCTCCTTCCCCACATCTAACTCATCACAATATGATATTTTTCATTAATTATGTCTCATTCATTCTCAAGTTCTTTATTATTCATAGTTAAACTCAGTCCTCAACCTTCGTCTTCTTCATAGCCAACTTCATCAATAATCATATCTCCATTCAGTAACATTTCATTATTGTTATTATTATCTTTGTCAATTATTTCTTCCTCAATATTACCAACATCTCATTACTTAATTATCACTCAGCAAATCCTTCTCAATATTTTCTTAACTCATTTAACATATTTACCCTTGTTATAAAACTTTAAAACTTGCTAACGGACCCTACACAAGTGTTAAAGAGATTTCGAAAGATAGTAAAAAGGTTTAAAAACTGAAAATAATATTTTTAGAAAATGGAGGTTCTGCGTACACATGCCATGTTTCTCGTATGCAGAAGAGTGAAATATCCCATCTCGCGTTCGCGACCCTTGTCCACGTACGCAAGCCCCTTGGCAAGGAATCATCCCCACGTCACGTGGTCCTGCCCGCGTACGCGGGCCTATAATTTTTCCCATTTCGCATACACACACCATGCCCATGTACGCGGGACGTTTGGGTAGAGCCCAGAGTTCGCGTCGCGTGCATGTTTACGTACGCAGGCTCAACAAGGTTTGCAAAAAGTTGGTAGGTTAGAAAACAATTAGTTTTTCATGCCCAACTTCGAATGTGCATAACTTTTTGTTAAAAATTGTTTTTGATCTATTCTTCAATCGTTGTAAACTTCACAACCCCAATTTTCAATAAAAATAAGTTTTGCAAAATTTGGGGGTGTGAAAGCCAAATTATAGCCCCACGAAATTGGTCAAAAATCATGTTTTTACCAAAAGCTCAAATCTCAAGTTTTTCCAACTTTCCAAACTAGAATCAACAAAATCATAACCAAATTAACATAAATTGTACCTACACAGTATCACTCACACTTATTATCAAATCCTTAATCATCCTAAGATATATAACTCACCAATATACATCATCATCCTCATCATATATCACAAATGTATACGCATTTAACCCATACAAAACCAAAACCACTCACAATCCCAAATCTAACCTTATACTCATTATATACATGCATATACATTTATTCTAGGTTTAATTACTCTGTTGGTCTCTATAGTTTTGCGAAATTTTTAATTAGGTCCCTATATTTTTTTTTCTTTTTAATTGGGTCCCTACACCAATTTTTTTTTTCAATTAGGTCCCTCTTAGTAGTAATTGGCTTAATTATACAGGGACCAACCTGAAAAAAAAATTGGTGCAGGGACTCAAATAAAAAGAAAAAAATATAGGGACTCAATTGAAAATAAAATTTGGTGCAGGGACCCAATTAAAAGGAAAAAAGTATAGGAACCTAATTGAAAATTTTGCGAAACTATAGGGACCAACAGAGCAATTAAACCTTTATTCTATTTGAAATTCAACTATTTAAACATTCAATTTAATTACACAACCCACCATCCATCCTGAACACATCAATAATCATCATTATTCTATACTCATCAAACATATAATCTAACACATACCAACTCAATCACCCTTCATACACAAACCAAATACCACTTACACAATTCAACAATAATTCATCCAATTTATTCCTATCTTAAGGTCTTCTAGCCTAAGTTTTCACGTGACATTAAACATTAACTACGAGAAACCAAAACCATACCTTGGCTAATTTTTTCCTAAGCTCGGAACACCACAAATATCACCGTTCCACAAATGTCCAAAGCATCAAACGTCTACCAAATAGAATCCTAGTCTCCACGATCCAAATTCAAGCTTCCAACACCACTAATTTGCCTCCAAAACTCATAATTAATTCTAATACCATATAAATATCAATAAATCTATATAGGGTTTTCTATACCAATAATTACACAAGAGTTAGAGATTTCTCACCTTATCAATAGAGATTTGGGACAATATCCAACACGTCCACAAAGCTAATTCAATCTTAAAACACCTAAAATCACATAATCTCTCAAAATCAACACCCAAATCATGAAACTGAAAGGGGAAGAACTGAGCACAAAATCATAAATTCCTTACCAAATTGCTCGATAATTTTTGTAGAGAATTTTGAGACGAACGCGGGGTGATAAACCCCAATTTTTTTGTTTATCTTGTGTTAAATTCAGGGGATTTTATCAACTTATCTCACATTTATTCAATAAAATATCATGCTTTGTGAATTTCTCCTAACTTGTGCTTAATGGTTAAAATATGCTTTTTAGGCTTTTAATTAGTTAAATTTAATTCACTTTGATTCCACTCAATACCTTGATATGTTTGTTAGTGATCTCAGGTTTTAGAAGGCAAAGATTGGGTTGAAGAAATGAAGAAAAAGCATGCAAAAATGAAGAATTCATGAAGAAATGAGATTTTGGTAATCTGCCAGTGGCGTGTGTACGTGGCCCATGCATGCGCGTGGGAAGGAAATCTGCCAGCGACACATGTACGTGGCCCACGCGTACGCAGGGGAAGGAAAGTTGCCAGTGACGCGTACGCGTCACTCATGCGTACGCATGACAAGCGGTACGTGACCTCATTAAAAACAATACGTTGGAGGCAATTTTTGAGCTCAAGGAGGCCCAAATCCAACTCATTTCTGATGCTTTTAAACCTAGGAATTGGAAGGGAATGGAGGAGGGGGAGTAGTCATAGTCTAGTTTTCATCATGTTTAAGGTTAGAATTCTAAAGAGAGAAGCTCTCCCTTCTCTCTATAATTTAGGGTAGTTTAGGTCAAATTTCCTTAGATCCAAGTTTTAATTTTTGTTTTTAGTTCAACTCTCTTCATATTTTATTGTTCTATTGTCTTAATCCTCTTAGCTTCTCTTGATAATTTCTTTATGTTGCCATTTTTACTTTCATGAACTCTTGTTGATTTTAATTCCCTTTTAATGCAATTTCATGGTTTCATGTCTTTTATGTTTATCTTAATTGCTATTGTTGATTTCTTGCTTATGTTAGTTATAGCTTTTACTAATTCTTGCATTTTGTAATGTTTAATTTTATTGCACTCTAGGTATTTGATAAAATATTTCCACTAATATTAGAGTAGTTTTCTATACTCTTGGCCTAGGCTAAGGAAATTGAGTAACCTTGAGTCATTGGATCTAATTGGATTGGTGATTTGGGTCCCTTGTTGATCAATTTGATGTCCATTGACACTAACCTACTATTAAGCTAATTAATAGCTAGGTTGGGACTTATGATTGATGTTGATCAAGCCTATTTGACTTACTTCAAGCATAGAAGTAGACTTGATGGGTTGGTCCCTCATAATTGTCAATATATGGTTTGTAGATAAGGATGGTGATCTCAATTTCCATGCCTTAGCCAAGAGTTCTCTTCTTTTCCTTTATTAGTTAATTGTCATTTACTTTCTTGTTATTTACTTTTCTTGTCAATCACCAAATCAAACCCCCCTTGTTCCTTCATATCCAATAATTAAACACTTCATTGCAATTCCTTGTGAGACGACTCGAGGTTTAAATACTCTTGGCTTTTATCGGGATTTGTACTTATGACAAACAAAATTAAACTTTGATGGAGAGTTATTAGTTGGTTTGGAACTATGCTTACAACGAAGAAATTCTATTTCTATTGGGAAATTCTAGACCTACGATAATTCTCACATCAAATTTTTTATGCCGTTGCCAGGGAATTGCAATGGTGTTATATTATTGGCTATTGTGAATATGTGAATATTGTGAATATGTTTGTCTTTTGCTTGTTTGTTAGTTTTTGTTAGATTTAGGACTTTGTTGCTTATTTTTGTTAGCTTTTATTTTTATTTGCCACTATGAATTCTTATCCTTTTGGCTATGAGTGTGGTTACAACTATGTTGTAGGAGATAGAAATTACAATGACAATATGCATCAAGGATGGAACAATCAAAGATGGGAGAGCCTGAAGGAATTGATCAACCTTCTTGGCAACAACCTTCCCAAATGTACTATGAGCAAGAGCCATTCTATGATGCATACCAAGGTAATAGATATGGTGGACCTCCTTGTGATTACCAACAACCCCCACCATATGTCTATGAGCCCCCTCCTCAATATAGTCCTCAACCATTATACTCACAAGCCCTTTACCACCAAATACTCTCATATGATCCTAAACCTTATCCACCATACCAATAACCATATGAGCCATACACACCATACATAGAACCATAATAATTCTAACCTCAATACCTCCAAAAACCACCTCCAATGTATGAACACTTTCAACCATAACATGAATTCTCCTTTCCACCACAACCTTCCATTGAAGAGTGTCCATGTCCATCAATCCAAGAGCAATATGATCCTACTTATGTTAGTCAAGTGGAAGAAGAACCAAAGGATCGTCTCAAGGAAGCAATAGATCGGCTTCAAGCAATTATCCGTCAAAAGGAGCAAGAGGAAGCCCAAAGGACAAACGAAGCTATCAAGGCTAACCTTGCCAAAATTAAAGCTAACTTGGACTCATGGGATTCATACCACAGACAAAGCATCTCCACAGAAGAATGTGAGAAATCAACCGAAGAGTGGAGCATGAAGGAGATTTTAGAATTCTAATATGAAGACAAGGAGATGGGGTATGTCTTGCGACAAGTGGAGGAGAAAGAGATCATTGAAGAAGAAGAAGTGGTTAAAGACCTAGGCAAAGTTGAACAAGAGGTGGATTTCAAGCTTGATAACACTCTCACACCAAGTAATGTTGTTGATAATTTTGTGAAAGTTGTTGAACCTTCTTCCATTGAGTATGAATTTGATTTTGAGGAGGATAATGTACAACCTCCTAGACATATTGTGGAAGATGGAAAATTAGAAGAGGTTGAGCAAGCGACAAGTCATACCGTTGAAGATAATTCCACACCAACTAATGTGCTAATTGAGATTGTTGAACCTTTCTCATTGTGTTGTAAAATTGATGTTGAGGAGACTAAAGCACAACCTCCAACACATGACTTGAGTAATGAGGAATGTGTAAAGGAAGTTGGTGAACAAGGAATTGACATTGAAGATGCTTGTCAAGAAGTAGAGATATTCAAAGAAGAGCACAAGGGAGTGGAACTTGCAAGATCGTTGTGATCACCCCTTCCTAAGTCACCATCATCCATTACATCATTCAAGTGGGTAAATCTCGTATCCCTAAGCTTTACTTTCACACTTGAATATGGTTTGCTTGAAACGGATGGTTAACTTTGAGCTCTTTGTAGATTGAAGATTAAGGGAGAGTTGTGTAGTGGTTGGCAAAATGATGTTAGGCTCATTAAGGTTGAACCCTCAAGGTTTAGGCCCCATGGTTGGAGGAATGATAAATTGTATGGATCTAGGAGGAGAATTTGGTGTTTACTTGAGAATTCGGATCACTTACCACCCAAATAAAATTGTCTTGATCAACTTGAAGATGGATGTAGAAATAAGATTTGGGATCCAGAAATATATGAAGATCAATTTTGGGAGCCCTTAGCTTGTGTGGAACTTCATCAAAGCTTGGTGCTATTGATATAGAATTTTGAAGCTTATTAGAAGTTCAAGCATTGGTGGAAGTT
Source organism: Arachis duranensis (assembly GCF_000817695.3). Classification (NCBI taxonomy): domain Eukaryota; kingdom Viridiplantae; phylum Streptophyta; class Magnoliopsida; order Fabales; family Fabaceae; genus Arachis; species Arachis duranensis. The sequence goes on from NC_029781.3 coordinate 19,945,076, forward strand.
CAAGGAAGAGTACAAGCACAAGCCAACTTGACAAAGAGCCTCCCAATTGTCCAACATAAGGACAATAAATAAAAGTGCTACGTGGGAGACACCCCACCATAGTAAACTCTTTCCATTCTCTTGTATATATAATCAATGAATGAATTGAGTTGCCATTGTTAGGTAGTTTTCTTCTTTTCTTACTTTTTCATATCTTGCTTTGATTGTTAGGTTACTATTAGATTCATGTTTTTATTAGAATAGTTGTTTTTGAATTGTATTTTGCTTGAAGTGCAAGTTTTATTTGCATTGTCTCTGAAAAAATTTTCAAAAACTAAAAGATTTTTAGTTAGATTGAAATTTTGGTTAGTTTATAGTGTTTACAGGTTAGGAGAGTGTTTAATTCTGTTTTTAGGCTTCTTTAAAAAAAAGGGCGCTCCACGCATGAGCGTGGACGATGCGCACGCATCGTATGATAATGTTGGAGCTCCTGGTACAAAAAGCAGAGAGTTGTGCTGGAGTTGTGCAACTTTTGTGCGAAGAGCACAATTTATGCCCACGCGTACGCGTAACTGATGCGTATGTGTCGCCTTCACTTTTCTGCATCTCACGCGTATGCGTGGGGGATGCTTACGGATCACTGCCCCTTCCTACTTTTCGCGCGCACGCATGGCGCATGCGTGCGCGTCGCCTTCGCGCCCTATTTCTACCCTGTTTTCTTTTCCTTTCTTTTCTCCCTTTTTCTTCTTTCTTCTTTCTTCTTTCTCCTTTCTTCTTCTATTTTCTTTCCTTCTCCCATTTCTTTTATCTCTCTTCTTTTCACTTCTCTCAACATTTTTTCAATCATTTCTTCTCCACTTCTCCATCTCCCTCTTTTTAAATTTTCACTTCTTATTTTTCTCATCTTTCATTTTCTTATTTTCTTTTCTAAGTTTGTTATTTTAACATTGGTGTTGACTTTTTCATGCAACTGTCGAGAATTTTTTGGATCATTTTGGTGCTTCTTTACTTGTTTGATATTGATTGGGTGATGAAATTTTTAGGTCAATGCTTAATCTTTGATGACTCTTGCATCCTTTGTTAGTTGATATGCCATTTGCTTATATCGCTCTCTCACTTACATGTTGTAGCTACCATGTAGTTGAGAACCCTACTCTTATTGGCATTAGCCCCTGCCTATATTCTATTTACATTGATATCTTTGTTGTGGGCTTAATTTTCTTTCTTTTTCTCTCTTTTTAGGCTAGCCACCAAGAAGGGAAAGGAAAATCTTATAAATATGGCAACAAGCAAGTTCCTCCGCATAATCTTTTGAAGGAGCTCATCGGTTGTAGCAATCCATCCACCTTGCTCTTCTTTGCATGCACCGAGGACGGTGCAATCTTTAAGTGTGGGTCGGTCGATGACCGACCTCCATGGGTAACAATTTTCTTTTCCAACACCAATTCTTAATTTTCTTTGTTAGTTAGTTGTTGCATTGTATGATAGTTAGAGTTTGTATATATTCCACCACTTCTTTCTTGCAGGGACTACTTGGTTGAAGTAATGATTTCTTTTCCAAGAAAAATTGTTTTAGGGCACCCTACCAATTTGATTAAAAAAAATTTTTGTGTTGAACTTGCTTGAAGGAATCAATTTTGAAAAATGGTTTTTGAACTAAGAACACATAAGCATGTGAATTTTGAGCCTAATTGTATGGTTACTTCATATAACCACTATTTTCCATTCTTGTGTGTATTATTCTCTTTCTATGATTATTTGTTTGATTCTTTATGTCCATTCTTGTGTGTATTATTTTGTGTATGAATGCATTTATGTGATTGAGGCCTTCATTTCAAAAAGCTCACTTATCCAAATAGCCTACCTTTTATCTTCCATTGTCAGCCAATTTTGAGCCTATGTTGATACTCTTTTATTCTTAATTTTAGCACATTACTACCCCTAAGTGAAAAAAAATAAATGTCCTTAGTTTGGATCTTTGATTAGTTTATGCTAGTGAGAGTGTTTATCATTCAAGTTTGGAAAATTTGGTAACATTGATTGGGATAAAAGAGTATTTTTGTATTTTTATTTAAAATATTGGGAATTGGGGACGCCGACTCCATCTGCTCAGCAGCCCATTCTCTTGGAGACGCTGCCTCCAGCAACAGACATACACCGCAGTGCCAAAATCCTCTCATGGAAGCCAGCCAACTGATGTCCCTCCACCACCTCCCATCATATAGATGACGATTTGGCCTTATAGCGAAATGGCATAAGTACTATTTTATTAATTATTGATTCTAGTTTTAGTGAATTTAAGGTTGTAGGTTTGAACTGTTGAAAGTCTTTGACATATCGTGATTTGTGATTCTTGATTATTAATTCTAGTTATAGTGGATTTAGTGGATTTATGGATGTTGCTTTTTTATTATTGACTATTGTTCATTAATTGTTAACAATTAATGTTGTTTAAGTTGATTTGATAAAGCGTATCCATGTAATGCACATTCTTAAAATATTTAGTTGATATCTTTACTCTTCACCCTATTTACTCTTCATGAAGAAATTTTCAAATGAATTAATGATATTTATAAATTATATTTATTTTTATTAATTATCAAAGTTATAAGATATGGAACTAACACAAAATTCCTTTGAAGAGATCACCAGAGATTGAAAAAGTGTAGACGGAGAGAAACTTTTTATACTTTGAGATATTATTTTTGGTTAAAAAATTAAAACAAAAAACCTGTGAGTTTTATGACATGTAAATTGAATTAGATATCAACAACAAAATCTCAATTTGATTCGCATTCAAAACATCGAATTAGATATTTGCATTTTTTTTGGCTCGAATCCCATCTTACATATTAAATTGGATCAAATATCGGATATTACTAGACCACAAAAACAAAAAAAAAGTATAATTTTTAACTTTTTTTAAATAAAGTCAATATTGTTACCATGGTATAAAGAGTTTAGGAAAGAAACGAAGAATTATTTAGAAAAGTATTATTTTTTATTATTCATATTTCTCATCTGTGATTACAATGTTCTTACCAATATATAGACCAACAGTATACTAAGGGTACACTCGTTATGGAATAATATCCTAATAAATTACATTGATTTTTTTTTCTAATCCTCTTTGATATTTTCATGATTTTGTTCCCTAATTATGATATTCTAATACTCCCCTCAAGGTGAGTAGTGGGATCACCAATACTCAACTTGGTTAGAACTTTAGCAAGGGCTTGTCTTGAAACTACTTTAGTAAGAATATCAACCAACTGATCTTCTGATCTCACAAATGGAAGCTCAATAATGCCATTTTCAATTTTTTCTTTGATAAAGTGTTGATCCACCTCAACATGTTTTGTTCTATCATGTTGTACGGGATTCTCTGAAATGTTGATTGCGGCTTTGTTGTCACATTTCAACTGGCTTGACAATTGTGGTGGAAACCCAATTTCAGTCATCAATTTTCTTATCCACAATACTTCAGTGATGCCTTTAACGATCCCTCAAAATTTTGCCTCTACGCTTGAAAGAGCTACAACTTTCTGCTTCTTGCTTTTTCACATTACCAGGTTGCCTCCAACAAGTGTAAAGTAACCAGCTGTTGATCTTCCATCATGTGGGTTGCCCGCCCAAGTTGCATCAGTGTATGCCTCAACCTTTAAATGGCCATTCCTTTTGAAAATGATTCCACTTCTTGGAGCTCCCTTCAAATATCAAACTATCCTCATGGCAGCTTCCATACGATCTTTTTTGTGGCTTATGCATAAACTGACTTACTATTCCCACAGCATAAGCTATGTCAGGCCGAGTATGTGATAAGTAAATTAGTTTTCCAACCAGCCGTTGGTACCTTTCCTTAGCTAAGCTGGCACCTTCTACTATCTTCAACTTGTGATTAACTTGCATGGGCGTATCTATTGGTTCGCAATCCACCATTCATGTTTCTGCCAGAAGGTCCAAGATGTACTTTCTTTGGGAGATAAAGATTCCTTTACTGGATCGTAGAACCTCTATTCCTAAGAAATATTTTAGTCTTCCCAAATCCTTCATTTCGAAGTCTGTAAATAGGTTCCTTCTCAACTTTTCAATTTTTTCAGCATCATTTCCCGTTATGATCATATCATCCATATATATTATTAGGCAAGTGATTAAATCTTCCCGTTTTTACAAAAAAAGGGTATGATCAGAGTTACTTTGCTTGTACCCATACCTTTTCATGACATCTGTAAATCTTCCAAACCAGGCACGTGGAGATTGTTTAATTCCATAAAGAGCCTTCTTTAATCGGCAAACTTCATATTTTCTAAATCCTGTTGAGAAACGTGGAGGAGCTTCCATGTACACTTCTTCTTTCAACTCTCCATGCAAGAAAGCATTCTTGACATCAAATTGATGGAGTGGCCAATCTTCATTTGCTGCTATTGAAAACAACACCCTGATAGTATTAATCTTTATAACTGGTGAAAAAGTTTCAGTATAGTCGATACCATAGGTCTGTGTATAACCTTTGGCCACCAACCTTGTCTTGTACCGTTCAATAGTGCATCTGCCTTGTGTTTAATAGTGAAAACCCATTTGCACCCGACTGACTTTTTTCCTGTCGGTAGGATACACGTTTCCCAAGTTTCGTTCTTCTCTAGAGCTTCCATTTCTGTATTCATGGCTTATAGCCATTCAGCTTTCTCATTGGCTTCTCAGACAGTTCTTGAAATATCTTCTGTTAAGAGTCTGGCGAAAAAAACCTTTGCAACATCTGCTATTCCTTCTCTAGCCACTCTTATCGAGTATCATGAGTTACGGGAAACATGTTCTGGTGAGTATCGATCAGGAGGCATCCCTCTATTTCTTCTTGGAGGAAGAATAAATGTATTGGGCTCTGGTTCTTCATGTTCCAGTGGTATACTATTATTGTTAGTGGTCTAATTAAAAACAGGGAGTAAATTATCAGATTGACAATTACTTACCTCTTGTCTGACATTCTCAAAAGGACTCTCACTGGTTGTATGTATCAAGTTATTTTCTACGTTGAGTGAAGTATGCTCGGTGGCTCTATCTACTTGCTCTGTTTGAACAGTTTCTGGGCAACAAAGGTTATTTAGCCAACTTGGTGGTTCATTATTGTTCTCCCCCTGAATGCCATATTGGCAGCTGAAGTAAAATTTGGATTCTAAAAAATCACAATCCATGGTCACATGAATACAACGAGTGATTGGATTGTAGCACCTATACCCCTTTTGGTGTGTAGCATACCCAACGAAAACATATTTTTCTGCACAAGGATCAAGTTTGGTTCTATTGGCTTTGGGAATATGGACAAAGACGAAACATCCAAATACTCGAGGTGGTAAGGTTAGAATAGGCGGGATTGCAGTTTGAGTAGCCAAGACTTGTAAGGGTGTTTTGTGGTGGAGAACATGGGTAGGTAGGCAATTTAGTAAGAAGGTAGAGGTCGTTATAGCTTCAGGCCAAAAAATTTTTGGAACTTATGCATCAAAAAGCATGGCTCGAGTCATCTTAAGTAACTTACGATTTTGCTGCTCAGCCACACCATTTTGTTAGGGTGTATTTGGGCAGGAAGTTTAATGAATAAGACCATTTTTCATTAAAAAAATTGCGCATTGATTGGTTTATAAATTCTCCACCATTATCTGAGCGAAGTACTTGGATTTTCTTGTTGAATTGAGTTTGAATCATTTAGTAGAAAGCAAAGAACTTATCAGGTACTTCAGATTTGTGTTTTAAAAAATATACCCAAGTCATGCGAGAGAAATCATCCACAAATAACACAAAATATTAAAAATCATTATGGAAAATAGGAGCTTGATCCCACACATCTGAGTGTATTAGAAAAAAAATAGAATTGATTCTAGTGTTGGTCGGAGGAAAAGAAACTCTTTGATTTTTTGAATGAATACAAGTTTCATATTTGAGGGGTTCAGTACTACTTGTAAAAAGACTAGGAAATAGTAACTTGAGGTACCCAAATGAAGGATGTCCGGGACGCCTGTGCCATAACCAAAGTTGCCTAGTAATAGTTCCGTGAGCAAGCATGGCATGACCCTGGTGTGCTACTTCATCAACGAGTAAAGGCCTTCTCGCTCAGTACCACGCCCAATGATCTCCTTCGTAAGAATGTCCTGTAAAAGACACAAGGTAGAGTACATGAGTACCACACAATTTAGTTCCTTTGTTACTTGGCTAACAGACAATAATTTTGATGATAGTGTAGGGACATAGAGGTAATTTTTTAATTTCAATTTTTTTGAAAAAATAATGGAGCCTCCTCTTTTAACATCAATTAATTCTCCACTAGCTATTTCAATATGGGCTTTTGAGGGTACATTCAAACTGTTAAAATCATGAAGGTCATGAGTCATAGTATCGGTAGCTCCACAATCGAAAATTATTCATTTATCTTTTTAATTGGATTCTGATTCTAGGTCTCCCCTTTATATTGAGTCGTGGTCTGCGTTGAGCAGCCAAGGAGTTCAGTAGTCCTTGCCCTTATTGCCGCTGCTGCCTTGCCATCGTGACTTGCTTCCTCTCTTCTAGCCTCACCATCGGTGCTGGTGACCTCTGGGATGCTTACAATGATGGCTCCCTTACTCTGATTTCTTAATGACTTGGGATTGTTTTTCCACCAATCTGGGTAACGCACAATCTTAAAGCAGTTTTTTTGTGTGTTTCTTCTTTCTTCTTTCACTAATTACTTTTTCCATCAGAGTTGCCCATAATGGATAATTATATCCGTTTACCGAGAGGGCTTAGTTGTCAGAATTGGTTTGTGATGATCGCATGCCAAAACTATTGCATGACATATTTGCAATTTGTATTGTGAATTCGTCAGAATTTTCAATCCCTAGAACCTAACTCTACTCTGATACCATGTTATCATAGTACAAAGAGTTTAGGAAAGAAACGGAGAATTATTTAGAAAAATATTATTTTTTGTTATTCATATTTCTCATATGTGATTACAAAGTTCTTACCAATATATAGACCAACAGTATACTAAGAGTACACTCATTATGGAATAATATCATAATAAATTACATTGATTTTTTTTCTAATCTTCTTTGATATTTTTCTAATTTTGTTCCCTAATTATGATAATCTAATAAATATTTCGTTTTTTCACTCTTTCTAGATTTGTTTTCTTCTAGAATATTATTAAACAATATTTTTTAAATAATAAAAAATAAAATAACTAAACATATAATGAATAACATAGAATTAAAACAACAAATCTAGTTATCAAACATTCCAATTAGGGGTATTCATGGTTTTTTTGGTGACTGAACATAACACAAAGAAAAAAGACCTAAGAAAAAGAGTAGTACTCCTCTCTAATAATAATGTCTAAGTTATCAGGAGGCAGTAACCACTCTAGATACACCTGCTTGTTTAAAACAGTAGTCTTAGCCATTAAATCAGCCGCTCTACTTGTTGTTCGCTGGATGAGCACTAAAGTAGCTGTCCAATTGCGCTGGAGTATCTCTTTGATTTTGTCAAGCAGATCAGAGTCATTCCTAATCATGCTGGTTGTGCCTCGCGAAACAAGAAGAAACGCATCAAGATTATCAGTTTCACATATCTTTGCACTTGCAATCCCAAGCCATAACAAGCCCTCTCCAAATAGCATGAAACTCACAACAGAGAACAACTAGGGGTATTCATGGTTTGGTTAATCCAAAAACCAAACCAGTTTTTTGGTTAACCAAAAATATAGTATTGGTTAATTAACCAAATTGGTTTCATATGATAAAACTGATTATTAACCGGTTAGTAAAATTCAAAACCGATTTTTGACAAGTTTATCATATATTGCAAGACTAAAAAAAACAGCAAAAAATGAGCATCAAAGTATTAAACAGTAAAACTCCCTTGTTTTTATTGGTTTACATAAGTTGGATAGCAGAATATATATGTGTAAGCTTACTCAATAATCTTATCAAAAGCAGATAAAAATTATGGACCATGAAAGTAAGAAACACATTCAAATAAACCATGTTAAAAAAGAAAAGAACCCAAAATTCTTACATGCAGAGGATTGAATACACAAATACTTCTCTAAACATCTTATATCTGATCCAATTTCTTTTTTAGATTGAATAGGATTCAATCCTATGGTGGATACTGAAGGGGAGTGGAGCAAAAAAGTTTTTTGATGAAATACTGAAATAGTATGGTTGAGGAATAAGAACGTGATAAGTAAAAAGTTTGTAGTAATATATGATCAAATTTAGTTTTATGTGACCGAAAATGAGTGAACTAAGTTTGAATAAATAGTTAAATTGCGATTTAGCATGTAATTAAAGTTTATTTTATTATTTGCTGAAACATAAGTAAATCAAATTTGACCAAAATATAAATTTTCTTCATATATCACATATTCATTGTTAAATCATTATATTTCATCGGAAAACATTTTTCTTTTCAGAGCATCCCCTTTGGGTAGTTACTTGATTTATCATACAAACTTAAGAAATGAATTTGATTTATATTTTATAATGTCAATGTATACACATATATAAAATTTATGACTCTAAATCATGGCAATAATTTGGGCACATTATAGGTTCTAAACATGAACATCATATCTAAAATTCCTAACTTTCTTTCTCATGCCCAGAAAAATTCGATCTGTAACTTTTTGATCATACAATCTGTAACATTATAATATAATTTAAAGAAAAAATATTACCATGTGTGTTCACTTTTAGCGTCTACAATAATAGTTGTAGACTTCACAATTTTTTTTCCCACGTCCCCTACTTCCCTTTTCTCTTTTGTTTGGTTTCCTATATCAAAAGTGAATTCATATAACAAGATTGTATAATAAAAGAAGAAAGATGATTATTATGAAAGCTGCGGACGCCAAAAATTCTTCTTGGCAACAAGAAACTGATTTCTATACAACTTGACAGACCAATGAAGTGAACGCAAGATTGGACCAAGCTTTCTAATCACTTCCATGGAGTCTTGAACCACAAGGTACCCTTCTGGCCGCAATATGCGATCTATCTCCACAACCACGTCCATAATGTCACATCTAACAAATAAAAAGTTATAAGAGAAAGTATTGAGAACCAATCCTTTTCAACCAATAAAGTAGCTAATAATTTATTATTAAAAAAATCTAAAACTAAGAAAAATAAAAATATCCAAAAATCAAGTAAAAAAATAAGAAACAAATAAAACTAATTTAGAGAATAAAATTTAGGATGACCACCACCGGCGGCAGTAGGGTGGCCAATAGTGGTGGTAAGTGGCTGGTGGATATAGGCGAAACGAAAGTAAAAAAGTAATTTCCTTTTTTTTGGTCAGATTTTTTTTTTGGTCAGAGGTAAATCAAACAATGTGTTTTGTTTTTGTTTTATTGGGCATTTTGGCTGGCCCAATATCTGTTGGCTGAACCATGTTGGTTTCTTAACTTTATTGAAGTCCCAAAACATAGCTAAAAATGACAAAATTATAAAACCATCTTCTTTAAAAGCACATGCTTTTGCTTAGTAGAACCAATTAACGAAACTCACGGAATAAGTGAGTTTAAGTTTTTGATATATTGACGTTATCTACTTATTCCTTTTTAGGTTTTGCCAAGGAATTATTTTTTTAACCAATAATCAATAAATAAAGTAGTTGACAAGTACAGATTAATGATTTGAATTGTTATCTTAGCGAGGAAAATGACAAATATTGGCTGAAAAAAATTATTTTTACTCTCTATATAAAAAGTATAAAACAAAATTTAATATATTGAAATATATCTTTAATATACTTGAATGGTAAGTTGAAAGAATGAATTTGATTAAAAAAAAATTAATGGTATCAAAATTAAACTCTTTAGAATAACATACGCATACCGTTTCTGAAGAGCTTCTAGTAGAAAACTAGAATGAAGAAGATCATAGGTGCGAGGGTAGGTGTTAAAGGACTCGCACCAATCATGATACATTCCTATCAACCCTTTGTCATTTATAATGCCCAGAGTATCTGCCATATCTATTGGTACTACATTCATCACCCAAACTGGTAGATCAATTAGTGCTGTTGCAAATCTGAAAATAAATAATCTCGTATCAGTTCTCAGGCAAAAGTGATCAAGTATCATAATTCATAATGAAATCCAAGTTTAGTTAATAATCTAGAGTTTAATTGGTATGTGCACTTTCAAAAAAGAAAAAAAGGGTTTACACTAACTTCCAATTAAAGTATGTATGTATTGTCAAGTTAACAGAAAGTGATTTCTTCATAACAGGATTTGATTAGATATTAACTCAAAACTAAGTAAAGGTTCATTCTGAGTCCTCGAAATTGTGTGAATGTTTTAAATTGATTCTTGAGATTTCAACGTCATTTGGTCGCTAAAATCATACTTTGTGATTCACTTTGGTCCTTCTGTGACAAAAGTGAATTCCAGAAGATAACTTCAGAGACCAAATTATATTTTTTAAATCTCAAGAACTTATTTGAACACGGGCACAATTTAAACCAGAATAGACCTTTACTCGCGTAAAACTTTTGGATTTACCATGGATAGAAATTAAACTCAATAATCTAAAGGGAAAAAGGGCAAGAAAACTAACTAATCTCTAAGAAATTTATATTATATATTTACCCTGCATAACCAGCATTCATGTCCATAATGTTTCTGACACTTGACCAGTTTAGAGAAAGGCTATTCATGTAAACTTCTGGAACTAGTTTAGACCAGTGTTTGCTGTCGTTATAGTACGTCTCGCGGGCATCCGGTACGGTGAATAAGCTAGGAGGCTTAGCGGTAAGCCTCTGAGGCCAAGGCATGGGCCAGCTCTGTATGTTGCCATTACTATCAACTGGAAGAGGGGTAATGCAGGGACTGAGTAAGGCATACCTAAGCATAATTGTGCAAAGAAAAATTAGCAATAGATAGAAATAAAAGTATAAAGCTAAAATCAGTGTCGATCATGCATTAGCAATTTCTATGGAACTTTTTTGAATAGTAGATTATAGATGCCAAGATATTATTATACTAAAAGTTCGACCACATGTTGTACACATATAAGAGAGTCTAATTGCTTAAGCATAAGGCAGCCCAATGCACAAGCATCTTGCATTATACAGGATTCGGGGAGAAACCCGACGCATAAGTCTAATTATTTATATTTATACAAAATTCATGAAAAGAAAAATATCAAAGCTGCAATGATGTTTGTACATTTCTTTCTGTCATGTTGTTATCAGAAACCAAAATTTTGTAGAGATATAGATGTCAAAGATATATAAGCCAAAAGGTGATATAGCTAACTACCATGGTTTATCTTTGGTATCCATATTTTTGCAGATTGGAGGATCGTTCTCTTTTCGGTTGTCGTAGCAGGAAGATGAGTTAGGTTTCTGGTAAATAACAAGACCAATTCCATTTGAATCAACGGTCTTAGCCACGACAGTCCAGCACATTGCTTTTGTAACTCTCACCATGGCTGCAGAAATAAAAAAGGGATAACAATATCCATTCTTAGAAGAATATTTTGCATGTTTTCTAACATTCTTCATGAAATCAAAATGCCATGTTTGAAAAGAAAAAAAATGCTTTATTTCTTAAAACATAGGTGCTCGGAAGATTAAAACTTGAATCTCCGAATAATACTCGATTTGTTTCAAAATATCTGTTCATTTGAGTAAGGTGATATGTTGATTTTTCAATATACCACCTTTTACCCAAATTGCCATAATTTGAAATGAAGGTGGTAATATTTATTAGCCTATTTAAATGAGATAATTGTCAATATAGTCTACTTTCTAGGCATGGAGAAAAAGGAGATAAAATGACAAAAAACAGAAGCATACAGAAAGGTGTGAAGTCAAAGACTAACCCTTCCACACTTTCTTATCTCTTTCATTATCATCACGATAAACAGGTGTTGCAGACCAGGCGAAGAAACCACCTGGTCTAAGAATCCGATTGAGCTCGAATAATGGCTTCCCACCTGAAGGCATGAGCAAGGTTTGTGAATACACAGTTTTATCAAATTTTAGCCTAGTTTGGAAATTGTCTCAACATAGAAATACACAAACACGAGACTTATTTAGAGGAAAACCAAAGCAATTTCAATCTCCATTGTATCGATGTCTCTGAATTTTCTGTCTTGAGACGTTTACCAAACACGGCCTAGCAGATGAAACATGGAAGATAATTATAGAAGAAGAAAAGTAGGTAGAAGTACCATCTGCATCCCAGTGAACCCTGCATCGTGCGCAATGGATCAAATCGAATCCATTATCAGCGAATGTCAGCTTCTGTGTCCCAATGACAGACAGGGTTGCTGGAATACCTCGCTCCAAAGCAAACTGTATTTGTGCTTCATGTTCATCCTTTGGTGCGAATGACATGGTAAGAACATTTTTGTCCAGAAGATAGCCACCAAAGCTAGCAACGCCGCAACCAACATCAAGAACCACCCTGATATTCTTGCCCCACTGAATTGCTGGTAATGTCTGCCACAAAAAAGAGACATTAACAAAATCAATACTATATACTAATATCACAAGAACATGTGCGTGGTACTAATTATTTAAGCTCAGAGCTTCTTGCCCTGTAGACAATATCAGATTATTATTAGCCATATACAACCTCCATTGACTGGCAAGTGTCAAATTGACAAATTCGTATATCAATTATTTCCGAATGCATTGATTTTTTGATGTACCAATCTTGCCAATTTGACACTTATTAGTGGATAAATTGAATAAAACAGTTGAGTTGTCTCCGTTTGACCTCAAGGTCACATGTTCAAGCCGTAGATTTAGAGACTGATGTCATTATCAAGTTAGGCTACCTACATTACACCTTTTGGGTGCAGCGCTTCCTTAGACCCGTATTAATACGGGATGCTTGTGCACCGAGCTGCCCTTTTATTTCGCATCTTATGGTGGCCTAGTTTCAATTTTCTGATTCTTGGATTAGACTACACCATTACTATGCTAACAGGCTCATTCTCAAAAGCAACTGTGTGCAAGTAAATCAAAAGAAAATCTTCCATCATGGTCCCTATATCCTTCTCCTCTCAAATCTTTGTTTATTCCTCTATTTCTAGAAGAAAAGTCCAACAGGGAGGAGGGAAAAAAAAAAGAGATGATAATTTAGTACTATGGTATACCTTCTCTATGTACTCAACATAATGATCAACTCCATCTTTGAATTGAGTACCACCTCCGGGAAAGACGAGATAATTGTCAGACTTCACCACCCAATTCTGCTCCTTCTTGTATTCAATAAGCTTTGTACGAGGGACATTATAATACCAAATCTGAAAAAAACCAGAACCAGAAGTAAATTTCATCAATGGATTTATGAAAATGTAAACCGAAATGGAAGTGGGCAAGTAGCACTATGGTGTCAAATTTCTGAAACTCTGTATAATGCAAAGCACAATCTTAGACCATAATCAAGAAAGAGTCTTTATCATTGCAAAAATCAAATGGATTCTATACAGATACCAGAATCACATTCAAGCAATCAGCCAATCACTAAGAACCACAAATTCTTGCTCAAAGTATCAACCTCACCATTTTAGAAATAATCAACTTGTCAAATTAAAGTTACAAACAATTTTCAATTGTTGTACAAAATCATCTTTGGTTTTGAAGAAAAACAAAACCGATAATATCAAGAGAATGGAACAGTCTTTAACATTTTCTATGCAGACAGCAAAATCAGAGTCAAATCAACCACTAAGAATCATAATGTCTTTTCTTACCAAAAAGTATCAATCTCACCATGTCCCTGCTCTTAGGCCACGGAACGGGGACCCGATACCCTTTGGGAAGTGGCAGCAAACAGTGCAATTTAGATTTAGGACAGTGCCTTTCTCTATGCTCCATGTGCCTCCTTGACCTTAGAGCCTTAATGGCCTTCATGTTATCCAAACATGGCATGTAATCCACCCCAATCCCACCCTTACAAACTTCCCAATGAATAATCGAATCCACAAAATCGTCACGGAAATCATCCTCCTCCTTTTTCTGAGGCAATATTCTTTGTTCTTCGGGCGGCTTCTCTTGTTCTTCTGTGATTGATTCTGAGAGTGGCTGAGGGTTTTCGGCATCAGGGTAGAAACTCGTTGGATTCAAGGTGGAAGCAGTGTTGGTTAAGAGAAGAACCACGGCACTAATGAGCAACAACAATATCACGAAAACCAAAGGGTATTTCCTCTCTTTCAAGATTCCTCCCTCAACTTGAATCGCCATTTTCGATTATCCAAACAACTAATTCTTGTGATGTTAGGAAGAGAACAAGATTTGGCTTTTGTGAGAACGTAGCTTTTTCTCTTTTTTTGTTTTTTTTTTTTTTTTTTTTTTTCTAATTTTAACAGCTTGTGTATATTCGCTTTGATTTTAAATTTAATCCTTAGGTGGAGCTAATAAAGCGTTGAATCTGAGGGTACGGATCAAAGAAGAGTGATATTGCATGACGAGGAAGGTAGTGTAATAATAATAGTAACATTATGTTGGTGTTGTAACTTGAGAGGGGCAGAATAGAACAGAAAGAAGAAGATCGTGATTTTGCAGAGTAGTGACAGATTAGAATATGCATTTGACAGATTCTATTGTACATTTTCTGCCAATATGACGGCATATTATAATGCTTCAAACTTGAAAGTTATTTTTTAGGTCATGCATCTCACCGACAATGACAGGTTTTAGTGTTTTCTGTCACAATCAACCATGGACATGATAGTAAAATACTAAAATGTCACATCCATGGACCCTGGGTTTCGGAAATTTACATTGTCATCCTATGTCGGCATATAATCAATTTTAACTCATTGTTAGATATGATTTAGATCAAAATTTTATTTTTTATATGATAGCTTATTCTGTTTGTGTTGAAGCTTATAAAACATTGCCTTAGCTAATTTTCCTTTTCTACGTAAATTGAAATAAAGGGGTGGAATTAACAACTTCTAAATTGTTCTTGTTAACAACAAGGACAGATTAAAAAACAATTTTTTTAATGAGCCAATGTTTCTTTTCTCTGTTTTTTTTCCCTTTCTACAAATAACAACTCAAATCATCAACTCTCATATTCACCTAAAAGAAAAATCATCTAGTCTTAGTCATTTTTTATTTTGTTAATTTCATCCACACGTATTCATTTTATTACAACCAAACTCATACAGTTCGCATAAGCTCTCCATAAAGAGTAAAGACCCGCGTAAAATTTTGCATAGAGGGGATAATTTTTTCCCATCAATGCACTTCGCACGCTAGAATATTGTACAACAAAACAGAGAATAGATCTTATCAATTTGTTTTTCAATTATTTTACCAAGTATAATTTCTAACTACAGACTAAGTCAAACAAGAAAAAATGGATGAAAAAATATTAAATGATGAAAGAACATATTTGACAAATCAATTAAGAGAAAAAAAATTGAAAAGATTCATTTTCCAACAAAATGTGTATACAAGAATTTTGCAAAAAGGGCTTCAAAAAGCAAACCATTATTTTAAAAATAACTTGAAACAAGTGGATCATAAGCGAGTGCATCTAATCGTGGGCTTTGCAATGAGAGCACCGGTGGCCAACATTAACTGAAATTAGCATAGAAACGTCTTAAAAGAGAGATGATGGACTTTCTAATGTAACTGTAAAACACCGTAGTTTGGGTTGAACACCCTTTTGCGGAGACTCCATAGTAATATAGCAAATTACAAAACCTCTCAACATATAGTATTTCATGTTTGTATGATACAACCGCATATAAAAACAGTTTGAAAAGAATCAAATCAAAGACAAAAATTAGTAAAGCCATCTTTTGCTATCTATGCCTTACACTCTACCTTCAGTCTGGTGTCACTCTGTGATTCCGGTGCCGTTGTTATCCAGATCGACGTCACCCATTCCTGTGTCCTCTTCCTCTTCGCTGTCCTCGTCGCCGCTGACTTCTTCATTATCTTGTCGTAGTTTTGCCATGTGCTCAGCAAGCAATTTATCATCGCGTTCGCTCACCTGCATAAAAATGCAGCGTCAAATCTCAAGTTTCCATAGACAGAAATCAGAGGACAGAATATGTACAGTTGTAAACAAATGTAGATGATAAATATAGAGGAGTGACACTCACCGCTCTAGGTGCCTCCTTCACCACAAGTTTACCCTTGTGTTTCTCTATTGACTCGGTGCAAGAAGTAATGGCATTATTGAGGACTTGTATCCCTTGCTCCTGTTAAGTTTATTACAAAATGAGCATCACTTTCAATTGGACCATATATGATATGATATAGTGTATCGTGTACTATAATATAATATGGCTAATAAATTACAACAGCAGCTAAGTTATCAGAGTTCCCAAACAGGAGACATGAATGGAATATGAATTGCTTGTATCAGACTTTTCTCTAGTTTCCACTTTAGGTTCATCAAGGATATGTAGGAAAGAACAGTTATTCCTGTATAAACAATTCCATCCTAATTTTGCAGGTAACAGGATTTACCATAGCGAACACCATATAAATTCAGTAAATGCAAGATGTTTTCAATTAATTCCCTCTTGCACTCATAAACTCTGCC
>NC_029781.3:19961620-19969941 GCF_000817695.3 Arachis duranensis
TAGCCCCCCCCCCCCCTTTCCCTTTTTTTTCTTGTCATATGAACAATTTTCCAACCTTTAAAACGAATACATAACAAAGCAACAAATTTCAAAAAACTTTGAACTGAATAAGGAAAATATTCTAGATCGAGTCCATTAATGACAGCAGCTGTCTCTATGCAGTTGAAAGGATTATGTGGTAATGATGATTGATACATGTGGAAAAACTATACTTACTGAGTTGTAGTGCCAAAACACCCACAATAAAAAAAAAAAAGAAAAGGAAAAAAAAACAAAGCCATACACTAGTAGGCACTAACTGAATTCAGGTCAAAAGCCAATTAACATATCAAACTTTCTGTCAACATTGCACTAACCTTGTCGAGAGTCTGAGTGGTAAGCACATAAAGTGGGGGCGCAACAAGTTTAATTTTTACAGGGCAGTCATCATTTCCAGCAGCTTCAGCCTTCCTCATGGCCTCCTGCATATTAGATAAATTACCATGCCTCAGAATACTTTAGGAAATAGGCAACCAGAAATTACTTGATAGCACGTTATATGAAAACTATATGACTAGATGTTGAAAAGAAAAAGGGAACTTTTTATGCAAATCAGGGCCAAGAGAAAAGGCTAAGACCTTGATGTGAAGAACACCATCAAATTGAAAACATTTCATTTCAATATCTGCCCTAATTTTCAGGGGCTGGGGAGTCATTCGTCTTCTAATATTCTTTACTAGAGAATCCTTCACTTCTTCTGTGACAGCTGGAACAACCTTTGTCACCAAAAAAAAAGTGGCAAAAAAAAAAAGAAAAAAAAAAACTTTATTCATCAGTGTGATTTACGTGGCAGGTAGTCTATAGTTCTATTCTATTATAACAAATATTTACCTCTTGCCCATCAGGGCCAGCTTCCTTGATTTCACGGGTGAGGGCATTTAGCACTGAATCAGGATCCGTCACAATTATCTTGAATGCCTGCATACAAAAAGGTGTATATAGTCAATAAACTTTTCAGAGCATCTTCAGAGAACTGTTAGGAAAATATTTTCTTTTCTGAAAGAAAAGGAACTTTACCTCAAAAGCATGACCATATTTGCGGTATAAAGGCCATCCAATGTGAACATACAGCTCCTGCATAAAGCCACTTGCATTTAGTTCAATAAACAAAACTGCAATGGTAAGACCAGTAAATAAAGTGTTTAATCAGATATTCATAATTTATTATTATTATTGTTATTATGATATGATTTCCACAGCATACAGCTGTATTAGTTATATAGCACAGTTATACCATTCTTCGCCATTATAAATTGCTATGTATAGAGTTCTATTCAGTAACACAAAAACAAGAGTTTCCCAAAGATCCCTTTCTCTAAATATCAAGACATATTAAGTGGACAGACATGTTTAGAAAGGTAGAAAAACATGCCTACAGAAAAGAAGACTATGATAATGACAGAAACATAATAGGTCAATAAGAGGATGAATAGTGTTTTATATCAACAAAGGAAATTTCAGTCAGTGGTAATTTCTCATGAAAATTTTCTTATGAAGTTCAAGCTAATAACCCTTATTTCTTTATCAAAAGACATGTTTGCAAATTGCAAGTGTCCTATAAGATCGGATAATGCAAGAACTACAAGTTACAAGGGAGTAAAAATCAAAGCAAAAACAACAAATAAGCCTGTGATCTAACGTGGACAGTAGTATAATCAAACATACTTGCACCATACTTGAACAGAAGCAATATGATTAAGCATATAAACAAAGCATTTTTAAGTTAGAACTACAACAAATCACTTGAAAATAAGCTCCGGTGTGTTTGAGTAAAGGTCAGGTTCCCACGAATCAACATGTGAACCGTGAATAGCACAAGCGAGGTCCGAACAAACACAAACCAGAACATTAGAAAAATACGAAAAAGGCAAATTGAACAGAGTCGACGACCTACCCAATACTACCAGCATGAGTAAAGCCAATTAGGCTTTCAAAGCGCAAGAAAGAAATGAACATCATATGCCACTTTTACCAACGCCTTCCTAATTATGGTAACAATTCCAATACAGTCCATAACTCAAAACAAATCCTATTCCTATCAACCAATTTCCCTTCATTTCCTCCCTTAGTCTCTACACGTGGACAATGAACACATTCTTGAACATCTATTTTATGCCATAAAAAATGATCATTTCCTTGTAATTCTACATTTCTACTTTCACCAAGAGAAATTAGACAATCACACTGATTGGTCCTCTTTAACCAAGAAAGAGACACCCAAACAAGCAACTATCTCTTACAACAACGCCAATCAACACAGTTCCAATAAAACAACCAAAAAACAAGCATACTCAAATCAGTCGCATACAAAGCAAAATTACAACTGAGCTGGAAACAGCAAGTAAATTACCTCCAAATCAATGTTTAGGGTCTCAGCAACGTGGCGCATGATAGAGTGAACAAGCTTGCTCTTATTATACCTCTCCTCACAGGCCTGAATATCCTCTTCAGAAACACGGCGCTTGCTAAGGTCGATGTAACCCTTGTCCTTATCGACACGAAGCACCATAACGGGTTCGATGCGACCGACCTTGATGAGGCTGCTGACGCTCCGAATCCGGCGCCGGGAGAGCTCAGAGAAGAGGATCATTCCCTCGATGTTGTTGTACTCGAGGAGTGAAACGTACGCGCCCATGTCGGCGATGTTCTTCACCTGAATCATCACCGCCATGTCCACCTCCGGGTACTTCGCCTCGTACATACGGCACTCTAGGTTCGGACCCATACCTGCTTGGTTCGGATGCTGTTACTCGCTCTCGCTCAGTCGCTTGGGGTTTCAGAAATGGAGGGCGAGAGAAAGAGTGGTGAGGGTTTTTGCGAGAGTCGAGCGTTAGAGAGTGAAAAAGGAGCAGAAAAATCAAGTTCGCACTGGATATAGAGAAAGGGGGATAGTGGTGGCGTCTGATGTAAGTACTTGGGCTTCGAACCATTCGGTGATCCATCTAGTAAGCCCGTTATAGGCCCATTATGTTGACCAAACAAAAATATTTAAACGCTTTTAAGAAGCGCATTTGGGCCACCTAAAGAAAACATGCAAAGGAGGCACGTTCGCCTTGTCTCTGCCATGGAAATGAAGGAAATGAAAAATTATAAAAAAACGCCCACCGTGGGGCTCGAACCCACGACCACAAGGTTAAGAGCCTTGCGCTCTACCGACTGAGCTAGACGGGCTGGTTATTTTGAAAATTTAGATATATATATATATATACAATTATTTTTCTTTCAACTCTTAGTAAAATTTAACTACTCTATGAGTGGAAAAAGAAAATTATTTCCTTCATTCAATTTTGATGCCTTATTTCATAGTACTACTAAATAAGATATGGAGATTATATTTTTTTGTTACTGTCTCTCCTTTTCTTTAACTAAAGATATATATTTTCATTAAAAGAGTAAATGAATACAAGTAGATCCAAACTTAGGACATCAGTACAAATGCAAAATGGGGAACCCAAAAGTAAAAAGGAACAACATTGATAAGTAAGTATATTATCACATTTAACAAATGTTAAATAATATTTTTAATAAAATTATTTAATTATACTTAAATTTATTAATAATTACTAAATAACTTTTTCTTAAATAATAAAAACAAATTAGATAACTTCTAAATTTAATATACTGAAATCAAATTTAACAACATAATAGAAGACAAATATAATATTATTATTTATATACTACTCCTAAATTTTCAAATTCTAATAGGATACTTGTCCCATAACAATATCAAAGCATTCGTCCCTGCCTTGAAGATTTGCATTAATATTTGGCATGCTTGATTGTTAGCCATGCAATACAGAACACAATCGTCTGTAAATTGAGATTGTCGTACCACAACAATAAAATAAGATTCAATAATTACACATTCTTTTATGGATATACCACCAAAAATACGTTGGAATTATTTGATACTCACAAAAATATTTTTTAATTTTATTATCGACAAAAATATTATTAAATTATTTAAAAATATAACAAAAATATAAAAAAAATAATTTTTTTATATAAGCAGTAAACGTTTTTTGTATTTAACAAACTGCATATATATACATTTGATTAAAATTTTATAAAAATAATTAGATAACTATTAAAAAATACATACAAAAAATCGGATAAAAATTTGACATTTAGATTTTTTTATTTTTTAAAAATATTATTAGTTGTTGACAAAAAAATCACAATATATATATATACTTAACGAAAAATCACCAAATTATAAAAATAAAAATATCTTATTTTTTAATCATGTTTGAAAATTACATTAAAATTTAATCTCTAAAGTATTTTTTAAGAATACATATTTAATGTTGGACACTTTTATCGTTCTTTAAATAATTTAAGGATATTTTTATCAATAACAAAATTTAAAAATATTTTTATCAACGTCAAAATAATTCGAATATAGTTTTAATAGTTTATCTTTCTTTTAACCAGTTAATACATCTATGGCATAATCTTAATTTTGCATTACCTTCCTTAAATAGTTCTATTCAATCTTATTATATGCTTTATTTATATTGAGTTTTAAGGTAATATCTCAATCCCTAAATTTTTTATTTTTCAAAAAATATATAAATTTACGAGCTATATAAAAACATGATCACTATTCAATTTTTTTCTATTAAAGACATTTTAATTATCACTAATCACTTTATTTATAATAAATTATATTTTGTGAACTAATACCTTAAAAGTAATTTTTTAGATGCGTTCCTCAATCTAATTGTTCTCACGTTTAGGGTTTAGGATTTAGAGTGTAGGATTTAGGGTTTAAGGTTATCAAGGTTTTAAAAATCAGACCGATCATTAAACCGCTTTAATCATTAGTTCATTAATTTACTGGTCTAACCAATTTAACTATAATTCAACTGTAAAAATTGTGTTATAATAAAATAATAAATAATTATAAATAAACATTCTAAATTAAAATTATAGTCTAATATAAATCTTAAAATATTTTTCTTCACATACAAGCCACTTATAAACTGAAAAACTATAGTACTATTCTTAATTGCCTTAATAAACTGAAAACTCTCAAACTCGATTTTTTTGGCTGAATTAGCTTTTACTGCTGCAACATACAAAGCAAAGACATACTTTTCAGAGCCACCAAACATAACCAATGAGACCTATAGATAAAATCAAGAAAAAATAAGACTACAAAATTTTGATCCCATAAATAACAAGCACAGTGGCTCAAGGACGAACAAATTTTTTAAAACAATTCAATCTAACCTAAATGAAATATAAATAAATAATTCATTGAACTTAGATTCATATTCAGTCAGTTATAATTTCATATTTTCTTCTTTTATCAATCATAATCTAAGCACAATTTCTTCTACATCAGCCTGAACTGTTGATGAGCGGATAATTTATACGCTTTTTGGCATTGTTTTTAGGTAGTTTTTAGTAGGATCTAGCTACTTTTAGGGATGTTTTTTATTAGTTTTTATGCAAAATTTACATTTCTAGACTTTACTATGAGTTTGTGTGTTTTTCTGTGATTTCAAGTATTTTTTGGCTGAAATTGAGGGACCTGAGCAAAAATCTGATAGGAGGCTGACAAAGGACTGCTGATGCTGTTGGATTCTGACCTCCCTGCACTTGAAATGGATTTTCTGGAGCTAAAAAACTCCAAATAGTGTGCTCTCAACTGCGTTGGAAAGTAGACATTCAGGGCTTTCCAGCAATATATAATAGTTCACACTTTATTTGAGTTAAGATGACGCAAACTGGCGTTCAACGCCAGTTCCATGCTGCATTCTGGAGTAAAACGCCAGAAACACATCACAAACCAGAGTTAAACGCCAAAAACATGTTACAACTTGGCGTTTAACCCCAAGAGAAGCCTCTGCACATGTAAAACTCAAGCTCAGCCCAAGCACACACCAAAGTGGGCCTCGGAAGTGGATTTCTGCACTAAGACTTATTTCTGTAAACCCTAGTAACTAGTTTAGTATAAATAGAACTTTTTACTATTGTATTGAGGGTCTTTTGACCACGTCTTGGTTATTCTGGTTCCCTATCCGGGGCCGAAGCCAATGAACACCATTATCACTTATGTATTTTCAACGGTAGAGTTTCTACACACCATAGATTATGGTGTGGAGCCCTGCTGTACCTCGAGAATTAATGCAATTATTATCGTTCTTCTATTCAATTCAAGTTTATTCTTATTCTAAGATATTACTCGTACTTCAACCTGATGGATGTGATGATCCGTGATACCCATCATCATCCGTCCTTATGAATGCGTACCTGACAACCACTTCCGTTCTACAAGCAAAAGCTAGAGTGAATATCTCTTAGATTCCTTAATCAGAATCTTCGTGGTATAAGCTAGAATTCATTGGCAGCATTCTTGAGAATCCGAAAAGTCTAAACCTTGTCTGTGGTATTCCGAGTAGGATTCAGGGATTGAATGACTGTGACGAGCTTCAAACTCGCAAGTGTTGGGCGTAGTGACAGACGTAAAAGAATCACTGGATTCTATTTCGACATGATCGAGAACCGACAGATGATTAGCCGTGCTGTGACAGAGTATTTGGACCATTTTCACTGAGATGATGGGAAGTAGCCATTGACAACGATGACGCCCTACATACAGCTTGCCATAGAAAGGAGTAAGAATGATTAGATGAAAGCAGTAGAAAAGTAGAGATTCAGAAGGAACACAGCATCTTCATGCACTTATCTGAAATTCCCACCAATGAATTACATAAGTATTTCTATCTCTATTTTATGCTTTATTTATCTTTATATTCAAAAACCATTATAACCATTTGAATCCGCCTAACTGAGATTTACAAGATGACCATAGCTTGCTTCATACCGACAATCTCCATGGGATCGACCCTTACTCACGTAAGGTATTACTTGGACGACCCAGTGCACTTGCTGGTTAGTTGTGCGAAGTTATGACAAAGTGTGATTCACGTTTGAGAGCTCCAAGTCTATTGGCGCCATTGTTGATGATCACAATTTCGTGCACCAAGTTTTTGATGCCGTTGCCGGGGATTGTTTGAGTTTGGATAACTGACGGTTCATCTTGTTGCTCAGATTAGGTAATTTTCTTTTCAAAAAGTTTTCAAAAATCTTTCAAAAAATTTTTTCCTCTTTTTCGTTTTTCTAAAAATAATTTTCAAAAAAATTCCAAAAAAATTAATAAAATCATAAAAACCAAAAATATTTTTGTTTCTTGTTTGAGTCTTGAGTCAATTTTTAAGTTTGGTGTCTGACAAACCCCAATTTGACGGTTTATCTTGTATTGATTTTAGGGGATTTTATAACCTTTTACCCACATTTATCCATTGAAATAGCATGGTTTTATAACTTCTCCTTTAATTGTGCTTAAGAGTGAAAACATGCTTTTTAGGCCTTAAAATAGCTAAATCTAATTCACCTTGATTCCATTAGATGCCTTGATATGTTTGTTAAGTGATTTAAGGTTTAGGAGGCAAAGATTGGATCAAGGGAATGAAGAAAGAAGCATGAAAAGTTGGAGGACTCATGAAGAAATGAAAGAACCGGAAAGCTGTCAAGCCGACCTCTTCGCACTTAAATGACCATAACTTGAGCTACATAGGTCCAAATGATGCGGTTCTAGTTGGGTTAGAAAGCTAACATCCGGGGTTTCGAAACGATGTAAGATTTGCCATAGTTGCTACAAGTATGATGGCGCGCACGCGCATAGTACGCGCACGCGCCGTTGCTGCCACCTAGTCCACTTGAAGCAAAACGTGGCCAGCGATTTTAGAAGCCTTGTGGGCCCAATCCAACTCATTTCTGATGCTATTTAAGTCAAGGATTGAAGAGGGATGAGACATCTAGTTACCATTAGTTTAGTTTAGTAGTTAGAATTAGTTTCTAGAGAGAGAAGCTCTCACTTCTCTCTAGAATTAGGATTAGGATTAGGTTTAGTTCTTAGATCTAGATTTAGATTCATCTTCTTCTACTTCTATCTTCTCAATTCCTTGTAGTTACATTCATTCTTCTCCTACTCTTTTGGTGTAATCTCTTTTATATTGTTCTTATATTTTGTTGTAGATCTAGTATTGTTCCTTCTACTTTCTTTCAATTCAATAAGAGGTAATTCATAATAATTGTTCTTCTTTGCTTTTCTATTGTTGATCTCTTGCCTTTGTAGTTAGATCTCTCTTTAATTCTTGCAATTTATGTTGTTTACTTTTATTGCCTTTTATGTGTTTGTTGAAATGTCTCTTATAGATATAGTATAGATTTTGTTCCTCTTGGCCTAGGTAGAGTAATTAGTGACACTT
>NC_029781.3:19972443-19974152 GCF_000817695.3 Arachis duranensis
ACAAAATTTCACCTCCAGCCAAAAACCCGAGAGTTAGGCCTGCACTGTGCGAACATTGGGCCTAAGGCACAAGTCTATGCACGCGTGAGCGCACCTGGCGCGTACGCGCACATGATCTTAAATTGGCATGCACGAGCACGCACACTGTGCGCGCGCGCGTCGATTGCACAATCTGCACCCCCGGTACCTTTACCCGAGAGTTGTGCCAGACTTGGGCCGACACTATGCCTCCGGCCTAACTCGATGCACGCGTGCGCGCACCTGGCGCGTACGCGTCCTTCGACCAATATACCCATCGACGCGTAAACATGCATGACGCGCACGCGTCGGTAAAAAAAAAGAGTTTTTTTCTCCCCTTCCATTTTCTTTTGCTTATCACATTCGCATACTTCTACTCTTCCCATTTTCATTTAGTTTTTGTAGCATGTTTTTGTTTTTTTTAAGTCATTTCAATAATGGTGTTGCATCTTCCTACTCAATTGTTGAGACTTTCTTACATTATTTTGGTGCTTCTTGACTTGTTTGATATTGTTGGGTGATGAAACTTTTAAATCAATGCTTCATCTTGTCTGACTCTTGTGTCCTTGTGCATTGATATGACCTCATATTGTCCTTCATGACCCACTTCTTCCCATTTGAACTTGATGCTCAATACACTCTTCATGCTTTAACTTTACTCTTGCATCGAGTTTAATGATATGCCTTAGCTTACATTGTTTTCTCACTCACATGCTTAGCTAACATGTAGTAGGGAATCATACTCTTAGTTGGCATTAGCCCCTGTCTATGTTCTAATTGCCTTGATATCTTTGTTATAGGCTTAATTTTCTCTCCTTTTCTTTCCTTTTAGGTTGGCCACCAAGGAGGGAGGAAGGAAAAGCTGTTAAATGGGGCAACAAACAAGTCACCCGCACAACCTTTTGAAGGAGCTCATCAATTGTAGCAACCCGTCCACCCTGCTCTTCTTTGCATGCACCGAGGACGGTGCAATCTTCAAGTGTGGGGAGGTCGTCCGACCAATCTCCATGGGTAACAATTTCCTTTTCAACACCAAATTTTTTATTTTCATTGTTAGATTAGCTATTGCATTGCATGATAGGTTGCATGTTAGGTAGAATTTGTACATATTTTTACCACTTCTTTCTTATTAGAACTACTTGGTTAGGGTGATGATTTTCTTTCCAAGAAACTGTTTTTGGGCACCCTACCAATTTGAAAAAAGAAAATTTGTGGAACTTGCTTGAAAAATTTCTATCTATAGGGCACCTCAATTGATTTGAGTGAAAACTTTTCATAGAACTTGCTTGAAAAAATATATATTGTGGATCATATTTTTGAGCTAAGAACACAAGCAAGTGAGATTTGAGCCTAATGGTGTGGTTACATCCTATAACCACTTATTTTCCTTCTTTTGTGCATTATTCTCTTTCTATGAATGTAATCTTTGATTTGTTTGATTCTTTATGTCCGTTATTTTGTGTATTCATGCATTTATATGATTGAGGCCATCATTTCATTTAGCTTACTTACCCAAAAAGCCTTACCTTTTATATTCCTTTGTTAGCCAATTTGAGCCTACGATTAACCCACTTGGTTCTTTAATTTAGCACATTACAAGCCTTAAAGTGGAAAACAATAAATGTCCTTATTTGGATCTTTGATTAGCTTAGGCTAGTGTGTGTGAGTATCATTCAAGTGTGGGAACCTTG
>NC_029781.3:19974397-19975161 GCF_000817695.3 Arachis duranensis
AAAAGAAAAAGAAAAAGCAATAAAAAGGGGACAAAATGCCCCAATCAAAGTATAGTCCAATAAAATCAATGCATAGGTGTTGTGAAATGAAAAGAGAATGCATGAGTATGTGGAAAAGTGAAGAATGGGTAGTTAGGTTAGAACTTAATTGTATAGGATGTCATAGGTTAGGTGGGAAGTTTAAGCTTATCAAAGATTCAAATTTCAAGCTCACTTGACCAAATATGCATCCTACCTTGACCCTAGCCCCATTACAACCAAAGAAAATACCTCATGATATATGTATGCATGCATGAAATATTTGTTGATTGTTAGAAGAAAAACAAATCTTAGAAAGCATGATTAGGAGAGAATTGAGTGAATCAACCCTAAACACTTGAGTGAATAGAGTGCAAATACATCCGGTGAGGGTTTGATGCTAAATTACATGTTTCCACCAATGATCATCTCCTTTCATGCAAGTTTGTAAAAATATTTAATAGCTCAATTCAATTATGGTTTGGCATGGTTTTTAATACCTTTTGCCCTTGTGCTTATATATGCTTCTTGGGAATTAATTTATTTTGACCAAGCAATTGCATTCATGAAGATAGTTGCATATAGGTAGATTGCATTTAGTTAGTTTTCATTGAATAAATGTTGATCCCTTTGCTTTCTCTTGGTTTAAGCATGGGGACATGCTTGGTTTAAGTGTGGGGAGGTTGACAAACCCCAATTTGACGGTTTATCTTGTATTGATTTTAGGGGATTTTATAACCTTTTAC
>NC_029781.3:19975418-19980970 GCF_000817695.3 Arachis duranensis
GACTCATGAAGAAATGAAAGAACCGGAAAGCTGTCAAGCCGACCTCTTCGCACTTAAACGACCATAACTTGAGCTACATAGGTCCAAATGATGCGGTTCCAGTTGGGTTAGAAAGCTAACATCCGGGGTTTCGAAACGATGTAAGATTTGCCATAGTTGCTACAAGTATGATGGCGCGCACGCGCATAGTACGCGCACGCGCCGTTGCTGCCACCTAGTCCACTTGAAGCAAAACGTGGCCAGCGATTTTAGAAGCCTTGTGGGCCCAATCCAACTCATTTCTGATGCACTAAAGCTAGTCTTTCCTTGGGAGTTGGCTAGGACTTGTGGCTCAAGTCAATTCATCCACTTGACTTTCCTTTATTTAGTAAGGGTTAACTAAATGGTAGCAATGAACAATTCTCATCACAATTGAGAAGGATAACTAGGATATGACTTCTAATTTTCATACCTTGCCAAGAGCCTTTTATAGTTGTTAGTTTATTTTCATTGCCATTTACTTTCATGTCTCTTATCCAAAACCCCAAAACAACTCAAACCAATAATAAGACATTTTATTGTAATTCCTAGGGAGAATGACCCGAGGTTTGAATACTTCGGTTATTAATTTTAGGGGTTTGTTACTTGTGACAAACAATCTTTTGTATGAAAAGATTATTGTTGGTTTAGAAACTATACTTGCAATGAGAATTCAATAGTGAAATTCTATACCATCAAAAATCTAATCATCAGTGTCAATTGCCTGTTTTTAAAATTTATGCATTTTTTCGAAAAATTCATGCATGGTGTTCTTCATGATCTTCAAGTTGTTCTTGATAAGTCTTCTTGTTTGATCTTCATATTTTCTTGTTTTGTGTTTTTTGTTGTTTTTCATATGCATTTTTGCATTCATAGTATCTAAACATGAAAAATTTCTAAGTTTGGTGTCTTGCATGTTTTTCTTTTCTTGAAAATTTTTCAAAAATAAGTTCTTGATGTTCATCTTAATCTTCAAAGTGTTCTTGGTGTTCATCTTGACATTCATATTATTCTTGCATACATCATGTGTTTTGATCCAAAATTTTCATGTTTTGGGTCATATTTGTGTTTTTCTCTCTCATCATTAAAAATTCAAAAAAAATTTGATTTTCAAAATCTTTTTCTTAATTTCATTTCAAAATTTCAAAAACTTTACTAACAATTAATGTGATTGATTCAAAAATTTGAAGTTTGTTACTTTCTTGTTAAGAAAGGTTCAATCTTTAAATTCTAGAATCATATCTTTTAATTTCTTGTTAGTCAAGTAATCAAATTTTAATTTAAAAAAATCAAATCTTTTCCAAAATATCTTTTTCAAATCATATCTTTTTCAAATCAATTTCAAAATCTTTTCTAACTTCTTATCTTTTCAAAATTGATTTTCAAATCTTTTTCAACTAACTAATTGACTTTTTGTTTGTTTTACTATCTCTTATCTTTTTTCAAAACCACCTAACTACTTTTCTCTCTCTAATTTTTAAAAAATTCCTTCCTCTTTTTCAAAATTCTTTTAATTAACTAATTGTTTCAAATTTTAATTTTAATTGTATTTCTTCTCTCAATTTTCGAAAATCACTAACTATTTTTCAAAAATAATTTTCGAAATTCTCTCCCCCTCATCTCTTTCTATTTATTTAGTTAATTACTAACACATCTCTTCATCTAAAAATTCGAACTCTCTCTTCTCCTCTATGTTCGAATTTTTCTCATCCCTTTTCTATTATTTTTTTCTTCTACTCACATAAAGGAATCTCTATACTATGACATAGAGGATCCCTATTATTATTTTCTGTTCTCTTCTTTTTCATATGAGCAGGAGCAAGGACAAGAACATTCTTGTTGAAGCAGACCTTGAGCCTGAAAGGACTCTGAAGAAGAAACTAAGAGAAGCTAAAATACAACAATCTAGAGACAACCTTACAGAAATTTTCGAAAAAGAAGAGGAGATGGCAGCCGAAAATAATGACAACAACAATAATGCAAGGAGGATGCTTGGTGATTATACTACACCTACTTCCAATTTTTATGGAAGAAGCATCTCAACTCCTGCCATTGGAGCAAACAATTTTGAGCTGAAGCCTCAACTAGTTGCTCTAATGCAACAGAATTGCAAGTTTCATGGACTTCTATCAGAAGATCCCTATCAGTTTTTAACTGAGTTCTTACAGATCTGTGAGACTGTTAAGACTAATGGAGTAGATCCTGAAGTCTACAGGTTTATACTTTTCCCTTTTGCTGTAAGAGACAGGGCTAGAACATGGTTGGACTCAAAACCTAAAGATAGCCTGGACTCTTGGGATAAGCTGGTCACGACCTTCTTGGCCAAGTTCTTTCCTCCTCAAAAGCTAAGCAAGCTTAGAGTGGATGTTCAGACCTTCAAGCAAAAAGATTGTGAATCCCTCTATGAAGCTTGGGAAAGATACAAGCAGATGACCAAAAAGTGTCATTCTGACATGCTTTCAGAGTGGACCATTATGGATATATTCTATTATGGTCTATCTGAGTTCTCTAAGATGTCACTGGACCATTTTACAGGTGGATCCATTCACCTAAAGAAAATCCCTGCAGAAGCTCAAGAACTCATTGACATGGTTGCAAATAACCAATTCATGTACACCTCTGAGAGGAATCCTGTGAGTAATGGGACGCCTCAGAAAAGGGAAGTTCTTGAAATTGATGCTCTGAATGCAATATTGGCTTAGAACAAAATGTTGACTCAGCAAGTCAACATGATTTCTCAGAGTCTGAATGGGTGGCAAAATGCATCCAACAGTACTAAAGAGGCATCTTCTGAAGAAGAAGCTTATGATCCTGAGAACCCTACAATGGCAGAGGTAAATTACATGGGTGAACCCTATAGAAATACCTATAATTTCTCCATGAGAAATCATCCAAATTTCTCATGGAAGGATCAACAAAAGCCTCAATAAGGCTTTAATAATGGTGGAAGAAACAGGTTTAGCAATGGCAAGCCTTTTCCATCATCTTCTCAGCAACAGACAGAAAATTCTGAGCAGAGCCCCTCTAGCTTAGCAAACATAGTCTTTGATCTATCTAAGGCTACTTTAAGTTTCATGAGTGAAACAAGGTCCTCCATTAGAAATTTGGAGGCTCAAGTGGGTCAGCTGAGTAAGAAAATCACTGAAACTCCTCCTAGTACTCTTCCAAGCAATACAGAAGAGAATCCAAAAAGAGAATGCAAGGCCATTGATATAATCAATATGGCCGAATGCATAAAGGAGGAGAAGGACGTGAATCCTAGTGAGGAAGACCTCCTGGGACGTCCTCTGAACAAAGAGGAGTTCCAAACTGAGGAACCTAAGGAATCTGAGGCTCACCTAGAGACCATAGAGATTCTATTGAACCTCCTTTTACCATTTATGAGCTCTGAGAATTATTCTTCCTCTGAAGAGGATGAAGATGTAACTGAAGAGCAAGTTGCTTAATATCTAGGAGCCATCATGAAGCTGAATGCCAAGTTGTTTGGTAATGAGACTTGGGAAGGTGAATCTCCCTTGCTCATTAGTGAACTAGATACATGGGTTCAGCAAACTCTACCTCAAAAGAAACAAGATCTTGGTAAATTCTTAATATCCTATACCATAGGCACCATGACCTTTGAGAAGGCTCTATGTGACCTGGAGTCAGGTATAAATCTTATGCCACTCTCTCTAATGGAGAAACTGGGGATCTTTGAGGTATAAGCTGCAAGAATCTCATTAGAGATGGCAGACAAGTCAATAAAACAAGCTTATGGATTGGTAGAGGATGTGTTAGTGAAGGTTAAAGGCCTTTACATCCCTGCTGATTTCATAATCTTAGATACTGGAAAGGATGAGAATGAATCCATCATTCTTGGAAGACCCTTCCTAGCCACAACAAGAGCTGTGATTGATGTTGACAGAGGAGAGCTAGTCCTTCAATTGAATGGGGACTACCTTGTGTTTAAAGCTCAAGGATCTTCCTCTACAACAATAGAAAAGAGGCACGATAAGCTTCTCTCAATACAGAGTCAAACAAAGCCCCCACAATCAAACTCTAAGTTTGGTGTTGGGAGGCCACAACCAAACTCTAAGTTTGGTGTTGAACCTCCATATTCAAACTCTAAGTTTGGTGTTGGAAGGTCCCAACAATGCTCTGAACATCTGTGAAGCTCCATGAGAGCTCACTGTCAAGCTATTGACACTAAAGAAGTGCTTATTGGGAGGCAACCCAATTTTTATTTATCTATATTTCTATTGTTCTTTTATGTTTTATTAGGTTTATGATCATGTGGAGTCACAAAACAATTGCAAAAATTAAAAATAGAATCAAAAACAGCAGAAGAAACAGCACACCCTGGAGGAAGAGCTTACTGGCGTTTAAACGCCAGTAAGGAGCATCTGGCTGGCGTTCAACGCCAGAACAGAGCATGCAGCTGGTGTTAAATGCCAGAAACAAGCAGCATTCTGGCATTTAAACGCCAGGATTACACCCTGAGGAGACCTGGCGTTAAACGCCAGAAACAAGAATGGAAGTGGCGTTTAACGCCAGAAACATGCTGCAGATTGGCGTTGAACGCCCAAAATAAGCATGGAAGTGGCGTTTAACGCCGGAAACATGCTGCAGTCTGGCGTTAAACGCCAGGATTGCATACAGAGGGCGTTTTACACACCTAAAGGGTGCAGGGATGAGAAATTCTTGACACCTCAGGATCTGTGGACCCCACAGGATCCCTACCTACCTCAACTCACCTTCTCTCTTCTTCACATAATCCAATAACACTCTTCCCCAAACACTCTTCACCAATTACCTCAATCTCTCTTCCCAATCACCTCATCACCATTCACATCCATCCACTCTTCCCTATAAACCCCACCTACCTTCAAATTCAAAATCTCTTTCTCACCCAAACCCACCCTACATGACCGAACCCTGGTGGACGAAATTGTGATCACTATTCATTAAGTTGCATTCACTGTAAAATTGTGGAATTTAGGTATTTGGCACGAGTGGACACAACTCCGTTCAACTAACCAGCAAGTGTACTGGGTCGTCCAAGTAATAAACCTTACGTGAGTAAGGGTCGATCCCACAGAGATTGTTGGTATGAAGCAAGCTATGGTTACCTTGTAAATCTCAGTTAGGCAGATTAAATTGGTTTATGGATTTTGAAAATAGAAATAAGAAAATAAATAATAAAAGGGATAGAATACTTATGCAGATTCATTGGTGGGAATTTCAGATAAGCGAATGGAGATGCTGTATGGCTCAAGGACGCCTGCTCTCCCACTGCTTCAACTCAATCCTTCTTACTCCTTTCCATGGCAAGCTGTGTATAGAGGTTCACCATCAGCGGTGGCTACTTTCAATCCTCTCGGGAAAATGATCCTATGCGGCTGTCACTCACACGGCTAATCGTCTGGAGGCATCACCCATGGCTGATGGCTACATCCCGTCATCTCAGTGAAAACGTTCCTATGCTCTGTCACAGCACGGCTAATCATCTGTCGGTTCTCAATCAGGTTGGAATAGAATCCCTTGATTCTTTTGCG
>NC_029781.3:19984387-19984823 GCF_000817695.3 Arachis duranensis
GGGAATATGGTAGGTGGGGATCCTGTGGGGTCCACAGATCCTGAGGTGAAAAGAAATACCATTCCTTCACCATATAGGCATGAGAAATGCCTTCATGCATCATTCTGGCGTTCAAACGCCCATTGGTGCATGTTCTGGGCGTTCAACGCCCATGTAATGCATGTTTCTGGTGTTAAACGCCAGTTTCATGCTTGTTGCTTGTCTCCTCCAGGCACATTCCTGGCGTTCAGCGCCAGGATGTTGCTTGTTTCTGGCGTTCAGCGCCAGAATGGTGCTCTGTTCTAGCGTTGAACGCCAGCCAGATGCATCTTACTGGCGTTGAACGCCAGCCCGTGCGTCCTCCAGGGTGAAAAATTTTTTTCTTCTGTTTTTGACTCTGTTTTTAATTTCTTTGATTTTTTTCGTGACTCCTCATGATCATGTACCTAATTAAACA
>NC_029781.3:19984956-19985670 GCF_000817695.3 Arachis duranensis
TAGCTTGACAGTGGCTCTCATGGAGCCACAAGATGATTAGGTCAATTTAGTGTGTTGTCTCCACACCAAACTCAGAGTTTGGATATGGAGTTTGAACACCAAACTTAGAGTTTGGTTGTGGCCTCACAACACCAAACTTAGAGTTTGACTGTGTGGGCTCTTCTTGACTCTGAACTGAGAGAAGCTCTTTATGCTTACTCTCTTTTGTCACAGAGGGATGGCCATGTGCCTTAAACACAAGGTAGTCTCCATTCACTTGAAGGACTAATTCTCCTCTGTTGACATATATCACAGCTCCTGCTGTGGCTAGGAAAGGTCTTCCTAGGATGATGCATTCATCATCTTCCTTCCTAGTGTCTAGGATTATGAAATCAGCAGGGATGTAAAGGCCTTCAACCTTTACTAGCACGTCCTCTACTATTCCATAAGTTTGTCTCATGGACTTGTCTGCCAATTGCAATGAGAACAAGGCAGGTTGTACCTCAATGATCCCCAGCTTCTCCATTACAGAGAGTGGCATAAGATTTATCCCTGACCCTAGATCACATAGAGCTTTTTCAAAGCTCATGGTGCCTATGGTACAAGGTATTAGGAACTTGCCAGGATCTTGTTTCTTTTGAGGTAGAGTTTTCAGAATCCAAGTATCTAGTTCACTAATGAGCAATGGAGGTTCACTTTCCCAAGTCTCATTACCAAACAGCTTGGCATTCAGCT
>NC_029781.3:19987320-19987732 GCF_000817695.3 Arachis duranensis
TTCTCTTGTTCGAAAATTTCTGAAAGGTTGTTTCTGGATTGTTGTAATTTAGCTTTTCTTAATTTTCTCTTCAGAGTCCTTTCAGGTTCTGGATCAATTTCAACAAGAGTGCCTTTTTCCCTGTTCCTGCTCATATGGAAGAGAAGAAACAAGAAAAGAAAGAAGAATCCTCTATGTCCCAGTATAGAGATTCCTTTATGTTAGTAGAAGAAGAAGGGGATAGAAGAATGAAGATGGAGATTCGGATTTTTGGATGAAGAGAGGTGAAGAAAAGTGTTAGTAATTAAATAATTAAATAGAAGAAGAAAAGAGAAGGAAGATTTCGAAAATGATTTTTGAAAAAGAGGTTAGTAATTTTCGAAAATCAAAGACAAAATATAATTAAAATTAAAATTTAAAACAAAAAGAATTT
>NC_029781.3:19987957-19988819 GCF_000817695.3 Arachis duranensis
AATTTTGAAAAAGATAAGATAAAAGATAAAAAGATAAGATAAAAATTTTAATAAAGAGATATTTTGAAAAAGATTTAATTTTTAAAAAGACTTAACTAACAAGAAACTACAAGATAAGATTCTAGAACTTAAAGATTGAACCTTTCTTAACAAGAAAGTAACAAACTTCAAATTTTTGAACCAATCACATTAATTGTTAGCTAATTTTCGAAAATTTGATAATAAGATAAGAAAAAGATTTTGAAAATATTTTGAAAAGGATTTTTGAAATTTTCGAAATTTATAAAAAAAATAAAAAAGATATGATTTTTGAAAAAGATTTTGAAAAGATAAGATTTTTAAAATTGAAATTTTGACTTGACTTGTAAGAAACAATTAATTTTAAAAATTTTTGACCAAGTCAACCCAAAATTTCGAAAATTTGGAGGAAAATAAGGAAAAGATATTTTTTTTTTGATTTTTTGAATTTTTAATTATGAGAGAGAAAAACAACAAAAATACTCAATGCATGAAATTTTTAGATCAAAACAATGAATGCATGCAAGAATGCTATGAATGTCAAGATGAACACCAAGAACACTTTGAAGATCATGATGAACATCAAGAACATAATTTTGAAATTTTTTTAATGCAACGAAAACATGCAAGACACCAAACTTAGAAATCTTTAATGCATGGAAAATATGAATGCAAAAGTGCACATGAAAAACAACAAAACACACAAAACAAGAAATCATCAAGATCAAACAAGAAGACTTGTCAAGAACAACTTGAAGATCATGAAGAACACTATGAATGCATGAGATTTTCGAAAAATGCAAGAAAAATTTTAAAAGCATGCAATTAACACCAAACTTAAAAA
>NC_029781.3:19989979-19991672 GCF_000817695.3 Arachis duranensis
GAGCTGAGGCTTTTCTTGGAGTTGAACTCTAAGTTATGACGTGTTTTGGGCGTTTAACTCTGGATCATGACGTTTTTCTGGCGTTTAACTCCAGACAGCAGCATGTACTTGGCGTTCAACGCCAAGTTACATCGTCAATTTCCGAATAAAGTATGGACTATTATATATTGCTGGAAAGCTCTGGATGTCTACTTTCCAACGCCATTGAGAGCGCGCCATTTGGAGTTTTGTAGCTCCAGAAAATCCATTTCGAGTGCAGGGAGGTCAGATTCCAACAGCATCAGCAGTCCTTTTGTCAGCCTTTTTCAGAGTTTTGCTCAAGTCCCTCAATTTCAGCCAGAATTTACCTGAAATCACAGAAAAACACACAAACTCATAGTAAAGTCCAGAAATGTGAATTTAACATAAAAACTAATGAAAACATCCCTAAAAGTAGCTCAAACTTACTAAAAACTATATAAAAACAATGCCAAAAAGCGTATAAATTATCCGCTCATCAAACCCTAACCCCTCTCCCTCCACTATATAATTCCCTCCACACTTCTTCATTTTCACACAACACAATCCTCTCTTCTCCCTCTTGGCCGAATACACATCTCTCTCCCTCTCCTCCATATCTTCTTCTTCTTTATCTATTCTTTCTTTTTTTGCTCGAGGGCGAGTAACATTCTAAGTTTGGTGTGGTAAAAGCATAGTTTTTTTTTTTGTTTTTCCGTAACCATTGATGACACCTAAGGCCGGAGAAACCTCTAGAAAGAGGAAAGGGAAGACAAAAGCTTCCACCTCCGAGTCATGGGAGATGAAGAAATTCATCTCAAAAGCCCATCAAGACCACTTCTATGAAGTTGTAAACAAGAAGAAGGTGATCCCTGAGGTCCCTTTCATACTCAAGAAAAATGAGTATCCGGAGATCCGACATTAGATCCAAAGAAGAGGTTGGAAAGTTCTTACCAACCCCATTCAACAAGTCAGAATCTTAATTGTTCAAGAGTTCTATGCCAATGCATGGATCACTAGGAACCATGATCAAAGTATGAACCTGAATCCAAAGAATTATCTTACAATGGTTCGGGGGAAATGCTTAGATTTCAGTCCGAAAAATATAAGGTTGGCATTCAACTTGCCTATGATGCAAGAAGACACACGTCCCTACACTAGAAGGGTCAACTTTGATCAAAGGTTGGACCAAGTCCTCATGGACATATGTGTGGAAGAAGTTCAATGGAAAAGAGACTCAAAAGACTAGCCGGTTCAATTAAGAAGGCTGGACCTTAAGCCTGTGGCTAGAGGATGGTAGGAGTTCATCCAACGCTCCATCATCCCCACTAGCAATCGATCCGAAGTAACTGTGGATCAGGCCATCATGATCCATAGCATCATGATTGGAGAGGAAGTAGAAGTTCATGAAGTCATCTCTCTAGAACCCTACAAAGTAGCCGAAAAGCCCTCCACCTTGGCAAGGCTAGCTTTTTCTCATCTCATTTGCCATCTATGTTACTTAGCTAGAGTTGTCATAGAAGGAGACATCCTCATTGAAGAGGATGGAGCAAACAAGAGAGCCTATTCATGGATCTCAAGAGACGCATGAGGAAGCTCATCATCAAGAATTCTCTGAGATGCCTCAAGGGATGCATTTTTCTCCAAACAACTATTGGGAACAACTCAACACTTCTCTAGAAGGATTGAGTCATGA
>NC_029781.3:19991737-19992841 GCF_000817695.3 Arachis duranensis
ATGAGATTAGAGAAGATCAAAGAGCTATGAGGGAGGAGCAACAAAGGCAAGGAAGAGACATAAAGGAGCTCAAGAACACCATTGGTCCTTCAAGGAGAAGGCGCCACCATCACTAAGGTGGACTCATTCCTTAACTTCCTTGTTCTTATCTCTCTGTTTTTCGGTATTTAAGCTTCATGTTTGTCTATGTTTGTGTCTTTACTACATGATCATTAGTATTTAGTAACTATGTCTTAAGACTATGAATAATTCCATGAATCCTTCACCTTTCTTAAATAAAAAATGTTTTTAATACAAAAGAACAAGAAGTACATGAGTTTCGAATCCATCCTTGAAATTAGTTTAATTATATTGATGTGGTGACAATACTTTTTGTTTTCTGAATGAATGCTTAAACAATGTATATTTTTTATCATGTTGTTTATGAATGTTAAAATTGTTGGCTCTTGAAAGAATGATGAAAAAGAGATATGTTATTGATTATCTGAAAAATCATAAAATTGATTCTTGAAGCAAGAAAAAGAAGTGAAGAACAAAGCTTACGGAAAAAAAAAGTGGCAAAAAAAATATAAAAGAAAAAGAAAAAGCAAGCAGAAAAAGTCAATAGCCCTTAAAACCAAAAGGCAAGGGTAAAAAGGATCCAAGACTTTGAGCATCATTGGATAGAAGGGCCCAAGGAAATAAATCCAGGCCTAAGAGGCTAAATCAAGCTGTCCATAACCATGTGCTTATGGCATGCAGGTCCAAGTGAGAAGCTTGAGACTGAGTGGTTAAAGTCGTAATCCAAAGCAAAAAGAGTGTGCTTAAGAGCTCTGGACACCTCTAACTGGGGACTTTTGCAAAGCTGAGTCACAATCTGAAAAGGTTCACCCAGTCATGTGTCTGTGGCATTTATGTATCCGGTGGTAATACTGGAAAATAAAATGCTTAGGGCCACGACCAAGACTCATAAAAGTAGTTGTGTTCAAGAATCAACATACTTAACTAGGAGAATCAATAACACTATCTGAACTCTGAGTTCCCATGGATGCCAATCATTCTAAACTTCAAAGGATAAAGTGAGATGCCAAAACTGTTCAGAAGCAAAAAGCTACAAGTCCCGCT
>NC_029781.3:19992883-20001975 GCF_000817695.3 Arachis duranensis
TATATTCTCTTCTTTTTATCCTAATTGATTTTCAGTTGCTTGGGGACAAGCAACAATTTAAGTTTGGTGTTGTGATGAGCGGATAATTTATACGCTTTTTAGCATTGTTTTTAAGTAGTTTTTAGTAGGATCTAGCTACTTTTAGGGATGTTTTTATTAGTTTTTATGCAAAATTCAAATTTCTAGAATTTACTATGAATTTGTGTGTTTTTCTGTGATTTTAGGTAATTTCTGGCTGAAATTGAGGGACCTGAGCAAAAATCTGATAGGAGGCTGACAAAGGACTGCTGATGCTGTTGGATTCTGACCTCCCTGCACTTGAAATAGATTTTCTGGAGCTACAGAACTCCAAAT
The DNA here is from genome assembly GCF_000817695.3 of Arachis duranensis. Classification (NCBI taxonomy): domain Eukaryota; kingdom Viridiplantae; phylum Streptophyta; class Magnoliopsida; order Fabales; family Fabaceae; genus Arachis; species Arachis duranensis. The sequence goes on from NC_029781.3 coordinate 19,993,238, forward strand.
GGTGCGCTCTCAACTGCATTGGATAGTAGACATCAGGGGATTTTCAGAAATATATAATAGTTCACACTTTATTCGAGTCAAAATGACGCAAACTGGCGTTCAACGCCAGTTTCATGCTGCATTCTAGAGTAAAACGCCAGAAACACGTCACAAACCAAAGTTAAACGCCAAAAAGACGTTACAACTTGGCGTTTAACCCCAAGAGAAGCCTCTACACGTGTAAAGCTCAAGCTCAGCCCAAGCACACACCAAAGTGGGCCTCGGAAGTGGATTTCTGCACTAAGACTTATTTCTGTAAACCCTAGTAACTAGTTTAGTATAAATATAACTTTTTACTATTGTATTGAGGGTCTTTTGACCATGTCTTGGTTATTCTGGTTCCCTCTCCGGGGCCAAAGCGAATGAACACCATTACGGTGGAGTTTCTACACAGCATAGATTAAGGTGTGGAGCCTTGTTGTACCTCGAGAATTAATGCAATTATTATCGTTCTTCTATTCAATTCAAGTTTATTCTTATTCTAAGATATTACTCGTACTTCAACCTGATGGATGTGATGATCCATGACACTCATCATCATCCATCCTTATGAACGCATGCCTGACAACTACTTCCGTTCTACAAGCGAAAGCTAGAGTGAATATCTCTTGGATTCCTTAATCAGAATCTTCGTGGTATAAGCTAGAATTCATTGGCAGCATTCTTGAGAATCTGGAAAGTCTAAACCTTGTTTGTGGTATTCCGAGTAGGATTTAGGGATTGAATGACTGTGACAAGCTTCAAACTCGCGAGTGTTGGGCGTAGTGACAGACGCAAAAGAATCACTGGATTCTATTCCGACATGATCGAGAACCGATAGATGATTAGCCGTGCTGTGACAGAGCATTTGGACCATTTTCACTGAGAAGATGGGAAGTAGCCATTGACAACAGTGACGCCCAACATACAGCTTGCCATAGAAAGGAGTAAGAATGATTGGATGAAAGCAGTAGGAAAGCAGAGATTCAAAAGGAACACAACATCTTCATGCACTTATCTGAAATTCCCACCAATGAATTACATAAGTATCTCTATCTTTATTTTATGCTTTATTTATCTTTATATTCAAAAACCATTATAACCATTTGAATCCGCCTAACTGAGATTTACAAGATGACCATAGCTTGCTTCATACCGACAATCTCCGTGGGATCGACCCTTACTCACATAAGGTATTACTTGGACGACCCAGTGCACTTGCTGGTTAGTTGTGCGAAGTTTTGACAAAGTGTGATTCATGTTTGAGAGCTCCAAGTCTATTGGCGCTGGTGGACAAAATTGTGATCATCAATAATGGCTCCAAAGACTTGGTGCTCTCAAACGTGAATCACGCTTTATCACAACTCCGCACAACTAACCAGCAAGTGTATTGGGTCGTCCAAGTAATACCTTACATGAGTAAGGGTCGATCCCACAGAGATTGTTGGTATGAAGCAAGCTATGGTCATCTTGTAAATCTCAGTCAGGCGGATAACAATTTATTATGGGAAATATAAAGAGATACTTACGTGAATAATAAAGGATAGAAATACTTATGTAAATTAATGGTGGGAATTTCAGATAAGCGTATGAAGATGCTTGTCCCTGTTGAATCTCTGCTTTCCTGCTGTTTTTATCCAATTTTATCACTCCCTTCTATGGCAAGCTGTATGTAGGGCATCATTGTTATCAATGGCTACATCCCATCCTTTCAGTGAAAATGGTCCAAATGCTCTGTCACAGCACGGCTAATCATATGTCGGTTCTCAATCAGGTTGGAGTAGAATCCAGTGATTCTTTTGCGTCTGTCACTAACGCCCAGCCTTCAGGAGTTTGAAGCTCATCACAGTCATTCAATCCCAGAATCCTACTCGGAATACCACAGACAATGTTAGACTTTTCGGATTCCCATGAATGCTGCCATCAATTCTAACTTATACCACGAAGATTCTAATTAAGGAATCCAAGAGATATGCGCCCGGTCTAAGGTAGAACGGAAGTGGTTGTCAGTCACGCGCGTTAATAGGTGAGAATGATGATGAGTGTCACGGATCTTCACATTTATCAAGTTGAAGTGCAACGAATATCTTAGAACAGGAATAAATCGAATTGGATAGAAAATAATAGTAATTGCATTGAAACTTGAGGTACAGCAGAGCTCCACACCCTTAATCTATGGTGTGTAGAAACTCTATCGTTGAAAATACATAAGTGAAAGGTTCAGGCATGGCCGAATGGCCAGCCCCCATGATCTGAGAACTAAACGTCCCAAGACTGAATAATACAATCCTCAGATGTCTAATACAATAGTAAACTATCCTATTTATACTAAACTAGCTACTAGGGTTTACAGGAGTAAGTAATTGATGCATAAATCCACTTCCAGGGCCCACTTGGTGTATGTTTGGGCTGAGCTTGATCTATCCATGAGCTGAGGCTTCTTTTGGAGTTGAATGCCAAGTTGTAATGTGTTTTGGGCGTTCAACTCTGGTTCGTGACGTGTTTCTGGCGTTTGACTCCAGACAGCAACATGGAACTGGCGTTGAGCGCCAGTTTACGTCATCTAATCACGAATAAAGTATGGACTATTATATATTGCTGGAAAGCTCTGGATGTCTACTTTCCAACGCCTTTGAGAGCGCGCCATTTTGAGTTCTGTAGCTCCAGAAAATCTATTTCGAGTTCAGAGAGGTCAGATTCCAACAGCATCACAATCCTTTGTCAGCCTCCTTATCAGAGTTTTGCTCAGGTCCCTCAATTTCAGCCAGAAATTACCTGAAATCACAGAAAAACACAAAAACTCATAGTAAAGTCCAAAAATGTGAATTTAGCATAAAAACTAATGAAAACATCCCTAAAAGTAACTAGATCATACTAAAAACTACTTAAAAACAATGCCAAAAAGCATATAAATTGTCCGCTCATCACAACACCAAACTTAAATTGTTGCTTGTCCCCAAGAAACTGAAAATCAATTAGGATAAAAAGAAGAGAATATACTATAAATTCCAAAATATCAATGAATATTAATTCTAATTAGAAGAGCGGGACTTGTAGCTTTTTGCTTCTGAACAGTTTTGGCATCTCACTTTTTCCTTTGAAGTTCAGAATGATTGGCTTCTCTAGGAACTTAGAATTTCGAATAGTGTTATTGATTCTCCTAGTTAAGTATGTTGATTCTTGAACACAGCTACTTTTATGAGTCTTGGCCGTGGCCCTAAGCACTTTGTTTTCCAGTATTACCACCGGATACATAAATGCCACAGACACATGACTGGGTGAACCTTTTCAGATTGTGACTCAGCTTTGCTAGAGTCCCCAGTTACAGGTGTCCAGAGCTCTTAAGCACACTCTTTTTGCTTTGGATCACGACTTTGACCACTCAGTCTCAAGCTTTTCACTTGGACCTGCATGCCACAAGCACATGGTTAGGGACAGCTTGATTTAGTCGCTTAGGCCTGGATTTTATTTCCTTGAGCCCTCCTATCCATTGATGCTCAAAGCATTGGATCCTTTTTACCCTTGCCTTTTGGTTTTAAGGGCTATTGGCTTTTTCTGCTTGCTTTTTCTTTTTCTTTCTATTTTTTTCGCAAATTTTTTTTTCTGCAAGCTTTTGCTTTTTCACTGCTTTTTCTTGCTTCAAGAATCAAATTTATGATTTTTCAGATCATCAATAACATTTCTCTTTGTTCATAATTCTTTCAAGAGCCAACAATTTTAACATTCATAAACAACAAGATAAAAAATATCCACTGTTTAAGCATTCATTCAGAAAACAAAAAGTATTGTCACCACATCAATATAATTAAATTAAATTCAAGGATAATTTTCCAAATTTATGTACTTCTTGTTCTTTTGAATTAAAAACATTTTTTATTTAAGAGAGGTGAAGGATTAATGGAATTATTCAGAACTTTAAGACATAGTTACTAACTACTAATGATCATGAAGTAGAGACACGAAACATAGATGAACACATAACATAAAAACCGAAAAGCAGAAAAATAAGAACAAGGAATGAATCCACCTTTAGTGGCGTCTTCTTCTTGAAGGACCAATGATGTCCTTAAGCTCTTCTATGTCCCTTCCTGCCTTTGTTGCTCCTCCCTCATTGCCCTTTGATCTTCTCTTATTTCATGGAGAATGATGGAGTGCTCTTGATGTTCCACCCTTAATTGTTCCACATTGTAACTCAAATCTTCTAAGGAAGTGTTAAGTTATTCCCAATAGTTGTTGGGAGGAAACTGCATCCCTTGAGGCATCTCCGGGATTTCTTGGTGATGAGCTTCCTCATGCGTCCCTTGGGCTCCATGAGTGGGCTCTCTTGTTTGCTTCATCCTTTTCTTAGTGATGGGCTTGTCCTCCTCAATGAGGATGTCTCCTTCTATGATAACTTCAGCTGAGTAACATAGATGGCAAATAAGATGAGGAAAAGCTAGCCTTGCCAAAGTAGAGGACTTATCGGCTATTTTGTAGAATTCATGGGAAATGACTTCATGAACTTCTACTTCCTCTCCAATCATGATGCTATGAATCATGATGGCCCGATCCACAGTAACTTCAGATCGGTTGTTAGTGGGGATGATGGAACGTTGAATGAACTCCAACCATCCTCTAGCCACAGGCTTGAGGTCCAGTCTTCTTAGTTGAACTGGCTTGCCTTTGGAGTCTCTTTTCCATTGAGCTCCTTCCACACATATGTCCAAAAGGACTTGGTCCAACCTTTGATTAAAGTTGACCCTTCTAGTGTAGGGGCGTACATCTCCTTGCATCATGTGCAAGTTGAATGCCAACCTCACATTTTCCGGACAAAAATCTAAGTATTTCCCCCAAACCATTGTAAGATAGTTCTTTGGATTCGGGTTCATACTTTGATCATGGTTCCTAGTGATCCATGCATTGGCATAGAACTCTTGAACCATTAAAATCTCGACTTGTTGAATGGGGTTGGTTAGAACTTCCCAACCTCTTCTTTGGATCTCATGTCGGATCTCCGGATACTCATTTTTCTTGAGCTTGAAAGGGACCTCAGGGATCACTTTCTTCTTGGCCACAACATCATAGAATTGGTCTTGATGGGCTTTGGAGATGAATCTTTCCATCTCCCATGACTTGGAGGTGGAAGCTTTTGTCTTCCCTTTTCCTTTTCTAGAGGATTCTCCGGGCTTGGGTGCCATCAATGGTTATGGAAAAATAAAAAGCTTATGCTTTTACCACACCAAACTTAAAAATTGCTCACCCTCGAGCAAGAGAAGAAAGAAGAGAAGGAGAAGAAGAAGAAAATATGGAGGAGAAGGGGAGGTGTAGGTTTCGGCCAAGGTATAGAAGAGGGGGTTGTGTTGTGTGAAAACGAAGTAGAATGGAGGGGTATATATAGGAAGGGGGGAGAGGGTAGGTTCGGCCATTTAGGGTGGGTTTGGGTGGGAAAGATTTTTGAATTTTGAAGGTAGGTGGGGTTTATGGGGAAGAGTGGATGGATGTGAGTGGTGATGGGGGTAATTGGGAAGAGAGATTGAGGTGATTGGTGAAGGGTTTTAGGGAAGAGTGTTTATTGGAAAGAGAGAATGAATGTTGAGAAGAGGGGAGAATATGTTAGGTGGGGATCCTGTGGGGTCCACAGATCCTGAGATGATCCTATGGGGTCCACAGATCCTGAGGTGTCAAGGAGTTACATCCCTGCACCAATTAGGCATGTAAAATGCCTTAGCATACCATTCTGGCGTTTAAACGCCGAAGTGATGCACGTTCTGGGCGTTCAACGCCCATGTGCAGCATGTTTCTGGCGTTGAACGCCAGTTCCATGCTTGTTACTGGCGTTCAGCGCCAGCTTTCCTCAGGGCACATTCCTGGCGTTCAAATGCCAGGATGTTGCTTGTTTCTGGCATTCAGCACCAGATCTATGCTCTGTTCTGGCGTTGAACGCCAGCCAGATGCACCTTACTGGCGTTTAAACGCCAGTAAGTCCTTCCTCCAGGGTGTGATTTTTCCTCTGCTGTTTTTGATTCTATTTTTAATTTTAATATTTTTTTCGTGACTCCTCATGATCATGAACCTACTAAAACATAAAATAACAATAAAATAAAAAGAAAATTAGATAAATAAAAATTGGGTTGCCTCCCAACAAGCGCTCTTTTAATGTCACTAACTTGACAGTGGGCTCTCATGGAGCCTTAGAGAAGTTCAAAGCATGATGAAGGTTTCCCAACACCAAACTTAGAGTTTGAATGTGGGGTCTTCTCAACACCAAACTTAGAGTTTGGTTGTGGCCTCCCAACACTAAACTTAGAGTTTGATTGTGGGGGCTCTTTTGGACTCTGTACTGAGAGAAGCTCTGCATGCTTACTCTCTTTTGTTACAGAGGGATGGCCGTGTGCCTTAAACACAAGGTAGTCCCCATTCAATTGAAGGACTAATTCTCCTCTGTTAACATCTATTACAGCACCTGCTGTGGCTAGGAAAGGTCTTCCAAGAATGATGCATTTATCCTCTTCCTTCCTAGTGTCTAGGATTATGAAATCAGCGGGGATGTAAAGGCCTTCAACCTTTACTAACATGTCCTCTACTAATCCATAAGCTTGTCTTACTGACTTGTCTGCCAATTGTAATGAGAATAAGGCAGGCTGTACCTCAACGATCCCTAGTTTTTCCATTACAGAGAGTGGCATAAGATTTATGCCTGACCCCAGGTCACACAGAGCTTTTTCAAAGGTCATGGTGCCTATGGTACAGGGTATTAAGAATTTACCAGGATCTTGTCTCTTTTGAGGTAAGATTTTCTGAACCCATGTATCTAGTTCACTAATGAGCAAGGGAGGTTCACCTTCCCAAGTCTCATTACCAAACAACTTGGCATTCAGCTTTATGATAGCTCCTAGATATTGAGCAACTTGCTCTCCAGTCATAACTTCATCCTCTTCTGAGGAAGAATAGTCTTCAGAGCTCATGAATGGCAGAAGAAGATTTAGTGGAATCTCTATGGTCTCTATATGAGCTTTAGATTCCTTTAGGTCCTCAATAGGTAACTCCTTCTTGCTTGAGAGACGTCCCAGGAGGTCTTCCTCACTAGGATTTTCGTCCTTCTTCTCCCTTGTGCATTCGGCCATATTGATTACATCAATCGCCTTGCACTCTCCCTTTGGATTCTCTTCTGTATTGCTTGGGAGAATACTGGGAGGGGTTTCAGTGATTTTCTTACTCAGCTAGCTCACTTGTGCCTCCAAATTTCTAATAGAGGATCTTGTTTCATTCCTGAAACTTAAAGTGGCCTTAGACAGATCAGAGACTATGTTTGATAAGTTAGAGGGGCTCTGTTCAGAATTCTCTGTCTGTTGCTGAGAAAATGGTGGAAAAGGCTTGTTATTACTTAGCCTGTTTCTTCCACCATTATTAAATCCTTGTTGAGGCTTTTGTTGATCCTTCCATGAGAAATTTGGATGATTTCTCCATGATGAATTATAGGTGTTTCCATAAGGTTCACCCATGTAATTTACCTCTGCCATTGCAGGGTTCTCAAGATCATAAGCTTCTTCAGAAGCTGCCTCTTTAGTACTGTTGGATGCATTTTGCCATCCATTCAGACTTTGAGAGATCATGTTGACTTGCTGAGTCAACACTTTGTTCTGAGCCAATATGGCATTCAGAGCATCAATTTCAAGAACTCCCTTCCTCTGAGGCGTCCCACTATTCACGAAATTCCTCTCAAAAGTGTACATGAATTGGTTATTTGCAACCATGTCAATAAGTTCTTGAGCTTCTGCAGGCATTTTCTTTAGGTGGATAGATCCACCTGCAGAATGGTCCACTGACATTTTGGAAAACTCAGATAGACTATAATAGAATATATCTAATATGGTCCATTCTGAAAACATCTTTTCCAAGCTTCATAGAGGGACTCACCATCTTTTTGCTTGAAAGTCTGAACATCCACTCTAAGCTTGCTCAACTTTTGAGGAGGAAAGAATTTATCCAAGAAGGCCGTGACCAGCTTATCCCAGGAATCCAGGCTATCTTTAGGTTGTGAGTCCAACCATGTTCTAGCTCTGTCTCTTACAGCAAAAGGGAAAAGCATGAGCTTGTAGACTTCAGGATCTACTCCATTCGTCTTTACAGTCTCACAAATCTGCAAGAACTCAGTTAAAAACTGGTAAGGATCTTCAGATGGAAGTCCATGAAACTTATAGTTCTGTTGCATTAGAGCAACTAATTGAGGTTTCAGCTCAAAATTGTTTGCTCCAATGGCCGGAATGGAGATGCTCCTTCCATCAAATTTGGAAGTTGGTTTAGTGAAATCACCAAGCATCCTCCTTGCATTATTGTTGTTGGGTTCGGCTGCCATCTCCTTTTCTTGTTCGAAATTTTCAGAAAGGTTGTCTCTGGATTGTTGTAATTTAGCTTTTCTTAATTTCCTCTTCAGAGTCCTTTCAGGTTCAGGATCAGCTTCAACAAGAATGTGTTTTTCCTTGTTCCTGCTCATATAGGGAAGAAAAGAACAAGAAAAGAAAGAAGAATCCTTTATGTCACAGTATAGAGATTCCTTTATGTTAGTAGAGAAAGAAAAGGAATAGGAGTGAAGAAGAATGAATAGGTAGGTGGTGCACGAAATCACAATCACACTTTTGCAATTCCGCACAACTAACCAACAAGTGCACTGGGTCGTCCAAGTAATACCTTACGTGAGTAAGGGTCGATCCCACGGAAATTGTCGGCTTGAAGCAAGCTAT
>NC_029781.3:20002126-20002612 GCF_000817695.3 Arachis duranensis
TGATTCTCTTGAATGCCGCCATCAGTTCTAGCTTATACCACGAAGATTCTGATTAAAGAATCCAAGAGATATCTACTCAATCTAAGGTAGAACAGAGGTGGTTGTCAGGCACACGTTCATAGGTGAGAATGATGATGAGTGTCACAGATCATCATATTCATCAAGTTTAGGAACAAGTGATATCTTAGAATAGAAGCAAGCGTGATTGAATGAAAATGCAGTAGTAATTGCATTAATCCATCAAGACATAGCAGAGCTCCTCACCCCCAACCATGAGGTTTAGAGACTCATACTGTAGAAGATACAATGAGAAATGTGTAAAGTGTCATCAGGTACAGATACAATATCAAAAGGTCCTATTAATAGTGAACTAGTGACCTAGGGTATACAGAAATGAGTAAATGACGTAAAAATCCACTTCCGGGGTCCACTTGGCGTGTGCTTGGGCTGAGCATTGAAGCTTTCATGTGTAGAGACTTTTTCTGG
>NC_029781.3:20002779-20003374 GCF_000817695.3 Arachis duranensis
GGGCAAAGTATGGACTATTATACATTGCTGGAAAGCCCAGGATGTCTACTTTCCGACGCAATTAAGAGCGCGCCAATTGGGCTTCTGTAGCTTCAAAAAATCCACTTCGAGTGCAGGGAGGTCAGAATCCAACAGCATCTGCAGTCCTTTTCATCCTCTGAATCAGATTTTTGCTCAGGTCCCTCAATTTCAGCCAGAAAATACCTGAAATCACAGAAAAACACACAAACTCATAGTAAAGTCCAGAAAAGTGAATTTTAACTAAAAACTAATAAAAATATAACAAAAAATAACTAAAATATACTAAAAACATACTAAAAATAATGCCAAAAAGCGTATAAATTATCCGCTCATCACAACACCAAACTTAAATTATTGCTTTTCCCCAAGCAACTGAAAATCAGAATAGAATAAAAAGAAGAGAATATACTATAGACTCCAAAATATCAAAGAAACTTAGCTCCAATTAGATGAGTGGGACTAGTAGCTTTTTGCTTCCGAACAGTTTTGACATCTCACTTTATCCTTTGAAGCTCAGAATGACTGGCATCTATAGGAACTCAGAACTCAGATAGTGTTATTGATTCTCCTAGTT
>NC_029781.3:20003521-20005667 GCF_000817695.3 Arachis duranensis
GACTGGGTGAACCTTTTTAGATTGTGACTCAGCTTTGCTAGAGTCCCCAATCAGAGGTGTCCAGGGTTCTTAAGCACACTCTTTTTGCCTTGGATCACAACTTTATATATTTTTCTTTTTCTCTTTTTTTTTGAATTCACTGCTTTTTCTTGCTTCAAGAATCAATTTGATGATTTTTCAGATCCTCAATAACATTTCTCCTTTTCCATAATTCTTTCAAGAGCCAACAATTTTAACATTCTTAAAACAATAAATTCAAAAGACATATGCACTGTTCAAGCATTCATTCAGAAAATAAAAAGTATTGTCACCACATCAAACTAATTCAACTAGTTTCAAAGATGAATTCGAAATCCTATACTTCTTGTTCTTTTGTGATTAAAGCATTTTTCATTTAAGAGAGGTGATGGATTCATAGGACATTCATTGCTTTAAGACATGAACCTTAAATTTTATTAATCATGAATTAAGAACAAGGCTTAAAAATAGATATAAGGTAAGACTAATAGTAATAGAAAACAGAATTTTAAATTACTCTAAAATAGACTCTTAATGATAGAAATTATCACAGAGTTAGAACTCAACAACCTTGATCTTGAGAAGTGGATGCTCCCTCAACTTGTGAGGTATTTGATCCTTCAAGGGAGAGCTTTTGGCGCTTCAACTCCTGTAGCTCACGCCCCTGCTTCTCTTGTTTCTTCAGCAATTTTCAGAGCATGCAGTTTTGATTCTGCTGTTCTTTCTTAATTTGTTCCATAGCTTCTTGCAGCTTGGCAACAGATGCTTCTAGACAAGTCCAGTAGTCAATTTTAGGAAGTTCAGGGAGGAACTCCTGTGCCCTCCTTTTGATAGAGTTATCTTGCATTTGTCCTTCCATTGACCTCTTGGTGATTGGGTGCCCAATTGGGATGAATTCATCTACTCCATCCTCACCCCAGCATCTTTACATAGCAAAGAGATTAAGCTTGGGTAAGCCAGTTTGGCTTCAGTGGAGTTCTTGTTTGCAATTGTGTAAATCTCACAAGCAATCAGATAATGAATCTCCACTTCTTTTCCCTGTATAATACAATGAATCATCACTGCTCTCTTGATAGTAACCTCAGAACGGTTACTAGTGGGCAAGATAGAATGCCCTATGAAGTCCAACCAGCCTCTTGCAACTGGTTTGAGATCTCCCCTCTTGAGTTGGTTTGGGACACCTTTTGAATTGGTCATCCACTTGGTTCCAAGGAGGCATATGTCCTCTAGAACTTGATCTAACCCCTTATATACTCTCACCATTCTCCTATTAAAGGATTTAGGATCATCTTGTAGTTGAGGTAATTTGAAGACCTCTCTTATTTTGTCCAGATAGAAGTAAATAATTCTCCCTCTGACCATGGTTCTGTAGGTATGAAAAGCGGTTCTAGTCATTCTCTGCTTATCTGTCAGCCACAGATTTGAGTAGAATTCCTGAACCATATTTCTCCCAACCTTTGTCTCAGGGTTGGTTAGAACTTCCCATCCTCTGTTTTGAATTTGCTCTTGGATCTCCAGATATTCATCTTCTTTCAGATCAAATTTTACTTCCGGGATCACTGACCTTAGACCCATTATTTTGTGGTAATGGTCTGCATGTTCTTTGGTTAAGAACTTCTCTTGACTCCAAAGGCCTTTTGGAGCATTCTCTTTCTTGCCTCTTGAATTGGTTTGTTATCCTTTGGGAGCCATGATCTTGATGAGCCTTAACTTAGTGATCATGGAAAAACACATCAAACTTAGAGGTTTGCTTGTCCTCAAGCAAAAGAAAGGAAAGAGGAGAGAGAGGAGGAGAGCGAATTCGAATGGTGGGGAAGGGGGGTGTGGCCGAACATAAATTTATAAGGAAGGGGGAGAGATTTCGAAAATTTTGAAGGAGATTTGAGAAGATATGGAAAGAATTTGAGAGATATTTGAGTTTTTTTTAAAGAAGATTTGGAAAGGATTTGAAGAATGATTTTAATTTTGAAAATTTGAAGGTGAATGATGAAAGTTTGAAATGTGTTTATGTAGAAAATTATGGATCAAAACAGGAAAGTTTGAAAAAATTCGAAGTGAAAAGCAAAATCTCTGTCCCCCACCTTTCTGGCGTTAAACGCCCAGAATGGTATCCATTCTGGCGTTTAAC
>NC_029781.3:20005699-20007646 GCF_000817695.3 Arachis duranensis
AGAATGGTGCCCATTCTGGTGTTTAACGCCCAAAGTACCCCTTACTGGCGTTTTTTTTGCCAGCAAGCTCCTTTTCTCTGCTTTTTGCACTGAATCCTTCTGTAACTCTGTGAATTCCTTCAATTTTGATGATTGCCCTTTGAGAATATGTATCAAACTTTGATTAAACAAAACTGATAACCTGCTAATGACTGGGTTGCCTCCCAGCAAGCGCTTCTTTATTGTCTTTAGCTGGACCTTCACTGAGGATCATTCCAGCCTCAGTTTTGAGCATTCTTGCTCAAAATTGCTTTCCACATAATGCTTGATCCTCTGTCCATTAACAATGAACTTTTTGTCAGAATCAGTATCCTGAAGCTCAACATATCCATATGGTGACACTCCTGTAATCACATACGGACCCCTCCACCGGGATTTAAGTTTTCCTGGGAACCGTTTGAGCCTAGAGTTGAAGAGCATAACTTTTTGTCCTGGCTCAAAGACTCTGGATGACAACTGCTTGTCATGCCACTTCTTTGCCTTTTCCTTATAAATTTTTGCATTTTCAAAGGCACTGAGTCTAAATTCATCTAGCTCATTTAGCTGGAGTAATCTTTTTTCACCAGCTAACTTAGCATCCAGGTTTAGGAATCTGGTTGCCCAGTAGGCTTTATGTTCCAGTTCCACAGGCAGATGACAGGCCTTGCCATACACAAGTTGGTATGGAGAGGTTCCTATAGGAGCCTTGAATAATGTTCTGTATGCCCACAGAGCATCATCCAAGCTCTTTGCCCAATCCTTTCTACGGGCAATTACAGTCCGTTCTAGGATTCTTTTTAGCTCTCTGTTAGAGACTTCAGCTTGCCCATTTGTTTGTGGATGATACGGAGTTGTTACTTTGTGGCTAATTCCATATCAGACCAAAGCAGAGTACAGCTGTTTGTTGCAGAAATGAGTACCTCGGATTAGGACTCTGGGAACACCAAATCTGCTAAAGATGTATTTCTGGAGGAATTTCAGCACAGTCTTAGTATCATTAGTGGGTGTAGCAATTGCTTCTACCCATTTAGATACATAGTCCACTGCCACCAGAATGTAAGTGTTTGAGTATGATGGTGGGAATGGACCCATAAAGTCAATTCCCCATACATCAAACAATTCAATCTCTAAGATCCCTTGTTGAGGCATGGCGTATCCATGAGGCAAGTTACCAGCTCTTTGGCAGCTATCAGAGTTATGCACAAACTCTCGGGCATCTCTATAGAGAGTAGGCCAGTAGAAGCCACATTGGAGGACCTTAGTGGCTGTTCGCTCACTTTCGAAATGTCCTCCATACTGTGATCCATGGTAGTGCCATAGGATCCTTTGTGCTTCCTCTCTGGGTACACATCTGCGGATCATTCCATCTACACATCTCTTAAAGAGATATGGCTCATCCCATAGGTAGTACTTGGCATCTGAAATTAATTTCTTTCTTTGCACCCGGCTGTACTCCTGTGGTATGAACCTCACAGCATTATAATTTGCAATATCTGCAAACCATGGAGCTTCCTGGATGGCAAAGAGTTGCTCATCTGGGAAAGTCTCAGAAATCTCAGTAGAAGGGAGAGACGCCCCAGCTACTAGTTCTATTCGGGACAGATGATCAGCTACGTAATAAATGACATGCAGAAGCTTGTTATGCCTCTGTCCCAATACTGCACCAATGGCATGGTCACTGGCATCACACATTAGTTCGAATGGCAATGTCCAGTCTGGTGCAGAGATGACTGGTGCTGTGACCAGCTTGGCTTTCAGGGTCTCAAATGCCTGCAGACATTGTGTGTCAAACACAAATGGTGTGTCAGTAGCTAGCAGGTTGCTCAGAGGTTTTGCAATTTTCGAAAAATCCTTTATAAACCTTCTGTAGAATCCTGCATGCCCCAGAAAGCTTCTGATTGCCTTAACATTGGCAGGTGGTGGTAATTT
>NC_029781.3:20007832-20009036 GCF_000817695.3 Arachis duranensis
TTAAGACAGGAGCTGAATGAGTCTCCATATACTGAGAAGTCATCTATGAAGACTTCCAGGAATTTCTCCACCATATCAGAGAAGATGGATAACATGCATCTCTGAAAAGTTGCAGGAGCATTACACAGACAAAAAGGCATTCTCCTGTAGGCAAACACGCCAGAAGGGCAAGTGAATGCTGTTTTCTCTTGGTCCTGAGGATCTACTGCAATTTGGTTGTAACCTGAATAGCCATCCAAAAAGCAGTAATAATCATGACCAGCTAGTCTTTCTAGCATTTGATCTATGATGGGTAAAGGAAAATGATCCTTTCTGGTGGCTGTATTGAGCCTTCTGTAGTCAATACACATACGCCACCCTATAACTGTTCTTGTAGGAACCAGTTCATTTTTTTTCATTATGAACTACTGTCATGCCTCCCTTCTTGGGGACAACTTGGACAGGGCTCACCCAGGGGATATCAGAAATGGGATAAATAATCCCAGCCTCTAGTAATTTAGTGACCTCTTTCTGCACCACTTCCTTCATGGCTGGATTTAGCCGCCTTTGTGGTTGAATCACTGGTTTGGCATTATCCTCCAATAGGATCTTGTGCATGAATCTTTGTAAATCATGTTGCTTGTATGCGAAGTTTGTATTCGTAGGTTTTGATGAATGACAAACCAACAAACAACTTGAATGAACAAGCATGTTGAAAGATCAACCAACATTCAACGTTGAGGAATGAAGAGTTGAAAGCAACACAACAACAACAAGAAACTCAAGTCCACAACATTTGAAGACAAGTATAGTGTCTTAGGACTTAGGTAACTTCTTGTTAAGAACCAATTGCTAAATCTCTCAACACACACTCACAAAATGTTTTGATTATCATATGCACATCTTGCAATTCGATGCTAGCCAAATGGTTTAAAACTTGTTTTCAAAGGTACAAAAGCATAGGAATTGACTCCAACAAGTTTGAGATCAATCCTAAGTATTTTGAAGTGATTTTAAGCCATTCTTTAAGGTTTGCATCGATGCACACTCATCTTGCATCGATGCAAAGCATGCAACGACTTGTTGCATCGATGCAAAGATGTTTGCATCCATGCAACCTAGCTGAAAATTCAAATTTCAACTTCAAAGACACATTTGCATCGATGCAAAGTGTTATGCATCGATGCAAATAATTCAAAAACATAAAAAACGGCTAGTTTTGACA
>NC_029781.3:20017599-20018700 GCF_000817695.3 Arachis duranensis
GTTACTATCAGCACTCTCAGGTGTCTGATTCCTCATTGGCGTTTGAACGCTAGGATTGGGTGAGGAATGGGCGTTTAACGCCAACTTTTCTCCCCTTTTTTGGCGTTTGAATGCCAGAACTGGGCAAGGAATGGGCGTTTAACGCCAGCTTTTCCCTCTTTTCTGGCGTTTGAACGCCAGGAGTATTCCTCTCTGGGCTCTTACTGTCCTCAGAGGGATTTTGAGCAGTGGTTTGGTTATCCTCTGTCAACTGTTCCTTTCTTGGCTTTTTGCTACTTTGAGCAGTATTATTCAATGTCTTCTCACTCCTCAGTTGAACTGCTTGGCATTCTTCTGTTATCTGTTTAAATAACTGGTGTTTTGTTTGATTCAACTGTGATTCTATGTTCTTGTTGGCAATTTTTGTTTCTTGGAGCATCTCTTTAAATTCTACCAACTGTTTTGTCATCAGGAGTAATTGCTGATTAAGCTCAACAATCTGTTCTTGAGGATTAGGATCAGTAGCTACTGCCATAGCTTCTTCTTTTGTAGAGGGCTCACTGCTAAAGTACAAATGTTGATTTCTAGCAACAGTATCTATGAGTTCTTGAGCCTCTTCAATCATCTCCCTCATATGTATAGATCCACCAGCTGAGTGGTCTAGAGACATCTGAGCTTTTTCTATAAGCCTATAGTAGAAGATGTCTAACTATACCCACTCTGAAAATATTTCAGAGGGGCATTTTCTTAGCATACTGATGAGCGGATAATTTATACGCTTTTTGGCATTGTTTTTAGTATGTTTTTAGTATGATTTAGTTAGTTTTTAGTATATTTTTATTAGTTTTTAGCTAAAATTAACTTTTCTGGACTTTACTATGAGTTTGTGTGTTTTTCTGTGATTTCAGGTATTTTCTGGCTGAAATTGAGGGTCCTGAGCAAAAATCTGATTCCGAGACCAAAAAGGACTGCAAATGCTGTTGGATTCTGACCTCCCTGCACTCGAAGTGGATTTTCTGGAGCTACAGAAGCCCAATTGGCACGCTCTCAACGGCGTTGGAAAGTAGACATCCTGGGCTTTCCAGCAATATATGATAGTCCATACTTTGCCCAAGATTTGAT
>NC_029781.3:20019698-20020429 GCF_000817695.3 Arachis duranensis
GGTTTAGAGTCTTTTATTTGAGTTTAGTTTTATATTTTAAGTTTGGTGTCTTCTTTGTGTTTTCCTTTAAGTTTTCGAAAAAATTTGTGTTTGATTTTCTAAAAATTTCAAGTTTGGTGTCTTTTGTGCTTTTATTCACTTAAAAATTTTTTCAAAAATTTGTTCTTGGTGTTCATCTTGATCTTCAAAGTGTTCTTGGTGTTCATCTTGACATTCAAAGTTTTCTTGTTTGTTCTCTTTGTTTTGATCTAAAATTTCTAAGTTTAGTGTCGTTCTGTTGTTTTTCTCTTTCCTCATTAAAATTTAAAAAAAATATCCTTTCCTTGTTTTACTCATAATTTTCGAAATTTTGCATTAAATTAGTCAAAGATTTTCAAAATCATATCTTTTCAGTCATTTTTATTTGCAATCATATCTTCTCAATCATATCTTTTTCAAAATAATTTTCAATCATATCTTTTTAATTAACTAACTGATCCAGTTTTCAATTTGCTTTGATCTTATTTTCTTTTAATTTTCGAAATTTTATTTTATTTTCCTTTTATTCTATTTTATTTTTTTTTTCGATTAATTCAAAAAAAATATAAAAAAAAATAATATACATTTTACTTGTGAATTCATATCATATTCCCTTTATCCATTATGGACTCAAGTGGAATTGATCAGTCCAGAAGGACTCTGGGGTCATATGCTAACCCCATTACAGCTGCATATAGGAGTAGCATCTGTAC
>NC_029781.3:20020529-20026600 GCF_000817695.3 Arachis duranensis
TCTAGTGGATCACATTTCAGAATTTCAAGATGTGACCACAATTCCTTAGCTTCTCAAAATAAATACCATTTGTTATTTACTACATTGATCAACAAAAACATTTTTTTTTTCTGAAAAAAAGAAGGAAACACACCTCTTCAATACTTGTGCTGTGATCTGTTGAAAGCTGAACAGCCCTCATTTTCAGTCCACAAAGGGATATCTCTCTGTTTTTGTTCATCATGTTAAGACGTCTGTTTATGTTGTGCATTGAGACTCCTCTGAAATTGTGTAGCAGAATATCAAAGGCTCATAAACAACAGAAAAATTGTGGCATTTCCCTTATAATAGAAAAGGAGCATAAATACCTGAGCATTGGCTTTAAGAGTGAGATTTTCAGAGACGTCGCACTTGACTCTTGCATTGAGCCTTCCATTAGTCAATATTCTCCCCAACACCAAGCACAATAATATCATCGTCAATGAGTGTTGGAACTTACAACAATGAAACGAAACTAAGCAAAATCAGAGGGGGGAAAAGCACCTTGGGATGATCAATGAAGGTTGCACCAAACTCATAGATAGCGGTAGGAATCTTAATAGTCTCCGTTGACTGAGAAGGGATCTCAGTAGACCCCATCGAAACGCTGGTCGCAATCAGATTCCAACCAAGAACCAAATAAACAAATTAGATAAATATTTTTGCATAATTTAATTTGAAGTCAGCTAAAAGATATGAAGAGGTACCCGTGATTGAGGGAGAACTTCTGGTTGAGCATCTTGGTGAAATTAAGTCAGCTTGTAAGTCAGCTTCTCATTGATTTTCTTCACAATTTCGGGCAGAGTTTTGGATATGATCATGCCTTGAACTTGAACTAGCCTCTGTGCCAGAACAGGAACACCAACAATGGATTTGTCAATCTTTGAAAGCATTGGATGAGACTCAAACCAGTTAACATCATCAGCAGTTACCTTTTCCAACAAGCCTTCAGGAGACTTATCAGCCTTTGTTACAACAGCCAAGGTTCTCAAACCAGTTTTATCCACAGACTGAGACATTCTTATGGATTCACAAGTAGTAAAATCAACGGTAGCAGAAAGAACATTCAGAATAATGCTCTCTTCAGGCCTAATATACTCCATGATAATATCCTTGATCTGATCATAGATATTTTCAGGCTGGCCATGAACAGGAACCCTAGTTATACCAGGAAGATCCACCATTGTCAAGTTCCCTCCCAAACTAATACTGACAAAATATTGTAAACAATTATAATTCAGATTCAAACCAATCATGGTCCTCAATCAAAAGTTTGAATTAGTAACTAAAAAAGAAACTGAAAAAGCACATAGATCACAATAAGAAATGAGAAAGCACAGCGATTACGATAAGCAAAAAAAATCATATGAATTTTGAGTTGAAGTCTGGGAAAAATATAATGCTGCCAATACGAAGATCACCTTGAATTTAGAATGCTTGAGAATAGGAGCATCGCCAGTGGCTCTCCGATGAACAACCACTGCCACAAAACCAAAACCCTAGTTCACGCACCATATCGGTTCGAACAGGGGGCAAGAGAAAGGTGGAACCGCGGCTGACGGCGGAACCGATTTTAGTCGCCACGGAGCTAGGGCTTGCGCGAAGGTATGCGAGCCAGAACTGAAGGGAATAAAAGGAGAGAGAGGCACGGCGGTGGTGGAGCTTGAGCTTGCTTTGTTCTACGAACGAGAGACACAGGGGCTGTATTCTACTGGTTCCGTGCTTAAAGAAGAGGAGAAGAAGGAGAAAGTAGCTGCGGCGGTTAGAGTGGCCGGCGGTGGCGCTGTGGGTGAGGAAAGGAGAAGAAGAAGCTCGTCGGTGGTGGCGCTGTGGGAAATGCTAGGTTTGATTTGTGTGCTGCGAATGAATGGAGCTCGTGGATAAACATAACCCCAACCATCATAAACCTAAAATATCAAATATTTCCGATGAAAAATTTTAAATTACAGACAAATTTGCTGTCTATAATAATTTAATAAAATGCAGCGTTTTGTCTATTTAATTATAGACAGATTTTTCGTCTGTAACTATTTTTTATGGAAAAAAATTAATTTTTCCGACGGAATTATCGACGGATTTCTTTTTCCGTCTGTAATTTATGCTAATTCATTTTTTTTGTTTTCCGACAAAAAATTCCTCTGTAATTCCGTCTGTATTTCCGTGGGATAAAATCCGTCGGAAATATCCCTCTGTAATAACTACTTTTCTAGTAGTGAGTGGTGCTTACAAGAACATATAAGATAGAATTTATTTTGTTTAGATTATTGGGCGAGAAAAGGCTTAGAGAATTAAGAAGTAATCTATGAATGAGAATGTTGAAGGCTTTGAAGATATTTGATTCTTAAAAAGAATAGTGCTTGTGTTTTCTTACTTTAACTCATGCAAAAAATTTTTCATAACAAATTATTTATAATCAAATTTCAATTTCTTGGTAATTTAATTTTTCTTAACTTAATTAATCGCTAATCTCTTGGACAACTAATTAAGAGAAGAGGCAAAGAATGGTTTCAATTTTAAGCCACAAAATATTCAAAAATTATCCCTAGTTGAATTATATGTCACATATTCAAAGACTAGTTCTAAATAATTAAAGATTATGAGATGAATTTCAACCTAATTTCGATATTAAATTTTCTAAGATAATAACATAATACAAGACATAATTAGAATATTTTCCAATACTTCTAACCATTAATGATGAAGAACGAAACTCAATCTTGAAAAACTAGAAAAAAATATGAATTAAAATAAAGAAAACACTTACATTATAAATCCATAAATCAAACAGAGCTCCTAACATTCAACAATGGAGGTTTAGTTACTCATGATAATAAAAAAAAACTAAAAAGATGAGAAAGATGCATGTATGTGGATTACTGGATGTCCTCTCTTGTAATCCTTGTTCAATTATATATATTCTAAGTTCTATCTAAAATTTAAATTTAAAAACTACCTCTTAATCTAATCTTATCTTTAGGAATGATAAGATAACTACCTTTTTAAATTCAAATCAAATCTCAAAATAATAATTCAAATCTAATCTAGAAATAAATACTAACAACCAAATCTTATCTTTATAAAAGGAGTTAATACTAACTAATCAATTGATTCTTGAATCTTCAGTAAAGATTAGAGCTTCTCAAGAGTGCATATTAGAATTGAGTCTTGACAAGTGTTTATCCCAGGGAGTTAGAGATTGGGGGCGATGGGCGCTGCTCCTTGGTATTGGCTCCAGGGATAACAAGGGCACTGGGCACCGGTGGTTGGGCGTTGGGTGCCTAATTTGATGTTCTGGGCGCCCAGTCCTAGTGTTTTAGGTCCTGGTTGGGCCTTTCTTCGATCGTACTTGTGTTTTCTTGTTAAAAATACTTTAATTCTTGATTATTTTAAGAATAAAAACTCCTGAAAGCACAATAATACTAAAACAACTCCAAATACTTGATTAGTTTTAAAACTCCACTAGAAAACTTAAGAATTTTGATTAAAATCTAAGAAAACTAATTAAGAAAAACCTAAGAGCTACTAAAGATTCCTAAGCATCACTTGGATGAGGCTCCACTTCAAGAATTAAGGGCGCTAG
Source organism: Arachis duranensis (assembly GCF_000817695.3). Classification (NCBI taxonomy): domain Eukaryota; kingdom Viridiplantae; phylum Streptophyta; class Magnoliopsida; order Fabales; family Fabaceae; genus Arachis; species Arachis duranensis. Next base: position 20,024,128 of record NC_029781.3, read on the forward strand.
GCGCCCTGTTAGTGAATGCTTGAAGACGTTGGGTGCCCACTTTTGGACAAGTGTGTAAAACCTGGTTAATTAACGGCTAATTAACCCATAAAATGAGAATTTATTTTAGAAAGCCCAAAATGTGATTTTTGTGGCTAAATATGATAGAGGAGATTGAGACGAGAATTTCGGTACCAATTTTATAGAAATCGGACCAAGATTGGACCGAACGGGCCAAATTGGGCCAACCGGACCCAAAGTGGGCCCTTGGCCCAACATAACTAAACCAAAACCCTAGTTTTCAGCATTCTCTCTCCTCACTAAACACACTCACATGCTGAAAATGGAGGCCATGGAGGAAAGAACACTCTCTCAAGTTCTTTCTCTCACTTGATCTTCAAACCACCATAACTTTTGATCTAGAGCTTCGATTGCCACTCCGTTTGCGGCCATACGTTCACTGCGGAGAGCTCTACAAAACCCATACAATTAATCTTGAGGTAAGCCATGTTTTGCTCTTCGAAATTCCAGCCTTGTTTTCGACTTTTATGAGCAAAAATGTTGAGATTTTGGGCTCTTTGATGTTATAGGACCCAACTCTCTTGAAGGAGAAGGTTAATCTTGTCTCCTTGGACCTTGGGTGTGGTAAGATTCTCAACTCTAGTGTAATTTATTGTTCTATAATGTTTGGGTATTGAGATATTGTGTACGGGTATGATGATTGTGGCTTAGGTTGTGTATGTGTAAATATTGGAGCTTGATTGGTGATATTGAAAAGCTTAAAAAGGGATTGGTGGTGAAAAATCTGTTCTTGGAGGTGTTGAGGCCTTGAGGGCTTGTGGATAAGTGATTTGGAAGTGCTCCGGTTGAGCTTGGGAAATCGGCTAAGGTATGGTTTCGGTTTCCCGTATCTAATATGTAATGTGGTAGGAAATATTTAGGCTAGAGGCCCTAAGATAGGCATTGAATTGTTGATGTTGTTGAATTGTTGATATATATGATGTGGTCATATATGTGATGATGATTAATGATGCCTTGATGGTATGATGTATGAGAAATATGCATGTTGTGATATATGCTTGATGATTGGTTATGGTTGAATTGTGGGTTGAAGCATGTTGATGGTGAGTATGATATTAATTGTGTACAATGATGATTTAGTGAAATTGATGTTGTTGAGAATTGGCATGAGGAAGAGTATATGATATGTCAATGATTTCAAAGAAAAGGGATGAAAATGGCATGTTTTGATTGATTTTGAAAAGAGTTGAATATGGCTTGTTTTGAAAATGGCATGTTATGGTTTTGTATGAAAAACATGGTTTTTGGGCATACTTTGACGAGACATAACTTGGACTATGGATCTCTGTTTTGCGCCAAATCTGTTTAGAAATGAAATTTGATCCGGGATGTCCATGCCGTTCGAAGAACGGATGAAAAATGATTTAAAATGAGGAAGTTATGTCCATTGGAAGATAGGGGTTTGAATTTGTGAATTCTGCAGCTTTTAACTTAGAAAATGTTTAGCAGAAATACCCCTCGCGCGTAGGTGCACTTGGCGCGTACGCGCCGTTCTTATAGAAAGCGCCATCCACGCGTACGCGTGATGTGCCCAGAAAGCACCATTCACGCGTACGCGTGATGTGCGCGGGCGCGCCGATGTGCTGCACCCAATGCCCAGTCATTTTCCAGAGAGTTATGCCAGAACTGTGCCAGTTTTGTGCCTGGGGCACAAGAGTACCCACGCGTACGCGTGGTTGACGCGTGCGCGTCGTTTGGCTAGTTTTCAATCCACACGTTAGCGTGCATGACGCTTACACGTCGATGAGTTTTCGAGGCCATCCACGCGTGCGCGTGGAGTGCGCGTACGCGTGGACCTGTTTTCATCCCAAAGTTGATTTTTGAGTTTTAAAAGCCAAATCTCATACTTCTAAGCCTCCAATCTCACCATTTATGTCTTAAATCATTATGACATGCCTAGCTATTAAAGAGGGGCTAGTGAATGTGGTAACTTGCGGGTGAAGCAAGGGAAACATGAATAATCAATGAGGATCATTGATGATTATGTGAGATGTGGAGGATGGTGGTGGAAGTGCTTGTTATGCCATTGTGGAGGATGGTGGTGGAAGTGCTTGTTAAGCCATGGGCCGAAAGGCCGTATTCGTTAATGAGATGGCTGGTTATGGATTTAACCGTGATGCCAATGGGCTGGTTATGGATTTAACCGTGAGACGGATGGCTAGATTATTGCCGTGTTACGGCGGAGCCATGATTATGGCCATGTATAAATGCATATATCCTGTTGAATGAATTGTGAATGTTGCACTTCCACTGTTAGAGATAAGAGTTTTCTTGGGAGGAAGCAGTGGCTAGCCACCACGTGCTCCAGGTTGAGACTCGAAGCTCTTTTGATCCTATGTCATAAGTGTGGCCGGGCACTGTGAAAGACCCGGATGAGCTCGCCCCCGTAAATATTCACCAGTGAAGGTGATGG
>NC_029781.3:20026925-20027253 GCF_000817695.3 Arachis duranensis
GCTGGTGGTTGGGAGGTTTGAAGGAATTGGAAAGGGAAGTATTAGTTAGACTGAAGTATCTTTAGTCAGATGCCCTTTTTGGTTTAGCTTGTTTATAAGTTTTGATATTATCTGGAGGAAGTTCTAGGATTGCCTTCGGCTTTCCTCTATTATTATGTATTATATATGTGGAAGCTGTTACCATGCTGGGGACCTCTGGTTCTCACCCATGCGGATTTTGTGGTTCTCAAATGCTGGGCGTGAGGTTTCTCGCTGAGGCATGCTGGAGACTTCTGGATTAGCGAAGATCCTTTGTTCTCGGGACTCTATTTTGGTTTATATGTTTTGC
>NC_029781.3:20027650-20028319 GCF_000817695.3 Arachis duranensis
CATTTGGGACGCTGAAGTACTAGACTTCCGATATTGAGACTGATCAACTTAATATCGATTGTTTGGTATGTATAGGAACCCGATGGCTCCTCGTGGACGCGGTAGAGGTAGTGCGAGAGGTCGTTCGAATGCTCGTGCACCGGAGAATAACCCTAATGACCCGGTGAACTTTATGACTGCGTTGGAGCACATGGATGCTGCTATGCAAGCCACTGCTGAGGCTCTTGGTCAACAGATGAACAACCATGGTAATGATGGAGGTGGAGTTCAGGGCCCGATGACACTGGCAAACTTTTTGAAGGTTAATCCACCTAAGTTCAAGGGAACTACTAGTTCGACTGAGGCTGATACATGGTTTCAGGCTATAGAGCGAGCACTACAAGCACAAGTGGTACCTGAAGGGCAACGTGTCGAGTTTGCTACCTATATGCTCACAGGTGAAGCGTCGCATTGGTGGCAAGGCATCCGACATCTTCTGCAGCAGGGTGATGACTATATCACTTGGAATGTTTTCCAAGAGGAGTTCTATAAGAAGTACTTTCCGACTTCTGCTAGGACGGCCAAGGAACTTGAATTGTTACAGTTGAAGCAGGGTACTATGTCCATATCAGAGTATACTGACAAGTTTGAGGAGCTATTCAGGTTCTCTCGTATGTGCCAAGGGACTCC
>NC_029781.3:20028405-20029389 GCF_000817695.3 Arachis duranensis
TTCAGTTCAGTGGGACCAATGGAGATTAGGACTTTCTCCGAGTTGGTAAACAAGTGTAGGGTTGCTGAAGAGTGTGTGAAGAGGGCAACCGCTGAGAAAGGGAGTCACAAAGGATCATTTCCACAGAACCGAGGGAAGAGCTTTGCACCTAGAGGTCCGTCTTTCAAGAGGGGAAGCTCTTTTAGGAGGCCCAATAACAACAACAACTCCCAAGGGAAGAAGTTTGGGAAGCAGCCTCAGAATGATCAAGCTTGTACCAGATGTGGGAGTCACCATCCGGGAGCACCATGCAAGGCCGGATGGTGTTTGTGCTACACTTGTGGAAAGGCGGGGCATAAAGCCGCAAGTTGTCCGGAGAAACAGAAACAAGGTGCTGGGAAAGCACAACAGACTGGTCGGGTGTTCACCACCTCAGCTATAGGTACCGAGGGATCTGAGACAGTCATTCGAGGTAACTGTGAAATGGCTGGTCAAACTTTAAATGCTTTATTTGATTCGGGAGCATCACATTCATTCATTGCATTTGAGAAAGCCCATGAGTTAGGATTGAAGATTGTAACCTTAGGTTATGATTTAAGAGTTTATAATGCTACCCATGAAGCCATGGTGGCTAGGCTAGGATGCCTGGAAGTTTCCTTTAGGTTCAAGCAGCGTGATTTTATTCATAATTTAGTCTGCTTGCCGATGATCGGTCTTGATCTTATCTTGGGATTGGACTGGTTATCTAAGAACCATGTTCTGCTAGATTGTTCTACAAAGTCGGTGTACTTTATGCCGGAAGATACAGAAGGACCGGTCGTGGTGAATAATTATTACTTGAATTCGATGATCGTGAATTGTTCTGGAATCGAGTGTTAGGGTATCATGTTGTTAACCGCGGGCGTTTCGGGTGATGATCAAAGTTTGGAACAGATTCCGGTTGTGTGTGAGTTTCTGGAAGTGTTTCCCGATGATATTGATGAGTTTCCACCTAACCGAGAGGTT
>NC_029781.3:20029603-20030158 GCF_000817695.3 Arachis duranensis
CCTGGTGAAGAAGAAGGATGGGAGTATGCGGCTCTGTGTGGATTACAGGCAGCTGAACAAGGTTACAATAAAGAATAAGTACCCATTGTCGAGAATTGATGATCTCATGGATCAGTTACAAGGAGCTGGAGTTTTCTCCAAGATCGATTTGCGATCCGGTTATCACCAAATAAGGGTGAGGGGTGAGGATATCCCTAAGACCGCTTTCAGGACTCGTTATGGTCATTACGAGTACACTGTAATGTCTTTCGGGTTGACGAACGCTCCTGCAGTTTTTATGGACTACATGAATAGAGTTTTCCGTCCGTTTTTGGATAAATTCGTTGTTGTCTTCATTGATGACATACTGATTTATTCCAAGACTGAAGAAGAGCATGCGGAACACTTGAGGACCGTGTTACAGATTCTAAAGGAGAAGAAACTTTATGCAAAACTATCTAAGTGCGAGTTTTGGAAAAGTGAGGTGAAGTTTTTGGGTCACGTGGTGAGTAAGAAGAGAATAGCCGTAGATCCAACTAAGGTGGAAGCTGTGATGGATTGGAAGCAACCAACCAC
>NC_029781.3:20030298-20032674 GCF_000817695.3 Arachis duranensis
CGTTTGTTTGGACTCCTGAGTGCGAGGAGAGCTTTCAGACATTGAAGAAAAAGTTTACCACTGCACCTGTGTTAGTGTTACCCGAGTCGAATGAGCCATTTGAGGTGTATTGTGATGCCTCATTGAAGGGTCTAGTGTGCGTGCTGATGCAGCATCATAATGTGGTGGCGTATGCCTCACGACAGTTGAGACCTCATGAAGTTAGCTACCCTACGCACGATTTGGAACTCGCTGCAGTTGTGTTTGCCTTGAAGGTGTGGAGGCATTATCTCTATGGGGTTAAATTCCAAGTCTTCTCCAATCACAAGAGTTTGAAATATCTCTTTGATCAGAAAGAGCTTAATATGAGGCAGAGAAGGTGGATGGAATTGTTGAAAGACTACGACTTTGAGTTGCATTACCATCCGGGAAAGGCGAACGTAGTGGCGGATGCGTTAAGTCGGAAGTCGTTATATGCGGCTTGGATGATGCTTCAAGAGGAAAAGTTGCTCAAAGGATTTGAGAGTCTGAAAATTGGTGCTCGAGAAGTGTCCGAAACTTTGTGTTTGAGCCGATTAGAGATCTCAAGTGATTTTAAGTCTGAACTCCTAAAGGCTCATCAAAATGATGAAGCGTTATGGAAGGTGTTACCGGCTATTGAGCAAGGAAAACAGTGGAGAGTGTCGGAAGAAAAAGATGGGTTATGGAGATTCAAGGGTAGGATCATTGTGCCGGATGTTGGCACTTTGAGGCAAGATATTTTAAAGGAGGCACACAAAAGTGGATTCTCCATTCACCCGAGAAGTACTAAGATGTACCGTGATTTAAAGGCAATGTTCTGGTGGCCGGGTATGAAGAATGATGTGGCGGAATATGTTTCAAAGTGCTTAACTTGTCAAAAGGTAAAGATTGAACATCAAAGACCTTCCGGGATGTTGTAACCTTTAGAGATTCCACAATGGAAGTGGGAAAGTATTGCAATGGACTTTGTGTCGGGATTGCCAAGGACTAGGGCTGGTTTTGATGCTATTTGGGTGATTGTGGACCGACTGACGAATTCAGCTCACTTTTTACCCATTCGTATGACTTACACCCTTGAGGAGCTAGCACGGTTATACATAGAGGAGATTGTGAGACTTCATGGTGTACCTGCTACTATAATCTCTGACAGAGATCCTCGTTTCACTTCAAGGTTTTGGGGTGCATTTCAGAAAGCTTTTAGAACCCGATTAAGCTTGAGCACGGCCTACCATCCTCAAACAGATGGTCAATCCGAGAGGACAATCCAAACACTAGAGGATATGTTGAGAGCTTGTGTTTTGGACCAACCGGTGAGTTGGGATCGGTATATGCCATTAGTGGAGTTTGCATACAATAATAGTTATCATGCGAGCATTGGAATGGCTCCGTATGAGGCCTTGTATGGGAGGTGGTGGCGTATCGGATGGCTCTACCACCTCATCTTTCGAATCTGCACGACGTGTTTCACGTGTCGCAGCTTCGGAAGTACACTCCTGATGCTAGCCCTGTGTTAGAACCTGAATCGGTTCAGTTAAGGGAAGATTTGACGCTTTCAGTGGCTCCGGTCAGAATTGATGATACTAGTATCAAACGGTTGCGTGGAAAAGAGGTTTCATTAGTCAAGGTGGCATGGAGTCGAGGCGGTGTTGAGGAACACACTTGGGAACTCGAGTCGGAGATGCGAACGGATTATCCGCATTTATTTCCAGGTAATTGCATTTGAATTTTGTGGGCAAAATTCCCAATTCGGTGGGTAGAATGTAAAACCCGGTTAATTAATGGCTAATTAACCCATAAAATGAGAATTTATTCTAGAAAGCCCAAAATGTGATTTTTGTGGCTAAATATGATAGAGGAGATTGAGACGAGAATTTTGGTACCAATTTTATAGAATTCGGACGAGATTGAGACGAGAATTTCGATACCAATTTTGTGGAATTCGGACCAAGATTGGACCGAACGGGACAAACTGGGCCAACCAGATCCATATTGGGCCCTTGGCCCAACTAAACTAAACCTAATACACTCATTTCAGCACTCTCTCTCCTCACATAACACTCTTACACGCTGAAAATGGTGGCCAAAGGGGAAAGAACACTCTCTCAAGTTCTTTCTCTCACTTGATCTTCAAACCACCATAACTTTTGATCTAGAGCTCCGATTGCCGCTCCGTTTGCGGCCACGCGTTCACCGGGGAGAGCTCTACAAAACCCATACAATTAATCTTGAGGTAAGCCACGTTTTGCTCTTCGAAATTCCAGCCTTGTTTTCGAGTTTTATAAGCAAAAATGTTGAGATTTTGGGCTCTTTGATGTTATAGGACCCAACTCTCTTGAAAGAGAAGGTTAATCTTGTCTCCTTGGACCTTGGGTGCAG
>NC_029781.3:20032774-20037165 GCF_000817695.3 Arachis duranensis
ATTGTGTATGGGTATGATGATTGTGGCTTAGGTTGTGTATGTGTGAATATTGGAGCTTGATTGGTGATATTGAAAAGCTTAAAAAGGGATTTGGTGGTGAAAAATCTGTTTTTGGAGGTGTTGAGGCCTTGAGGGCTTGTGGATAAGTGATTTGGAAGTGCTCCGGTTGAGCTTGGAAAATCGGCTAAGGTATGGTTTCGGTTTTCCGTATCTAATATGCAATGTGGTAGGAAATACTTAGGCTAGAGGCCCTAAGATAGACATTGAATGGTTGATGTTGTTGAATGATTGAGATATATGATATGGTCATATATGTGATGATGATTATTGATGCCTTGGTAGTATGACGTATGAGAAATATGCATGTTGTGATATATGCTTGATGATTGGTTATGGTTGAATTATTGTGGTAAAGTGTCAATGTGTGAGTTGAGGAGGCTTGATGTTGAAATTGATATATTTTGATTGATTTCAAAGAAAGGGGATGAAAATGGCATGTTTTGATTGATTTTGAAAAGAGTTGAATATGGCTTGTTTTGAAAATGGCATGTTGTGGTTTTGTATGAAAAACATGGTTTTTGGGCATACTTTGACGGGACATAACTTGGACTACGAATCTCTGTTTTGCGCCAAATCTGTTTAGATATGAAATTTGATCCGGGATGTCCATGCCGTTCGAAGAACGGATGAAAAATGATTTAAAATGAGGAAGTTATGTCCATTGGAAGATAGGGGTTTGAATCTGTGAATTCTGCAGCTTTTAACTTAGAAAATTTTTAGTAGAAATACCCCTCGCGCGTAGGCGCACTTGGCGCGTACGTGCCGTTCTTCCAGAAAGCGCCATCCACGCGTACGCGTGATGTGCGCGGGTGCGCCGATGTGCTGCACCCAATGCCCAGCCATTTTCCAGAGAGTTATGCCAAAACTGTGTCAGTTTTGTGCCTGAGGCACGAGAGTACCCACGCGTACGCGTGGTTGACGCGTGCGCGTCGTTTGGCTAGTTTTCAATCCACGCGTTAGCGTGCATGACGCTTACGCATCGATGAGTTTTCAAGGCCATCCACGCGTGCGCGTGGAGTGCGCGTACGCGTGGACCTGTTTTCATCCCAAAGTTGATTTTTGAGTTTTCAAAGCCAAATTTCATACTTCTAAGCCTCCGATCTCACCACTTATATCTTAAATCATTATGATATGTCTAGCTATGAGAAGAAAGGCTAGTGAATGTGGTAACTTGCGAGTGAAGCAAGGGGAAAATAAATGATCATTAAGGATCAAGCATGATTATGTGAGATGCGGAGGATGGTGGTGGAAGTGCTTGTTAGGCCATGGGCCGAAAGGCCGTATTCATTAACGAGATGGCTGGTTATGGATTTAACCGTGATGCCAATGGGCTGGTTATGGATTTAACCGTGAGACGGATGGCTAGATTATTGCAGTGTTACGGCGGAGCCATGATTATGGCCATGTATAAATGCATATATGCTGTTGAATGAATTGTGAATGTTGCACTTCCACTTCCAAGTTGAGACTTGATACTCTGTTGACCCTATGTCATAAGTGTGGCCGGGCACTGTGAAAGACCCGGATGAGCTCGCCCCCGTAAATATTCCCCCGTAAATACTCTGTTGACCCTATGTTTATTTGACTGCATATTACTTGCTAATTGTCTAAATGCCTTACTTGTTCCTAATTGTATATTTCTTGTCTGATATAACTGTGTTTGCTACATTATACTCCTACTGGTGGTTGGGAGGTTTAAAGGAATTGGAAAGGAAAGTATTAGTTAGACTGAAGTATCTTTAGTCAGATGCCCTTTTTGGTTTAGCTTGTTTATAAGCTTTGATATTATCTGGAGGAAGTTCTAGGATTGCCTTCGGCTTTTCTCTATTATTATGTATTATATATGTGGAAGCTGTTACCATGCTGGGGACCTCTGGTTCTCAACCATGCGGATTTTGTGGTTTTCAGATGCAGGACGTGAGGTTTCCCGCTGAGGCATGCTGGAGACTTCTAGATTTGCGAAGATCCTTTGTTCTCGGGGCTATGTTTTGCTCTATATGTTTTGCTTAGATACTTTTATCTCCATTAAATAATACAAACTGTGATGACTCCTCTTATGGGAGATTTTGGAGAATAGGTTTTATGTATTTGTGTCCCTTTGGGTTTCCTTTGGGGTTTTCCTTATTTTTATCATATGTATATTGCTATGCTCGGACCGGTTATCTTCACAGCCGGATCTTGAGTCTTGATATTCCTATTTTTGACACTCCTTTGTATATATATAATCTCGCGTTGGTTTATCCTTGCTCGTTACGTATCGACCTTGCTCGTTACGTTATCGATCGGAGTGTTGCGCTTTAGAGTTGCGATTTTTGTTTACCCTTTTTTTTACAAAGGCTCCTAGTTATAATCAATCATTCATACTACTATACGTACTAAATTTTTATTTTAGAGGTCGTAATACCTTGCCATCTCTGAATTATGACTTAAGCATAAGACTCTGTATGGTAGGGTGTTACAAAGTGGGTGCTGGGCGCCTCCTTTGAACAATTTTGGACATTTGGCGCCCCATTAAATAATACCCGAAGGTGCTAGGTGCAAATCGTGGGCGCTAAGCATTGTGGATAGTAAAATTTAAAACGGACTTTCAAAATAATTAAGAGGAAAAGTATAAATTATTAAAAAGATATAAAAGGATTTGATAAAAAGTGAAACCAGTGACGTTTAAGATAAGAATATAATGGTAATTATAATAAAATTCGTAGAAAGAATATTTAGTAACTTATATTCTAGGAACTTCTTCATAAAATGCTTAGGGAAATGCTCGAGAAGAAAGTCATGTTTTGTTATAAAACTAAAAAAGATTAAGCGTGACAAGTAAAAATATTAATACAAAAGAGAAGAGAAGAGAAACTTAAAGTGAACTATTTATTCCTAAAATATTAAGAAAAGTGGAATCTTTAAGTCGGGCGTCACTTATAGAAATCGTTGATTGCTGTTTGGGCCATCGGACTGAGACATTGACCGCAAAAACCTTTGAGTTGAGATAATAACCACGAGAGTCTTTGGGCTAAGATAATGATCGCGAGGGCCTTCGAGTGTAAAATTGTTATTTAGAGAGCCTTTGGGCTAGGCCAACTCAAACCCCTGTGAGATAATTATTAAATGAGCCTTCAAGCTAGATTCGAGAGAGAGCCTTTGGGTTGGGCTGACTCGAGCCCCTGTATAGTGGGACGCCCACCAACTGAGAACTGCTTTCTAGACCCTTACTTGCTATAGAAAGCAGAGCTACCATTGAGGACAGATGACTTGCTCTAGAGAGTAGAGCTACCATTAAGGGCATATGAGATGCTGTAATGTGCACATCTCTAGGAAGGCCATATCCGGGATTTGCATCGAGTAATGTCAGAAGCAGGTAGACAACCAACACATGAGCTCATGACCTGCTGATGAGCGGATAATTTGTACACTTTTTGGCATTGTTTTTAGTATGTTTTTAGTATGATCTAGTTAGTTTTTAGTATATTTTTATTAGTTTTTAGTTAAAATTCACTTTTCTGGACTTTACTATGAGTTTGTGTGTTTTTCTGTGATTTCAGGTATTTTCTGGCTGAAATTGGGGGACTTGAGCAAAAATCTGATTCAGAGACTAAAAAGGACTGCAGATGCTGTTGGATTCTGACCTCCCTGCACTCGAAGTGGATTTTTTGGAGCTACAGAAGCCCAATTGGTGCGTTCTCAACGGCGTTGGAAAGTAGACATCCTGGGCTTTCCAGAAATATATGATAGTCCATACTTTGCCCAAGATTTGATGGCCCAAACCGGCGTTCAAAGTCACCCTCAGAATTCTCAGCGTTAAACGCCGGAACTGGCACCAAAATGGGAGTTAAACGCCCAAACTGGCATAAAAGCTGGCGTTTAACTCCAAGAGGAGTCTCTACACGAAAATGCTTCAAAGCTCAGCCCAAGCACACACCAAGTGGGTCCGGAAGTGGATTTTTATGTCATTTTACTCATCTCTGTACACCCTAGGCTACTAGTTCTCTATAAGTAGGACCTTTTACTATTGTATTTTCATCTTTGATCACTCTAGATCTCTAGATCATCTTTGGACACTTAGTTCTTAGATCATTGGGAGGCTGGCCTCACGGCCATGCCTAGACCTTGTTCTTATGTATTTTCAACGGTGGAGTTTCTACACACCATAGATTAAGGTGTGAAGCTCTGCTGTACCTCGAGTATTAATGCAATTACTATTGTTCTTCCATTCAATTCCGCTTGTTCTTGTTCTAAGATATCACTTGTTCTTCAACTTGATGAATGTGATGATCCGTGACACTCATCATCATTCTCACCTATGAACGTGTGACTGACAACCACCTCCGTTCTAC
>NC_029781.3:20038102-20038590 GCF_000817695.3 Arachis duranensis
CTGTGAAGCCATGTCTAATTCCTGGACCGGAGTCTTAGACTAAACATTGCATGATTCCTGGAATTCTCATTAAGAATTTTGATATCTTTTTCCACTTAATTTTCGAAAATCACACAAAAAAAAATTACAAAATTATAAAATCCAAAAATATTGTATGTTTCTTGTTTGAGTCTAGTGTTTCATTTTAAGTTTGGTGTCAATTGCATGCATTCACTCATGTGTCTTAAGGATCTTCAAATAATTCTTGATGATTTCTTACTCTGATCTTTGAATTCTCTTGACTTGAGTGTTTATGTGTCTCATATGCATTCTCATTAGTGTCAGTAGTATACAAATTGCTAAGTTTGGTGTCTTGCATGCATTGATATTTGATTTTAGTTGCATTTTGATTTTTCCTTATTATTAAAAATCCAAAAAAATTTTTAATTTGTGTCTTTTCAAGTCAATAATACAGAGAATTGAAGATTCAGAACATACAGCAGAGGAAT
>NC_029781.3:20038679-20039053 GCF_000817695.3 Arachis duranensis
AAGGACAGACTGGCGTTTAAACGCCAGCCAGGGTACCTGGTTGGGCGTTTAACGCCCAAAAGGGTATAGTTTTGGGCGTTAAACGCCAGAATGTGTACCATTCTGGGCGTTTAACGCCAGGATGGCACAAGAGGGAAGATCTTGTTTTTAATGCATATTTTTTTTCAGTTTTCAAACTTTTTCAAAATCAAATCTTTTTCAAATCATATCTTTTCAATCATAATCAATTTCTTTCCATTTTCAAAAATACTTGCTAACAATTAATGATTTGATTCAACATTTCAAGTATGTTGCCTTTTCTGTTGAGAAAGGTTTAAGGTTTGAATCATATCTTTTCTTGATAGCCAAGTCATTAATTTTCAAAATCAAATCTT
>NC_029781.3:20039156-20039308 GCF_000817695.3 Arachis duranensis
CCAATCATATCTTCTTGACCACATCTTTTTCAAAATAGTTTTCAATCAAATCTTTTTGATTTCTAATTTCAAAATCTTTTTCAAAAATCACTTTACTTCTTTCTCAATCATGGTTTTCGAAAATCAATTAAAGTTTTTCAAAATGTTTTCAA
>NC_029781.3:20040459-20041720 GCF_000817695.3 Arachis duranensis
GAGCTGATTGAAATGGTTGCAAATAACCAATTCATGTACACTTCTGAAAGAAATCCTGTGAACAATGGGACTAGTCAGAAGAAAGGAGTTCTTGAGATTGACACTCTGAATGCCATTTTGGCTCAGAACAAAATATTGACTCAACAAGTCAATATGATTTCTCAAAGTCTGTTTGGAATGCAAAATGCACCAAGCAGTACTAAGGAAGCTTCATTTGAGGAAGAAGCTTATGATCCTGAGAACCCTTCAATGGAAGAGGTGAATTACATGGGAGAACCCTATGGAAACACCTATAATCCTTCATGGAGAAATCATCCAAATTTCTCATGGAAGGATCAACAGAGACCTCAACAAGGTTTCAACAATAATAATGGTGGAAGAAACAGGTTTAGCAATAGCAAGCCTTTTCCATCATCTTCTCAGCAACAGACAGAGAGTTCTAAGCAGAATACCTCTGACTTAGCAGCTATGGTCTCTGATCTAATTAAGACCACTCAAAGTTTCATGACTGAAACAAGGTCTTCCATTAGAAATTTGGAAGGACAAGTGGGTCAGCTGAGCAAGAAAATTACTGAACTCCCTCCAAGTACTCTCCCAAGTAATACAGAAGAAAATCCAAAAGGAGAGTGCAAGGCCATTAACATGGCCGAATCTGGAGAGGAAGGAGAAACAGTGAACGCCACTGAGGAAGACCTCAATGGACGTCCACTAGCTTCCAATGAGTTCCCCAATGAGGAACCATGGGAATCTAAGGCTCGAAATGAGACCATAGAGATTCCATTGGACTTCCTTTTGCCATTCATGAGCTCTGATGAGTATTCTTCCTCTGAAGAGGATGAGTATGTCACTGAAGAGCAAGTTGCTAAATACCTTGGAGCAATCATGAAGCTAAATGACAAGTTATGAACCCCCTTTGCTCACCAAAGAACTGGATGACTTGTCTAGGCAGAAATTACCTCAAAAGAGACAAGATCCTGGGAAGTTTTCCATACCTTGTACCATAGGCACCATGACCTTCAAGAAGGCCTTGTGTGACTTAGGGTCAAGTGTAAACCTCATGCCTCTCTCTGTAATGGAGAAGTTAGGGATCTTTGAGGTGCAAGCTGCAAAAATCTCACTAGAGATGGCAGACAATTCAAGAAAACAAGCCTATGGACTTGTAGAGGATGTTCTGGTAAAAGTTGAAGACCATTACATCCCTACTAATTTCATAGTCCTAGAGACTGGGAAATGCATGGATGAATCCATCATCCTTGGCAGA
>NC_029781.3:20045373-20051440 GCF_000817695.3 Arachis duranensis
TCTTCGTGGTATAGGCTAGAACTGATGGCGGCATTCAAGAGAATCTGGAAGGTCTAACCTTGTCTGTGGTATTCTGAGTAGGATTCAATGATTGAATGACTGTGACGAGCTTCAAACTCCTGAGGGCGGGGCGTTAGTGACAGATGCAAAAGAATCACTGGATTCTATTCCGGCCTGATCGAGAACCGACAGATGGATAGTCGTGCCGTGACAGGGTGCGTTGAACATTTCCACTGAGAGGATGGGAGGTAGCCACTGACAACAGTGAAACCCTTGCTTAAGCTTGCCATGGAAAGGAAGAAGAAGGATTGGATGAAGACAGTAGGAAAGCAGAGAGACAGAAGGGAAGGCATCTTCATACGCTTATCTGAAGTTCTTACCAATGAATTACATAAGTATCTCTATCTTTATCTTTATGCTTTATTCGTTTATCACCATACCCATTTGAGTTTGCCTGACTAAGATTTACAAGGTGACCATAGCTTGCTTCATACCAACAATCTCTGTGGGATCGACCCTTACTCGCGTAAGGTTTATTACTTGGACGACCCAGTACACTTGCTGGTTAGTTGTGCGAAGTTGTGTTTATTGCCCTGGTATTGAACACCAAGTTTTTGGATTCATTACCGGGGATTATTTGATTTGTGAAAAGTATTGATCACAATTTCGTGCACCACCTGCGTAGGGTCATACATGCATCATACTTGTTTGCACATCATTTTCTGCTATGCATTCTGTGTGGATGTGTGTGTATTTTTTGTATTATCTATTGTGTGATGTTTTCTATGCATTCTCTATTTGTGTACTATTTTTTGTATTTTACTGCTTATCTGGTAAACAACAAAGTGTTAATGAACTTAACTAATAACTTCGATCTTATTAAAAACCCCCAAGTTCTTACCCATTTTCCCCTTCAGATGGAGTACTGACAGTCCAGTAATGACGTATGATTGTGTAGAGGAATGATAAATGATATATTGCATTTTGATGACACCAACTTTGTTCACGTTTTTGAAGACTTAGAGTGTTGTTCCTTCATTTGTGTAGTCTAGAGAGATTAGGGAATACCATATGTACATTTATATAAACAGTTAATATTTTGCTACTTCTAGAGATTTCATAAGTAGTGATGCTAATGAACATGCGAAGTATATACGTGAAAGTTCTGATTCTGTTTTATCTATTGTTACCTGTGTTTTTATCTATGAATGTATCTGCTTATCAACCCAAACGCGTTTTAAAAAAATTATCCCATGAAATAATTACGCTTAACAGCGAATCAGGCTCTTATAATAAATACTAGTTAAAGTTAAGGAAAACAAGTTATTAACGCTTAATCTCTAGTGTGATCATGACATGCTAGAAGTCGGGTCATTACAGCCCTAACAAACACACCATTCACACGACCAAAGTCAACCTTATGAACTACAAACCCCTTTACCTTGTCAAAACTCTTGTACGCAACATAAGTCTTTTCCTCTGACATAGACTCTCTTTGCAACAACTTATCTGTTGTGACCATGCCAAGGACACTACCATTCCTCCTGGGTGTTTCATTTTCGGTCCCTTCCTCACT
Organism: Arachis duranensis; assembly: GCF_000817695.3. NCBI lineage: Eukaryota > Viridiplantae > Streptophyta > Magnoliopsida > Fabales > Fabaceae > Arachis > Arachis duranensis. Next base: position 20,046,950 of record NC_029781.3, read on the forward strand.
GCCATCCTTATCATCAGAAGACGATGTAGAAACCAACTTTTTGATGTTTACTGGATCACATTCATCCTCTTTGTCACTAAATAGACAATCAAATTCCATTGAAAACAACACTCATGCTCAAAGTTCTTTGAATTATCAACTACAAAAAATTAGCATCTGTTGATAATATTAGTACATATATTGGCAATTTGCACTCCAATATTCACATACAACTTTTACTGATAAAAAAAAGATGATAACGGTCTGATTTTGATAACTACAATTTTCTTTCTAAGGCATAGAAACTGATTTGTTCTAACACTGCACTACTGTATTTTTCCGCATAAAAAATTCTATGGAAAATGTAAGATAATTTACTAAGAATGTGTTTAGAAACCATAAAAATTCAATTCTTTTAAGAATTAGAATTCTTTTTCATGCTTTAATACTAAAAATAGTGTAGAAAAAATTCTTTATAAAATTCTAATTCTCATTTTATAGCGCAAAACAATTTAGACCAGTTTTAGTTTCACTTCCAATTCTATTCTACTAAATTGATATATTACTATAAATGTCTTTCTAAATAATTAAAAAGACAACAAATACCCTTATGACCCTAATTCTTTCATCGACATCATGCCTTCACCCAACTATCAAGTTACCGAGAGTACTAAAAAAATATTAGATTGATATATTAGATTGATAAAGTTAAAATTGTCAAAATATAAAACTTAGTTCAATTTTATTTAATTTTAAATTAGTTCATTCCAAAGATGAAAATTGTGATAAAAATTGAATTCAACTCAATTCTCTCAAGAATTCTTCTCTTATCTTATTATACTTTCCAAACACACTCTAATTGAAAACAAAATTCAACCATCAACTTTTATGTACTATATAGCATTAGTAACGCAATAATAAGTCCCCCCACCAGCCTTACAATTTCTACTATAAACCAAGAAATCCATTCACATTTCCACCCAACAACCCATCCTATACCAAAATTATAACCCTTCAATATTTATACTTCAATTCTTGAAAAATACATAAGTCGACCACACAACAACTAAGCAATATCAAATCACACAGACCAACAATGTTAATCAATAAATATTAAACTCAACCGCTAAATCCAACTTACAAATCTAGCGCAACAACAGCAACGTCAACCCGCCGAGTCAAAAAGGGTTCACACCTCGTCACTCTGTAAAAGGAACGATTCAACATTTGAGCTCCATTTAAAGGTCTGCTACTGGCCAATAGATTATTGTATGCACAAGGATGATTCGAACCCTTGACATTTACTTAAGCAAACGAGTGAGCTGACCACTCGGCCAACCCAAGTTGGTTATTAATTTATTTTCTTAACCCTTCTACCATTACACCACAACCCAAAGCCATCTCCTACCTCCAGCCCGCTCCAAACAATATATTATAGAAGCCCATTAAGACAAAAAATGACACTATACGGGTCTGAATTATATTGTGGAACACGTCGCTGAGTCACGATCTATTGCAACAAGCTATCAACATACTTTAGATAAGCCCTGAGACACAACTGCTTTGTCTACAGCACATCTCGTGTCGATCAAGCAGAGAAACACATAGAATATCTATATATATGTATCAATTTGCATTGTATATACAATGCTTCTCTCTATTTATATGCTTTCTTTGAATTTTTGAAATAAATTAAAAAAATAATCATCTTTATATTTCTCTAAATAATTAATTAATTATAATTTTAATAATATCTAATGCTAATTAGTTATACCAAAAATTTTATTATAAACTTAAGATAATATCAAAACAAATCATTTAAAAATAAAAAAGTATTATAGATAACTTATTTAAAATTTAACTTGAGAAGAGGAGAGATATTGAAAAAAGAGGGTGAAAGTGAAAGTGAAAGTGAAAGGAAGAATAAATTTGAGGGAGAGTTTGCTCCAAGTAAAAAGTGAAAAAATAAAGCAACCACTTGTTTTTATTTAGAGAAAAATTCTACTATGCTGAATGCAAAATCCTTCCGCACCTGCGGATGATACATGTGGTGCCTGTGGTTGGAATGCGTGTCCACAGAGAAGTACTGGCGTTCTCAAAATGGGGGTTGATGATGCCAAGAAAAGTCATCGTGGACCCTGCAGTTGGCAGGGTCTGTGCCAGTTGTCCTTGCTTAGCAAAAAATTTTCTAATGATAATGAATGCAGTTAACGTTAATATAGCTGGTGTAATTAATAATATTTTTTATTAAATGGGCGGGGCCATTAAATAATTACCTGGATGGGCCTTTGATAATGAACATGTAGATTGGGTGATCTGGGTAGAATGATAATCTTTTAAGAAGAATGGGTTCATGTTTGGTTGGACTGTGATTAAAAGATCCAATAGTGTGGAGAAAAAAAAGGATTGGGCATATGGGTATACGTAATGCATGCCTCATTACTTTTAATATCTGAGTCCAGTGTTAGAAGTAATTTGTGTTTTTCTCTATGTCAAATTTTTTATGTTTTAAAATGTTTAGATCAGTTTAAGGGGTTAATTTTTGTCTTTTAACTTTATTTTTAATAAAAGATAAACTAATCTTACAGTTAGTTTGTTGATTGTGTTTTTTAATTAAGAAGGGTTAAAAAAAGATGTTAGATATATACAGTATCCTGAAATTCAAATAGTCGAATGAGATTTAAAAAAATGAGTCATCAAAAAAGGCGTTTCGAATATTATAAATGATAAAAAATGCGAATTAGTATTTGTGGACTTCTGTAAACAATAATATTAAAATGAATATTTAATATCTTAATAATATCAAAGGGGGAGAATAAAATTATGAATAATTGTTGTAATCATATTATAGCAATTGTCCTTTTCATACATTAAGTTAATCATTTGAGATTTATTTGATATATGTTATATCAATAAATGTAGTTACACTAAATTATTTATGTATTTTAAAAATTCATATTATATTATATAGGGCCAATCACAATATTAAACCAAATGGTAGGAGAAATTACAGAAATTTGACAAAGCAAAAAACGTAATAAGAATGACCCAGAAGCATGTTTTTATGTAATTCGAATCAGCCTAAATCGAACTAAAAACCACAAGTAAATCGAACCAAGTCAATTCAAATTTGTCCCATTCAAACTATGAATGCATGGAATCCAAGGTAGTTCGAATTCAACTAATTCGAATTATGCAAAGAGCAGTCTAATCAAACCGATTCGAATTATAAGGGAAGCAGTTCAAAATGTATTTCGAATATAGCTGATTCGAGATACGTACATATAATTCGAAATTATCTGTTTCGAATTATGAAGAACCATATGTGTGTAGGTGTGGTGTGAACGTCAATTCCTCTGATTAGAGTGACACACAATGGCTAGTGAGGAGAGTGTTTTAGTGTTGGTGCATTATAGAGGGTCCATTAAAAAAAATACGATCTGGTGTGAACTTCACTGATAAGAATCAACTGAGTATCTTTTTGAGACCCACGAGAAGCTTCGGTGAGTTCCTGAATTCTATAATACAGAAACTTAGGCTGCAAGGCGTGAAACTAGTAGAAAAATTAGTCTATCGCATTTCGATCTCGGTCTATTGAGGCAAATATCTTTAAATCGTATTTCTTATAAAAAAAACAACATTACCATATGAAAATTTGGATTACTGATTACTATTCATGGTTTAAAAAAATCATACTTTTAAAGGTTTCACTCGTCGTTGTTCTTACTTTTCACACTATTGTATTTATTTGTGATCACTAATAAACCACTAAAAAATCATTTATATAACAATCCTATCTAACTTAGCAACGGTATTATATGCGTGTTTTGTCCTATTATATATATATACATTGGCCCATTGATTAAAACCTTTTACATACATACATACATATATATATATATATTGTTACATAATATATTTTAAAATAAGTCATGCTAATTAAACAAGTTAAACAAAGGCACAGTTAAGGTTGAATGGTTTTTGATGTAGTAATTATTTTTTTTTGGATTGGGTGTTTAGAATTTGTAATTTAGGATTATAGTTTAGGATTAACTTAGGGTTGGGGTATTTTGGATTTAGAATTTGGGTTTAGGATATGTTCTTGAGAGTTTAGTATTCAGAAATTAGGATTTAGGGGTTAAAGCTGTAGGAATTTTAGTTTAGTGTTTAGGATCTAGTGAGGTATATTTGGTTTTTATTTTAAATTAGTTTATAATTTCAAAAATAGTAAATATTAATTTAAAATTGACAAATATTTAGTATATACTTTTGAAAGTTTAGGGGTTTAAGGGTTTATGGTTTGTTAATTAATTTGATTTTATGAAAGAGTAGTATTTAATGGTTTGGAATGTTTTGTATATAATTTGAGAGAATGAGGGTTCATATGTACTGAGATTTAGGGTGTACGTTTTTGAGATTATGGGTTGAAAATGAGAACGGTTAGCTGAGGATTTATGGTTTAATATGTGTGAAGAAGATTTCTTGGGTACAAGGATGGACCTAAAGGATGGG
>NC_029781.3:20051446-20065003 GCF_000817695.3 Arachis duranensis
GGGTACAATATATGTATTTAAAAAACCAAAAAAATAGGTAATTCATTAGTTTTATATGTATCAGTTTTCACTATGCGATAAATTTATGTCCTAATTGTGTAATTTATTGAAAATTTTAATTTAACTAATTTAATATCATACCCTCAAATCTTTGTAGTTTGCAAATTATTTTTTATGTAATAGCTTTTTTGACACTAATATGTAATTATATTTTTATGTACATAGAGAAGAAACATATTTTTTTTGAATCATGATATTTAAGAATTGATTATTTCTAATTGTGCAACAGATTTTACACTTAGTTAAATATAATAGTTTGTACGGTAAATTTTTTCAAATTTTAGATGATGAACGCCAAAAGTAAGAGCTAATAAAAAATTAAACCTATTTTGTTAAAGATAGTAACAGAAAAAATTATTGTTTGATAATAAAAACGTGTATTCAAAGAATAAAAGATAATTCATTAATTTTTTTGTGTGTTTTTAATAATAATTAACGAAATAAATTAAGGTATAATTGTATAATAAAATGGGATAGAAATATTTGTAAACAAATGATTTGCCATGAGAAAAACAATTGGATTTACTAAGATGGCGTTATTGTTCTTAATATGTGAATTGGTTTAAAATTTATTACACGTGGATAAAAAACGGATAGAAGATAAATAGTTACATGGTGTAAGTAAATAAATGCGGGAAATTTTGGGAAGAGTAACAGAGAAATATTGATTTAAATTGAAAACGCTTGTTATGAAACTGAAAGTTCCAACGAAGGGGCTATGAGGGTTTACTAGAGGGGGGAAGCTGACAAGACTTCCATTACGATTTGGGGAGTTCCTTCGGCAAGGGAGTTGTACGAAGCCATTCCCACATAACAAGTCCCATACATGGATACTTGTCGTTTTCATTACTATGTAGTGAGGAGAGGAAGAAAGCCCGTGATATACATGTCATGGGAAGAATGTAATCGACAAGTGTTTGGCTTCAAAGGGAGCAAGCACAAGGGCTTCATGGTAAGGCGTGAGGCGGAGTCCTGGTTTGAATTGTGAAACAAAGACCCCGAAGGTGAGAAGACGGTACTGGGGAATCAAGACTTGGCAGTAAGGTTTGGAGAACTCGAGGTTGGAGAGTCTGTTAGTGTTGCGGGCAACGGGAGCAGCGGATCTAGCACAATCGCGAGGAACCTCCTCCTACATGAGCTAGGTACTTCTTTTTGTGAAGTTTGTGGGTTACATTAGGTTTTCCTGTTTCATTTTACACTTGTTTTCATAGTGGTTGTGATCTACTTTTGCATCTGTGGCTATAGATATTGCACCAGATTTTGACAACACTTCGTTTGTGATCATGGAAGACATGGAGCAGCTGTTGTTTAGGGTTTGTGCTGAACTACAGGTTGATCCTCTAGTGTTTTTCCTCCGTGACGACTTCAGGATGAAAGGAAAGGATTATCATGATCGTCATTTACTGCCTATGCATTTTGGTTAATTTTTGTGTCATGGAGACCAAACAGATGTCATTTTGATTGCATATTAGGGACCCTAATATGCCATTCCTCTCCGATATTAGGCACCATAATATGCTTTTTTTAGTGTGATGCATTTGCAGATTATATTTTGGGATTCGTCTGACCATCGATATAAATGAAAAATGGCAATGTCATTATGTGGTGTTTCACATAAACATTTTCTCTTGTTAAAAATACATGTCATCATTAGCGCTATATGTTTTTCCTTGTTAGTTCTAAATTTCATTTTCATCATTGCATAATCACCTTCACCGTACATGCATAGACCGTGTGACCTCTCCATTGCATGGTCTCCAAAAGTGAATTTTCTGACAGAACCCTTTAGAGATTACTTTTTCAAGTCAATAAACAGTGACATGTTGTTGGGCCCGATGTCCACATGGACCCGATTTTGTGTAAATGTATTCTACGGATAGCCCAATACACATTGTGTCGAACAAAAAAGAATGCCAACCCATGACGTTCCAATGAATACAAGGAATAATCCCACGAGGTCCACTGCAACAATATCAATTTGGTATTGACATTTGATGTACCCAGATACAAATTAATTAATCTAGTATCACATTCGAAAAAATTGGCAACAACATCGAACTGAAAGAAATTGAATACAACCCAAAGGGTTCACTCCAACTCGTAACCACAACAAATAATATCAAAGGGATCAACATATCTCGTGCAAAGTTCCTCATACCCCTATGGAACTCCTAACTTGTCTACCCATGAAACGGCCTCACGAGTAACGCTTGCCTGCTGATATGTTGCGTGGGCACCTGTCTTGGCCTTGCAATTGTACCAATCTTAACTCCATGAATGAATGATTATTACTGCAACAGAATATAGCAGATTTTATGTCAAACCAACAGAGGTAACAACATTTAGGGTATTTATAAGATTTAATTCTCTATTTTCAGAAAATTTGACTAGAAATAATTAATTTCATACATAATGCTAACTATAATATCCCACTACCCATCTCCCGATACTTGACCATAATTATTTCAGGCAGATATAACTACATTCTATATGCAAGATAACCTTAGGTGATTTCATACTACACTACTACTTAGTCCAACATTATCTCAACTACCAATCATGTTACTCTATTTGCAGGCTATCACGATAAGTGATTTTATGCTTATCTACTTATTACGCCAGCTTATAATTCAACTACCAAACAATCCACTCTTCATGCATCCCAATTTGTTAATTTGTCTTACATACTATTAACTGCTTCTTGGTACTAAATTCATGTCTGCAATACAGAAAACAACTCACCGTGTTGTGATAGACGTTATTCGATGTGCCCCTGGGGCCTAAAAACAGGTTATCACCCACGTGTTCATCGTCCTGTATTCAAAGTACTGGTTAAAAGTTGGATGCTGCATATGGATAACAAGTTTCCAAAAATACTTCGAAGGAAATATCTTACCCGGTCAGGCATGTCTAAATCATCCCCCTCGAATGCATCGTCTCTCAAATCGTGTTGTTCATCATAATCACCCTTGGCTAGGTAGGTTCTCTTTGTGTGTCCCGTACCCTTGCAGCAAGTGCATACCAAGGCCTTTTTTCTTTCCAAGTTTTGGAGCTCCTTTTGACTAAGCAACAAGTGGGTCCCTAACCACAGCATTTGATTCACCGGCATGTTCAGCGCTCGGCTTAACCCCACAATGAAATGCCTTGTAATCCAACTCAAGGTCTTTACATAAGGACTGAATTTCACATATAACCTTTTGGAACAATGCCAACCATTGTGCCCCCAGGAAAAACATTCACTGCGATGCGAAATGGAGTGCCCCATGGCGGAGAATAACACCGTGTTCGCTAACGTCACCTCAACTTTTCGTGTACTGCTCAGGGGATTTTGCATCAATTTTCCACCTCCTCAGAACGAGCTTATCGGGTATCTCCTTCAAGTGCTCTGCCTTCATCACAAAGAACATGTCCTTGCATGGATATCCATGCTTCTTCCAGAAGTTACATTGACAACTTACTTTGCTAGTCGACCGACCAAAGGACGCCATTATGTGTACATTAGGTTCCTCATATTCCTCAAGGGTGTATACCATTGTATTCAATATCCTTCTTTTGTTAATCTGGTTCAAAGCACCTACCCCTTCGATCTCCTTCTTGACATCCCCAAATACTTCTCTTGTGTATACCGTAGTGGCATGTCTTTCAATACTTCTCAGGCATGTTGTCATAACCAAAACCGAGTTGATGGATTGAAACTGGAGCAGCAACCCCCTATTCCGAAACTCTCAGGCAACCATCTCCAAGCTCTGAACCAGCTCGTAAATTGTGTGGGTGGACTTTGAAAACTTGTTCACGTATGCGTTAATGCCTTCACACCTAGATGTTGTCCGATATCTCGCACAAAACTTGTCACGCAGATATGCACTTGCCCACATCTCCTTTTTATCATACATCTGGCATGACCATTGTTTCTCGCGTAGGCCATACTCATCGGCAACCTGCTCCCATTTGGATTCGATGTCATCTGTCGCCATTTCTGCATACAACCATCTTCTAAACAACCCAAGTAATTCTTCACCCTTTACATTAGATGTGACGTTTTTCTCCACATGCCATGCACATAAATGATGGGTCGCAGAGGGAAGCACTTCGGAAACTGCTTTTATCATAGTCTTGTCGCCGTCAGTCACAACTACAGCCGGCTTCTTACCACACATGATCTCCATCAAATTCTCCAACATCCACCGATAGGAAGCAACACTCTCATCAAGCAACAACCCAAACCCAAAGATGGTGGTCTGCTTGTGATTGTTTGATCCAGAAAAAATCACAATCAGTCTCTTGTATGTTGAATCAAACGCCAATACATTACCAAAGTATTGGTAATCAACTCTGCTAGATCCGTCAGCCCAAATCAGATTCGTTAGCCTGTTGTCACAAGTCGCATTATATTTTGCGATTGCCATGGGTCTAACTCGGCTTTTCCCTCAAGATACACTATTACAGAATTAGCATCACCGTCAGCTATTTTAATACGCCGTTGTTTGTCAGCGTAGTTGTAGACATCCTTCTTTAGAAACCCCAACAACGAATAGCCACAGGCCATACTAGCCATGTGCCCTACAATCTTAGACATTGCAATACCATGTGCTTGCATCCCATCTATCTGACTCTTTACCGTTTTCGTTAACCCACGATGATTGGCAATCAAGTGCACCATTCCTACCGGTGTCAACTCGTGGTTGTGTTCGGTGACTAGCTTCTTCACCTTCCAGCACTTATCATTTTTGTCTTAAAAAACTGATAACATTGCCTTGCAGTTAGTTCTTGTCTCTGGTTTGTGTTCCCTCATTCTGTCAATCCTGTCATAGTGTTTACGTTCCCTCAAGCCTTTCTTGTTACAAAAAAACCTATATCTAACCAAGTTCCCCTCACAGTCTTTCCCTGAGTCACCCTTTCACACACCGAACCCATGTATTTTTCCAAACCTCTGATAGAACTCATATGCACTCTCAACGTTGACTCAAACCTTCTTCAAAATGTCATCCACACTCAGTCTGCTAAGGTCTTCCAAGTCACAACATTCGTCATCGGCCACGGCTCCTCTTTCTTCGGCACGGTTGAACTCCTCGTACTCATCACTTTGAGTCCCTCGACAATCAGCATCCCCTCGCTTAAGTTCACCTCCATCTGTACCTCAACAACACATCGACTGAATCAGGACTTGCAACACCAACAAACGTCTAAGGGTCATATCCATATACTGTTGTTTGGCATATGCTCTCGTTGCATTTAACATTCTACCTAAATTAATAGTATAATAAAAATATTTCCCCTATACACCTGATTCAATAAAAACTTAATGAATAATACAACTACTTCTAAACACTCTTCATCTGCATTTACTTCCTTCACCAGGGGATCATAAACAACTAGTTCCATGCCTAAACATATTACAATGATATGCAATGCCCAAAAATAGGCTAATGAAGAAAAAGAGAGACGATTCTCTCTTCAATTTTATGTTCAAGCTTGTGGGAGACCACAATCACCATAGTAATACCATTGACATAATCTTCATTCTTAGTTCTTATATACCTCATACAATTTTCCACACAATGCAAAACAAACACAAAATTGATTTCTGAAACAACAAAAGCAGGAGACCAAGGTTCGGAATTTGAGCATCGATCACAGATAATTGATTTCTATTAACTAAACAAAAACAGCAGAAAACCATTCAGAGTTTCGACATTCATCACAAAAAATACATTTTCTATAGAAAATAAACAGAACAAAACCAGCAGAACAACATTTAGAGTTCGAGCAATGATCACAAAAAAATTGATTTTTGAAACAAAACAAACAAACAACAAAACAATGAAACTGATTTTTTCCTTTCAGACGAAGAAAACACGACGTATAGAATAAATCATTGATCACCAACATCCGCCAATAATCTCAAACACAACAATAAATCCGGAACAATAATTGGCCAAATAATCAAGAACAAGACCTAAATACAAAATCCAACAAATTAAATCACAGCAATATAACAATTTAGCAAAAAAAAAAAACAACTATAGCCCAACAATTTAGCAAATTATCAGGTTAGCAAGTCCATATGTAGAGAATCACAACAACAAGAAAAAAATTTAAAAATAACACAAGACCAACAAGCACAAGAACAATTAGCAAATTAACCAGTTCACATTAACAGTTGAACTTTACCAGAAGAAATTGATGCAAGTGGAATCATCATGCTAATATGTTTTCTGCAAAGATGCTATTTGTGCAGCTACATTTTTCTGATTACTAAGATCGAATTATTCTACCTTCACATGCACTCAACTTACTAACTTTCTAAAAGCTACAAATTATAAAACCAACCAGAAATACGGTTAAAGAATTACATCGAACCCCTAGAGTGCAGCCACATTAAAACATAACTATAGAATTCAAAGCTTAATATCAACATCACAGGGAAGAGAACATAGCTGTTTTATACTAATTATGTCTATGAAGAAAGTCCAAACCATTACCAATTCAAAATATTACCTATTGTATTAGTAATCGGAAGTTGTAGAGGTTGAAGCAGAGTATTGGTGCTGTGTGGGTGTATTGTCTGGTGGCGGGTTTGGGAAACTCACGGAGGCGACAAAAGCTAGTAGTACCACAGCCGGGGGTCGCTCGCTGTTTCGTCTTAGCGGTCGAAGGAGACCGACGTGGCTTCCACACAAACGCGAACGCGAACTCGAATGGTGAACGGTGAGTAACGCGAACGGTGAAGGCCGATTGATCGAGGACGGCAAAGAACGAGAACGAAGGCGACCGCTGAACGCAGAGGCGAACCCAACAATGGCAACCAAATGGCGGTTCCTGAAAAGCGTCTGCAAATACAGAGATGACGAACGCTGAGCTCCACCAAGCAGCTACCATCGGTGACCGAACAGGGGTTGAAGACCTAGAGCTCGACGGGAAGCTACATTGAGGGACGGCCGGCAAACATCAAGAGTGCGCCGGAAGCTAGGGCTAGGTATTGGTTTGGTACCAATTTGCGTTGCATCAGAAGGGGGTGAGTCCACAAATGACAGGGGGTAAAGGGTTCTGCAGGTTAGGGTTTTTTTTTTTTTGTTTTAAAAACATTAAGCCTTTGGATTATTTGTATCTGATCGGTTAAGGGTTGTAGTCCATCTCTTGCCAATTTCCTTAAACTTCCCTAGGCCCATCCAATTTTTTCTACGGACTGAAGCGTGAATGTGAAAACAAAAAAATTACTCTATCACATTATATTTGTTTTCCAATTAATTAAGTTATTAATATACCTTAACTGAGTTGTTAACAACTTCGATTTCTAAAATGTTCTTTTGAATTGTAGGACCCGTGTCTGCACCAGCTACCTCCAACTGCGACACATACAGAAACGTTGAATATTTTAACAAAACAAGTGTATCTATTATGTTCAGACACGCAACATCCTCCGCTGCTGAAGAATCTTTCTCTCAGCACTATAACAACTCCCTTTCCGTGGATAAAATATCTAATTTTCATGAAATTTGCGGATGCAATAGGTGAACTTGTTTCAAGTTTCAACATAAAAAAAAATGATTTCGCAAAATAAAGATAAAATTATTTGTTTCAAGAAATAATAATTATTTTTTTTATTTTTTTTTCAGAAAATTTTCCTGCCTCCTCCTCCTCCTGATTATTCACCTTCTTCTTCAGTGGCAGCGTTGCTTTGCTCACACAACAACAGAACACCACTCACACTATTCACAGAATAAAAAAAAAACTGCCTCCTATCAATGGAAACCACCAAACAGCCAAACCCTAACAACCACCCCTCCCCCAATGCCGACCCCGAACAACAACAAAGCCACTTCACCGACGGAGACGACGACGAAGAAGAATTTGAAGAAGAAGAAGAGGAAGAAGACGGAGACGACGTCGTTTCGCGTGACTCCCAGTCCCCAGTGTCGCAGCTTCGCGAGCAGCGCTTCAAGATGGAGACGCTCTCGCGGCGGCTGTCATCGGAGCTTGTACCAATCAGAGTCCACGACATTGTGATCCGTGGCAACGCGAAGACGAAGGATTGGGTGATCCAAGCGGAGCTCGAGGGGATCGAGAACGCCGCCACCGTGCAGGACCTGATTCGCGCCTCGCAGGTCGCACTTGCAAGGCTCCAGGGACTCGGAATCTTCGATTCCACCAACCTCCGCCTTGAGCCTGGGCCGCCGGAGCTCCCTCACACAGCCAACATCGTCATTGATGTCGTCGAAGCCGCTAGCAAAGTCAGTGGAGAATTCGGCGTTTACACCAAACCCTCGGTAGGTATTGTTCTTGTTTGCTTTTCATTTTTGACATTTTATTATGTTGAGATTTGACATCATAATATTTTGGGTGGGGTTTTAGACGAGTTAGAATTTGATGCGGGTGATGTTACTTATTCATTGCATTTTAAGAAATTTTGTGATCATTTTAGGATGAACACACTGATGTGTATATGCAGCGTTGGTTGTTGATGGTAGGAAATAGAGAAAGGTTCTGTTTGAGATTGTTATTATGCTAAACAATCATTGTTTGAGTGTTGGCTTCCAAACTTTTTCAAGTTAGATAGAGTATGAGTATTGCATTTGCTTCCTCGATTGCGAAGTTCTAGTTACTGGTATTGACTTTGAGGTGGAAATGTCACTTTCTGCTGATCTTGTGGATAAGGATTAGGAAACCATGGCTTTAGTCCCCCTTGGAGTTTGGGTAGCTGGCTAACGAATGACTCACATTATCTCCATCTGTTTGTTCCACAAACTCCTGGTATGATTAGATAGTTATTGAAAAGGCACATCCTCTTACTGCCCATCTAGGTTTTTGTCGTCTTTTAGTATGAGCTTTGATGGTTCAGATGTTCTCCATGGAGATTGAATTAATCTTTTTTCCACATATTCTAGTATAAACTAATGGTTTAACAGAAATGAAATTTTCTTTGCTTGATTACCTCTAAATATTAGAGCTATTATACAGTTGAAGACTTGTAGCAAAAAAGAAAAAAAAAAGAAAAATAAAGAAAGAGCAAATTTGCTTTACTGCTTGGTTGTCGGTATCATACTTCAGGCTGACGAGGAGTTATTTTGGATATAATAAGATTGGTGATGTAGTATGAGACTGAAAGATAGATGAGTTTTAGCGCTATACAAGATAAAAACTAGGAATAATGTATTTAGTGAGAATTGAGAAAATTAGTGTAGCACTCTACTAAGCATGGGCACCTACATAGACACTAGACACATAGACGTGACATGCCATATATATAAAATATAAAGAAAGTTTTAGATGATTTATAATATCATCTTGATATTTTATTGATATTATAATACACATTAATTTTTTTTTCTTTTTTAATTCTTACCATTAAATTCTCGGAGAGGGTGATAAAACGTAGGTTGAGACAGGAAACACGGGTTTTAGAGAAACAATTTGGTTTTATGCTAGGTAGATCAATTGAGGCTATATACTTATTTAAGAAGAGTGATAAAGAAGTATCGGAGTAACAATAAAGATCTATATATGATCTTTATGGTCTTGGAAAATGCATATGATTGTATATCAAGAGAGGTCTTATAGAAGGTTTTGGAAAAGCAGGGAGTAAGGACTTTATATATTTGTGCAATTAAGGATATGTACAATGGAGTTTCAACTAGTGTAAAGACTCAAGATGGTGTGATAGAGGAATTTTGCATTGGTGTGTAGGACTACACCAAGGGTTATTTCTAGGCACATATCTTTTCCTATTGGTTTCGGAAATACTTATTGTCCGTATCTAAGAATCCATACCATGTTACATGCTTTTTGCCGATGATATCATCTTTATGGGAGAATCACGAGAACATTTAAATCAAAAGCTAGATTTGTAGAGAGAAATTTTAGAGGTGAATGGTTTGCACATAAGCTGTAGTAAGACAAAATATATGAAATGTAAGTTCGGCACGAGAAAGGAAAACAGTAACACAGAAGTGAAAATCAGAAAAAGCATCATAGCACATGTAAAGAGATTTAAGTATTTGGGTGTATTATGTAGGATAATGGTGAAATCGAGAAGGATATAAATCGTACAATTCAAGCGAGTTAGTCAAAGTGACAGAGTGCATAAGCTTAAGGGTAAATTTTTTATTGTATTGTTTAGACCAGCAATGTTATATAGAATGGAGTGTTCGGTTGGAAAAGGTGAGCGTGGGCATAAGCTTAGTGTGGCAAAGATGAAGATGCTGAGACTAGATGGATGAGAAGTTAGACATGTATGGACAAAATAAAGAACGATAATAGAAGAGAGAAAGTTGGAGTAATGCCTAGGCTGCCTATTGTTGAAAAGACAGCTGAATCTTGTCTTAGGTGGTTGGACATGTGGGGAGAAGATAAACATACAGAAGGTGGTCAAAAGAGATTTATATGTAAACAACTCACCATAAACATGATATATCATAGGACACAATGGCACCTTTGATCCATGCAGCAGATCTTATCTAGTAGGATAAGATTTTTTTGTTGTTATTGTTTAATATATTTTTTAATTATGTAAAATATTTTAGATAATTTTTGTTGTATTAATAATTAATAATAGAAATTATTTCTAAACATAATTCAAGAATATATGCCAAGAATAATGTTGGACATGCCAACACATAGTCATATTTGAGTGTGTCCAAACATATCCAAAGCAACATTTTTTATTTTATTAAGACACAATTAGACACCTAAGACGTGTGTGGGGTCTGAAATATGTCTAAAATGCTGACACGGCAACTCAATGATCTTCATAGGTACTAGGAAGCATAACATTTTAGCGTTTAGTCACATATGAAGCAGACCTATATTTGTAGAAATCCCATACCTCCATTAAGGAGAATAGATTACATAGAAAGCAATCCAGTGGTTAGATGTTTGGAGATCAATAAGAAAACTATGGATGAAACAATTGAGGTATCCAGATTTCAATGTTTAAGACATGGTTTATACTAGGACACTGTTAGCATGGAACTGAACGCAACCAATAGAATTGTCTGACTTATGTTGCTGACCCCAGACATAGGAACAAGGCTCTTTTTTTTTTTGGTTGGGAATTGTCATTTGGTTTAAATAATGCGTATAAACTTCAAATTGGAAATTAGGTACATAATCTATGTATTTATTTTGAGCTCCGCTTTGAATGTTTTTGCCGTGAAGTCTGTATTGGCTTTAGATCCTGTTTTATGATTATTGCTATTTCTGATGAGTACCTTCTGCTTCTTGACAGTCAAGATATAGTGCAATTTATCATTTATATGTCTCAACTTGTTAGCATTTTGTGACATGTTGGTTATTGCTGAATTACAATGGTGTATAAATTGCAGATATAATATTTTCCATGTGGTGAATTCAAAAACTTTTGTTTCAGACTTCACTTTATTGGAGTTTGTGCATCAATCTTGAGTATTCATTGGTCTTAATCTGCTACTAACCTTTCTTTTCTCTTTCTCATTTATGAAAATTTGCATTGCTTTTGTAGACTAGTTCCTGGACTAGTGAAGGTACTCTTAAGTACAAAAACTTGTTAGGTTATGGTGATCTATGGGATGCTTCTGTGGCCTACGGTGCTAACCAAACAACGGAGGTGAGTATCGGGGTCTATGCCCCTAGACTTAAAGGATTGTTAACTCCTCTTGTAGCACGACTATCCTTGCTTTCCCAAGATTGGCAAGAGTTTTCTTCATACAAAGAGCAATTGTTGGGCATGTCTCTTGGCTTAATATCAACACGGCACCATGACTTAGTGTACACTCTTGGATGGCGTACCTTAACAGATCCGTCACAAATGTCATCCAGGTCTATAAGGAGACAACTTGGCCATGGTTTGCTGTCATCTCTGAAGTATACATTTAAATTTGACAGGAGAAATTCACCAATCAGGCCTACCAGAGGATATGCTTTTCTTTCTACCACTCACTTTGGTGGCCTCATACCAGATGAACGAAGCTTGCGGTATATTCGTCAGGTGCAATTAACTTCTTGAGCTCTCACGCTAAAATGCAATTGTAATAATTATTAAAATAATGCTGAGTGCTAGTATTTCAGAATTGATGCTAACCAGAAAGCTTATAATGAATTAGTTAATTTAAGTTTGAAACTTCTAGATTTTTTGCAATATTGTTAGTCCTCTTTAAATTGAGATGAAAATTGAGAACCTGGTCCTGCAGAAGAGAATTATGGTTCAAGATTTTTTATTTTGCCCCCCTTTGGAAGTGCTTTTAATTTTGGTAGTTACTGAGTCACCAAAAAAAAATTTTGGTTGTTACTGGGGATGAGGGATTTATATATTTGAAAAGAAGTTTGAATGGAGCCATCCACCTTTACGGCATGTTCAATAGCATTTATGTTTTAAGTTGTTTATATGTAAATACCACTCATGCATCCTAATATTTCTTTTTCTTTCTTGTTTTTGTCACGAGTAACTTGCTTAACACTTTCAATGCAGGAGTTCGATGTTCGTTGCGCAGTCCCCTTTGGGTTTTATAATACAGCACTGAATCTTGGCATTTCTGCCGGTGCTGTTTTTCCATGGGGCCCTGGTTTCTTGAACAAGCCATCTCCCCTTCCTGAAAGGTTTTATTTGGGTGGTGATTTCTCTCCAGTTTGCACCCTTGGAGGGCCAGTAACATTGTGGGGATTCAAAACTCGGGGATTAGGTCCTACTGAACCAAGAAGGCAAAGCAGAGATGGAGTCAGCAATGACAATGATGATTCATCTAGATGGGACTTTGTTGGAGGGGATCTTGCTGTTAGTGCTTTTGCAGACCTATCTTTTGATCTTCCAATCAAGTGGTTGAGAGAACACGGAATCCATGGTCATGTGTTTGCTGGTGCTGGGAATATTACAAAATTAACTCAGAACGAATATAAGCTGTTCTCTCCTCGCAAGTTCTTAGAATCCTTTCGGACATCAGTGGGCTGTGGATTTGTTATTCCTACTAGACTTTTCCGCTTAGAGGTTAGCTCCATTTGTTCAATTTATTTATATTTAATTAAGCTGTAGATCAAACTCTTAACTACGGTTTTTCTTGTGTTTTTATGTATATATGTTTTGAGGGTGGGGATTCAAGCTATAGGAAGTGAATGGTTAATGAGTAATATAGCACAAACTGAGGGTAGTCTTATTTGTTATATTTGTACAAGAACCCTGCAAACTAGCAGCAATTGCTATTTGTCATTTACATTTTATAGGGTTTGACTTTGAACCGATCCATGCCTTGAATTTGTTGTGATGTGCGCACACGCACACACATACGTAGGCAAACAGCCTGTTGTAGATGTAGTTGCAAGCACATCTCACAAATATTCATCTTTTTCTCCAATACATTCCTTACACCTCTGTCCTAATGGAATTTACATTTCTGCAATGAATGTCTTCACTGACATACTCCTCATTGTTTCAGGGTAACTTCTACCATATTCTCCGGCAGGATGAGCATGATCGTGGAAAAACTGGATTTAGATTCAGTTTTTCGTCTCCTTCGTAGAAGCCGAGTTCAG
>NC_029781.3:20065048-20069053 GCF_000817695.3 Arachis duranensis
CTCCTCTTGATGTAATTGTCAAGCATTCGTTTCCTAATCGCTTGAAATCAAGAGATTGTCTCAGGAAAAGAATTTATAGAGAATGGTTTTGAGTGAAAGCATTTACCCTTGGGGGTCAAAGCATATAAGCCAATGCTCATTGCATGGCAAAGGTGTATGAAATTAGAGTTCATGCACACGTACTTTTGCTACTCTGGAATGCCTTCATTGGCACTGAGAGTTCTTAAACGTTCTTCATCATTAACTGCAAATAACTCGTTAACGTTCGTTGAGAAACGAGAGATCATCCTTGACGATATTTCTGCCCTGTTCTTTCTCCCTCCCCCCCGCCCCTCTCTCTCTCTCTCTCTCTCCTCTCTCACTCTTCTCTCTCTCACGCTCTTCTCTCTCTCTCTCTCTCTCTCTCTCTCTCTCTCTCTCTCAAGCAATACACCCACCCCACCCCCATCTCCCAAAAAAAGAGAAAGATAGAGAGCGAGAAGAGGAACCGAGAAATTTTACTTTGTTCTATTGTATTTATAACTTGAACCGACACAACAAAAAACCTAAGAGCTTTGTTTGGTTTGTGATTCGTTTTTTCTTTTGAGAATTGTGTTTAAAAAAGAGAAGATACCGACAAATAAGAGTAAAAATTATCTCTTTACAAACAAAAAGGAGGCGTTCAACACTTATCTATTTTATTATATAAAAATCAAATTTCTGTACTTAATGATGGAGCTGACGTGGCATGTTTCTAAGAGTGTTTTTTGATTTATTTCTTTTAACACATTAAATACAAGTTATTACGATAAATTAACTATATCAACTAATTGATTTGATTAGATATTTAAATATTATATAATTTATATCAATTTGATTTGGTAGTATTTCTTAATTTATTTAATTTAATATTCTGTTAATATTTTTTAATTTATTCTTTTAATTTATTAAACCAAATTTATTAGTCATTAAAATAATAAATTTATAAATAAAATAGACGATTGAGATATTTTTAACTAATAATTAAATCAAATCAAATCATATATATATTGAGCTAAATTCAAATCATGTGGATTAAGGACTAAATTAAAATGAGATCACTTCTTACTTATTCAAGTTGAGTGCAATAAATACAAATTAATTTTGTTAGATAATCATAGTTGTCTGATCTACTATATATAGATGGCCACACAAAATTATAAAAATCTTAATTTTTATCGCTCTTGTTATTTCAACTTTTCTTTTCTTCTTTTTTTTTTCTTTATGTATAATTTATTTTATATATAAATGTATCCAAAATGAGAAAGTACATATGAGTGTTTTATTGATTGTTTGTTTGATGAATATATTTCAATTTAAGCATTCTACTACTGTGGATAGAAGTTGACCTGTAGCAATTCAAAGTGGCAAATGTATATTTTTATAGTATTAGATAGAAGAATATTTATTAAAATGAATATACCCATTGTAATGAATTTTTTTCAATTGTTATATTTTTATGTCAGTTGTGTAAATTTTTTGAAAGCACAAGATAATAAAATAGGTTGACTTTAATATCATTAGAAGCTAAATTTAATGGTTCAAATAAGCACCACTAATTATATTAAAAAAGTAATTTTGTAATAATAATGTGATTTATATATTAATTTTTTCGGGTAAATTTATTTCAAAATGTAGAAATTAGACTCAATTACGCTAAAATTTTAAAGGTAATATAGAATTTGACAATAAAATTAACATTCATTAAGGAAATAAATTTATTTATTGTTATTTTTTAATTATAAATAATAACAAGACTTATGAAAAAATATTAATGTCATCATTTTGTTAATTAAATCATAATATTAGGTAGTTGATAGTTTTATAGACAAAAATTATTAAGTAATTATATAAAAATTAGCAACGAATAAGCAATAAAAATTCAGAAAAATTTATTATATAATACTAATTTCATAATTAAAATATGTCACATCATATTCTCATATATTCTATTTATTATCTATTCTATTATATAAAAATCAGGTTTCCGCACTTAATGATGGAATTGACGTGACATGCTTATGAGGATGTTTAGCAATTTGTTTCTTTTCACTCATTAAATACAATTTATTATGATAAATTAGCTATATCAACTAATTAATTTGATTAGATTAATTAATTATACTAATTATCTCTATTAATTAATTAGATTAAATTAATTAACTAATCATTAAAATAATTAAAATAATAAATCTACGAATAAAATAGATTCTCGAGATACTTTTCAATAATAATTAAATCAAATCATATTTATTGAGATAAATTTAAATCATGTGAATTAAGGACGAAACTAAAGTAAGATGATTTTTTAATTATTCAAATTGAATACAATAAATAAAATTAATTTTGTTAGATAATCATGGTCTTCTGGTGTTCTATATATATATAGCCACACAAAATTATAAAAATCATCATTTTTATTGCTTTTATTGTTTCAACTTTTTTTTATGTATAAATATACTCAAAATGAGAAGGTATAGATGAGTGTTTTATTAATTGTTTGTTTGATAAATATTATAGTCTAAAAATGTCTCAATTTAGGCATTCTATCGCTGTCGATGGAAGTTGAACTTCTAATAATTCAGGGTGACCATGATATTTTTTATAATATTACATAGAAAAATATTTTTTAAAATGAATATACCCATTGTAATTAATTTTCTTTGTCAATATATTATCTTTTACCTAATAAACAATATCCATGTTGTATTATTTTTATCAGAAGTTATACATAATTGATTGATAATTCCATATATAAAAATACTCATGTAATAACTAAATACCATATTGTTATCTCGCTAAAGTTAATTCTCCTATGATTATGCAAATGTATAGCACTATCAGATGAAAATTAATTGGATTACATTTATTTCCAATGAGGTAAATGATCTTTTAGGCCTAATCACGATCCGAGTTGATGAAAAATTTTAAAAAATGCTAACAATACAAATACTTTTTATTTTTAATACCCAATAATAAATATATAAATTAAAACTAATATTATTTCATACAAAATAATAAAACATATAGTATACTCAAAGCATATGTGATTTGTATAGACTATTATTGTTTATTGGTTACGTTATGACAAATTTGATTTAAAAAAATTAATATTAACTGTCATTATTTATCAATTACGTTATGACAAATCTGGTTATTAAAAAGATTAAAATTAACTTAAATATATACAATATTATTTCATGCTTTTTATTTTTAATTTATTATCATAAAAAGTCATACATATTATAAGAGAACCTCATCTTTTTACCAACGGTTCATCTTTTTACCAACAGTTCTTCCATTCAATGGTTTCTATAAAAAAAAAGACATAATAATATTGTGTTTGGCAAGAATATATGAAATTTTGAAAGGTTGAAGCATAAGTTTAATTCTTAACATATTCGTAGATAAAGTGCAGAGAAGATAAAAAGACAGCCAATAAAAGAATAAATGGTTAAAGCTTCCTCAATACTAATAATCGTAGTGTATGATAGGTGTTTTGTAACTTTTTTGGATTTGATTGTTTCTTTATTATTTAGATTGGTATATTTTTAAAAAGGGTTATTCAATTTTTTTCTAAATTATTAAATCAAATCAGTTACAAACTAATTAATTAGGTTGATTAAATATCTAGATATCTTATAATTTAATATAATTTAATTTATATAGATACATGACTTTTATAGTTTTTTTATTTATTGTAACAAATTCCATGACTTTTACAATTTTTTTATTTATTGTAATAAATTTTAGAGATAATTTTTGCAAGTTATAATTTATTTTTTTATTTGCATATTCAACTTTTAAGAATAATTTTTTTAATTTTGTATTTATAAATAAATTATTTTCTACTTTAATATATGAATTTTTTTATGATTTTTTTATTGCGCAATTCACTTTATCAAAAATAAATTAATTTATGAAAATTTAAACTTGAGAGCTTGCTATGGTTAAACTCAAACTTTAATTTATTTTGTCGCATTATTA
>NC_029781.3:20069584-20078399 GCF_000817695.3 Arachis duranensis
CAATATATTTCAATTATACCATTAGGGTGAATAACATTAATTGTAACTAATCAATTATATTATCTGATTTGACTAAAATTAAATAAACATTAAATTATTTAATAAATAATAAATAAAAAATAAAATAAATGAATTTAATTTAAATTATTCTCTTATTATTTTCTATATCTATGAATTAGAATGTACTTTTATGTATTTTGATTAATAGTTCTTAAAAGAGTTACTATTTTATTTACTAACATTAAATTTTTTTATAATATTTTCATAAAACATGATTAATTAATAGGTTCTTTTTCATAATATTTTTCTTAAATTTTTTAACAAAAATATATCTTAATTTTTGTCTTTCATATATTTATTGATTATACTAATTTTTTTACAGCATATTTTTATCAACTACATGCATTATTTTTGTCTTTTTTACTTTTTTTAATTATTTTATTATCTTATTTTTAATTATTTATTTTACTTTCACTCCTCATATGTTTATTATATTTCATTTCATCTTAGTTTTAATTTCATAATTAACTTTTAATTATATAAAATTCAATAGTTTCTTTCAAAACATGCTTAAATATATTATCTATTATATACAATCATTAGAATAAACAAATAAATATAAATTAAATATATAATTTAATTTTAATTTAGACTAATAAATAAATAAATTGTCAGAAAAATAGCAACCAATTTTATTTTTAATTTCTCTATAATTTATTTAAAGGTAAAAATCTCTTTATAACCATTAACATTGCCGATAACAAAATTATGTCTCTATTAAATAAAAATATATAAAATAAATAAAATATTTATAATTTTAAAGTTATTAATCATAGACTATGGACAATTTTTTTTAAAAAAAATCTTATGGGTCAACATGTAATTTTTTGATATTTTTATTTTCTTTTAAATTTTTCAGACTTATCAACATTTAAGTTGTCTATACATCACTTATCAAAATATTATGATTTCACAAGTTATAATATATGGGGTAAATCACCTTTATAAACCATTTATATACCAATTTTACGTATATCCCCCAAAATAAAAAAAGCTACGTGCATGTCTCAATTTACATATCTATATAAATATAAAAGCCTTGATCCTCTCTCTCTAACTCACTTTTTCTGCCTCTCAAATCCGTCACTATGTCACTCAGTATCGTCCTAAAAAATTATGTTATGTTATTACGTTGGATTATGTTTTTATGTTTTCTCCTTTTGAAATGTTATTTTTCATAACGAATATGTTATAAATTGTGTTGAATTATATTGGATCGATTATTTTATGATTATTATTTATATCTTTTTTTGTTAATTTTTTTCAAAAGTTTTCAAAGAATATTCGTAGATACCTGAGGAGATCTGCATTCCCTAAGGAATAATTAAATAGGAACTTGCAATGACAGAGAAAGAACGGGGCATTTTTTTTAAATATGAATGAGAGATGGGAAGGGGGATTCTCACGCTCCCCTGAGTACTCATTACCATATCTAACTAGCAACGGGATCCAATCTGAGCCGATTTAAGAGGGGACGCGTGGACTTCATCTGCGTTGGACATTTAAGGTAATGAACCTAAGTCGAATTTATGACCCTAACAATAGATTTTAGTTGATCTTACTTGTATTGAGGTCTTACTAGGTCCAAATATATCTTGGATTAATATTTTAAGTCATTGTTATAGCAAATACTATACTATTTAATATTATAACACTTAGTATATATATAAGTTGGATATATTTATAAGATATTTTTTAATTCAAATTAAAAAAATTAATTATCTCTTTTTTAGTTTTAAATATTATTTTCTAATGTAACAAAAAAGTAAAAATAAAAATAATTATTCACATAATTAAAATAGATAATTTTAATATATACATGACACTATATATATCAAGGATTATTATATATGATACATAATTTTTTTCTTTTCTGTAATGACTATTTATATAATTTGTTGAACAAATTTTTCATCTTAATATTTAATAAATTTAACATATAAAATATTATTTAACATACAAAATAAGTAATTTAAGTTATTATCTAGGACAATAAGTATAATAGTGCAAATACTTATTTATTTATTAGTAGTGAAAAAATATGTAAATAATATAAATTGATATTTTTTTAGTATAAAAGCAATAATAAAAGTTATGAATTAAGTTAATTATATAATTAAAAAATTATAAAAATTTTCTTAAATAATAATAAAAAATAAGATCACTATTTTCACATATTACAAAATTTATGAAAAAAATTTTGGATAATAAATCAATTCTCAATAGATTATACATTAAATCTGTCAAAAAAATAAATAATTAATACATTGAATATTATTATCTACGTACTAATATAATATAATATATATTATCAATTATTAAGTTTATAATTAATTTTTAATCCAATTTTTGGTAATTAAAATTGAAATGATTGAAATTATTAAATGCTCAATATTTTATATCGAACCAATTTAGTTTTTTTATTGAAATTAAAAAATGAGTTGTTAATCAATTCTAAATTTAAATTTAAATTTGAGTAAGAAAATAAAAATATATTTTAAATTTTATCTCACTAACCAGAATTAATTTCAAGATAAGAAATTACTTTGCACATCATATATATTGTAAAATAGTATGATCTTTTGCTATTTTTTAATGATAAATATTGTTAAATAAAATAATGTAAGAAATTAGAAAAAATGTATTTACAAGTTTAAAAAATATTAATTTATTTTTAATAAAATAAATTATATATTGAATAACAAAAGTTGTTATTGGTTTCTCTTCACACTAACTAATATTTAATGATGGTGTTTCGGTACACTATGTTACCAAGAAATATTAATCGATCGATCTAATAATTTTTGTAATGACATCAGTTTATGAATTTGAAAATTTAGAAATCATTTCATAAAATGTAAAGTTTTAACAAGTAACAGTACTGATCATATTGTTTTGACTTCAAGAATGAATATGATACCAACAAATAAAATTGTCCCAAGTAAATTTTCACAAAGACAAAAGTCCATAAGCATTGCTATTAATGAAAAATTAATCTATTATTAATGAAAAGTTAATCTATTTTAAAGACAAATACAATTTTTTTCAACGGATTTTCTAACTCGGCAAGTCGATGATTAATCTACCACATATTGATACTCTATTTATTAAGGGCATGTCACTAACTAATAGATTGTTATCTTGCTTAAATGGACAAATGAGATGACCATTCATCTAATTCAAATTGATTAAAACAAATATTAATTATTTTTAATATTTTTAAGTTATAAAAATATTTATAATAATAATAATTACTATAGATATTTTTCATTTAAATTTTAATAAATTTTTTTATATAATTTTATGTATTATCCCGTAAAAGACCCAGAAACATATACTAGTATTAGTTAACATTCAATCTTTTCGTTCATCAGAAGGAATCAACTGGAAATTGGACGGAGCATTTATGTAGCGCATTAAACACGATAAAGAACTTTTGTTTTTATGTTTAGGTAAAATTTTTATAGAATTATTTTTATATAAAGTTAACAGTTGAGATGATAATTTAGTTAAATTTATCCCAAAAAAAAAATCGCTATTTACTTATTTTTTAAGGTCTAACTTTTTGCTCCTCTATTGAAAAGGGGCGCAAAGTCGCTTTGCACCATTGATAGACTACTTAAGATTTAATTTAAAAGGCTCTATTTAGTTTTCCAAACCTTTGTCATTGTAAGTTAACTAAGCAGGGTTTGCGGCCTCTGTAAATCCGTAAATTTGAGGAGCATGCTGCAATACGATTTTTTTTCTAATAATTTTATCTGAAGACAGACTGCATATGAATTTTAGTTTTAATTTTAGAATTTAATTTTGATGTATTAATAATGTAAAATATTTTATATAGTCGTATAATTACACATATAAAACTATTTTGGTAGTATATTAAAATCAAATTCTTAATTTTATTCTTTGGTCATCAAGATAAAGATGTGTTTATTTCAATTTTTCGGGTCAACAGTTTTTGTTTGTTACATCAGGAGAGATTTGAAGCGAATACCTCTATAAGAAGATAGAGGACAAAGATTATATGCATTATAGTTCATTGGTTTTTGAGTCCAGAGATAAACATGTTAAATAAGAAAATGAAATTCTAGTAATTTTGAGGTTAGTTAATAGTTTATTATTTTGCTAATTTACGAGAGTAATTTACTTTTAGGGTTTTCTAAATAAATAAAATAAGTATATTTATTTTCAATAAAATTTCTTTAGGTTTACCATATATTATTCATGAATGATTAAATTAGAGACTTATATTTAGGATTTAGGATCAAATTATTTTAATCATTAGGAACTTAATTATAGTTAAGTTACGGATTATTGTAATTTGGATTAGATAGTTAGATTCTTTAGAGTTTAAATATATTTTAAGTCTATTTCATACAGATTATTATGTATGTAGTAGGACGAGTGCATTCAAATGAGGCCCTATATAGAAAAAAAAGTTTGATTGTTGGGATCCCATTATCACTGCAAATTAGATATAATTTGGTTGGTTGTGTAAATAGATAAACACAAATAAGTTTCGTACACTATGCAAATAAGATAACAAACAAAATGCAAAAACATAAATATGTCAAGAAATGCATAGATCAATAAATATAATATTTATTTTATTTATTTTAAAAATAGTTTAATTTTAATGCACTATCATATAAACTAATTTTACATGTGCATCTAATAACGTAATACCACATTAGTAAAAATAATTACCTTTTACATTAACCGCGTGAATGATCATTCAAAACAACAAATACGATTGCATAACTGTATTAAACGTTTTATACATCAAAATTAAACTCTTAACAAATCTATGAACATGTCTTCATCTCTTGGACTATATGTTAATATCGCCAACAGTATGCTTAGTTTATGGCGGAGACTCAGGTGCAATCGACTTGACCTGAAGTTGATATCTGAAAGCGGTTAAACAATTTGACTGATTTGACTAAATTTTCATCTAATGACTCTCAAATATCAACTTCACGTGAAGTCGACTTCACCTGAATTTTCACCTTAGTTTATTAGGTAAATTACTATGATCACTTATTTATTGTACAAAGACTTTGCCTATATTTTAATCAGTATATATATATTACAAATAAATAAATAAATAAATAAAACTTCGATTTTGACAGAATCATTATTATTTGAACAATGTTAGTTTGAATAACCCAAATTATTCAAACATATATAACACCATTCAATTCTTTGGTCTATTCTCTACACATTCTTAATACATAAACAATGTAACTTCAATCAATTCCATTCTCTTCCATAGACCATGGTTCCATCCCATAAATTCAATACCATTTATTACTTGGTGCTAGTACTAGAACAACAAAGTGTTACAAAGGTTTTGGACCTGTTATGACCAGGACAAAAAAAAAAAGAAAAAAATCGTTGACAACAACATATTTATGCTAATAATTGCTCTTCTTTTATTGGAGGAAAACATGTCTAGGATAATCTTAAAATCACAATTATAATGTAGTAGCTAGCTAGTAACGTATGGAAGCACATTTTGAATGCCATATTGGGCAAGAAACCAGTATCCTGATTGTGTTGGGTGCATAGCATCCCAAAATAGAAACTTTGATGCATTAACACAAGTCAAGTCAAGCACATTGCACACTGGACCCATCTCCCATTGCCCTGTTCCACAGCATCCTTTCATTGTTTCTTCAAACCCTTATTATTAACAAACACCAAAATTTAAGCCATCACTAAAACATAGATTTACCTTTCTTAAACGTTAGAAAATGTTACACACCTTTGGACGACTCTTCTTTATAAATCTAAAGAAGACTAATATCACATTTTATAAAATGGTAAAAGTACCGAATTCAGTATAACTTGAATTCTAAAATAGGTTATTATATTTCCGTTATTCATATTGTTTCCTAAGAAAAATAATTTTATGACATGGTATCAGAATTATGTTCGAAAAGTCTAAAATTTGATCTTTTTGTGAACTTTAAAAACAAAAAAAATAACATAAAACAAATAAAAAAATGCCTATACAAAAATCAAATAAACACACAAAAAAAATTTATTTTATTTTATATTTTTTAATTGCTATTAGAATAATTAAATAATTTAAATGTAATGGCTATATAATTACAAATATTAAATATATGAAATTATGAATATATATTAAATTAAATAAGATAAATTTAAATTATTATCTCCCTAATATTAGTATAGCGCTCAACATAATTTATATCTGAATATACAAAGATGCTTTTGCTACAAAATTTAAAAATTGTCTACCTTAAATAATTCATAGTTTATATTTCGTGCAAAGAAAAGTATAGGTAACTAATAACATTTTTGAACAATGTGTAAATAATGTGAATTAATAGGGTTAAAAGAGTAAATTTGAATTAGTAGCATTAAATTAGGGTATAGTGTATTTTATTTGATCGGTAGTTGTTTATGTTGTTCAAAATAGTCATTGTTCAAAATAATTTGTAACTTTTAATAATACAAGAAAAATAAAAATTAACGAAGAGATGAAGAGAATATCCAATGCTCAATTTTGTTTTTCTTTATCAAAGGTTTTGGATATCTTTGAATATTACTTTCAATAGGTAAAATGGGAATAGGAGAGAACAAAAACAAAAATTAGGTTGGACTAGTCTAGTGGTTAACTCACTAGTTCGCCTAAACAAATGTCAGAGGTTTGAATCATGTCTTATACATGTAGCAATTCATTAGCCAACGATAAATTCGTAAATAAAGTTTTGATTCGCGATGGATTAGCTTTTGGTCTGTCATATTAGGGAATACTCAGAAAAACCAAAGAAAAAAAGAACAAAAACAAATAAAAATTGTGGTGAAATGTTATTACCATATTTGAGTGGACTTTGCACCATATCCAAAAGGGGTGAGTAAATGTCAAAGAAGGCAATCTTAGAACCCTTGAGTGTGGCTTCAAGTGAGTGAACTTTGGAGCTAAGCTTGGTGTTGTAGGCTTCACATTGTTGATTCTGTTTTGGATTACACAAACGTTTTAACCAATTTGGGCCTGGTAAGAAGCTGTTTATTGTCACCATTAGTGGCAAGCATCCCATTGGGGGAAGACCCGTCACTATAATCCTCCTAGCTCCTCTTCCGTACAGTTTCTGCAAAATGCAAACATCATTGGCTTATGATTTTGTCTATTAAAGCACACTTCATATATAGTGTCTCTGCTGCTTTTCATTTTAGTACCCAATCTGTTGAATTTATTTTTTAAAATACATGTCAATACTCAAAATTTATTAGATTTTGTACTCTTTAAATTAAATATGATTATTTAGTTTTTCTTTTTGACAAATTAACCACTAAAATTTAGACACCTGAGCAAAATACCAAATCAGTGTTGTAGCGAAATAATCCAACATTTTAATCAAGGGGACTATCTACCAATAATTTCACCGGGTTAGGTTAATCCACTAATGTATAGATTTTTATTCAACTTACCTGTTAAATAAATTGCATTAGCTAGGTTTATAGGGTGTCTAAGGTTAAAAGAGAAAAAAAAATTTCTCAACGTACAATTTGATTAAATCCATTTACCCATTTTAAATGTCTTGATTTATAGGAAAATACGATATATTTTGCTTTCAACAGGATTTATTAGGAGTAAAATAAACGTAGTTTTTTTTTGTCGCTATAATGAGTCTCTACTATTGTGTCAACATATTTTCAATCTAAAGAGTTTAATGGGCTATATATTTTATATATTTAAATTAATAATGTTTTGTTTTAGCAAACATATATCTTAAAAGCACATGTTAAGATAATTATTAATAATTTTAATTTGTAAAAAATTTAGTTTAATAAATATATTCTAAAAATACTTTTTTAATTAATATTTTTAAGTGACATAAGGACATATATTACCTAATAAAAACCATAATATTTATTTTAAAATACAGTAGAGGACCTAGGAATTCAGCCCAACTGAATCCATTGGTGAGTATGAATTGTGTTAAAAGAACAAGAATTACTTAACCCAAATATACTAATTAATTAAAATGAATAGATCAAGTCAAAAAACATTTTCCAATTTCACTCCATGCAAGATCCAATCCATAAAAAAAATAATTGAAGACTTACCTACACTTGTTTTTATATGAAATTATCAGTTAAAAATAGTTAAATAATAATTTAGTCAAATATATCATATCAATTTTTCAACTAGCAACTTCTTCACATGAAGATAAATTACACGTGAGATTTGGCCAAAAAAATAATAATGATAAATGCATTATATATACAATGGCATAACATAAACATGAAGACAAACCTGAATAAAATACGCTAGATTTTTCAGCAGAAGATCATGGTACCCATAGACATTATTAGCGTACTTAATCAACCTTGTTGGAAACAAATACGCATTGAACAACATATCATTAGTACCAACACCAACCACAAACACAGCTTTCTTTATCAAATTCCTAGTCTTAACTTCTCCAACCGATTTATTCAACCTCTTAAGAACATCCTCAAACAACTTAAATTGCGACATCAAATCCATAGCACTTGTTGCTTCAATTGTTTGTTTATCCAATCCAGAACCCCCAGAAGCAAAGGTAACACCCGTGAGCAAATCATGATCACTCAAATTAGGGTTTAGATATGGTGGCAATAAGTCCTTTAGGCCTAGGAATTGGACTATGTAATCGGTCGATAGCATACCGTTTGAGAATCGGCCGGTTGCCATGTGCTGTGGAAGGTCGCGGCCGTAGGGAAGGTGGTCGCCACGGAA
>NC_029781.3:20078455-20137834 GCF_000817695.3 Arachis duranensis
AGTGGAGTCGCCGAAAGCAAAGACGGCGGAGGCGGAGACATTCTTAGAGGCAATGGTTGAGATTGGTAGAGAGATTTTGACTACTAAGGCAAAGAAAAAAGATATAAAGAAAATGGAAGCCATATAGATATTGAATTGTGTATATTATTAGGGTTTTGCATGAAAATGTGGTATGCTATGTGATTTATTATATAGTTTTAGAATATGAAAAGGTTCGTATGAACTTTTTAGAGATAGGTTGTCACCTTTTGGATTCATAGCTAGTTTTTAATAAGAAACACCCTAAAAGGTGGTTGCATGTCCAATTTCATTGGAAATTGGTGATTATTATTCTCAGCTAGCAATATAATTGAACTTTAATCTATACATTGTGTTTCATGCATATTTATGGCCAAGTTGAAGGACATTCGTAATGGGTCAATCTACTAACGCTAAATATGTTTTTAGGCTCAACAAGAATTTGTGGAATTATTTAGAAATCATTTAAAAAAATATATAGAAAAACTCGAACTTATATTACCTAAAAGAAAAATGCTAGGGATTATCAAAATTTATTATTTTTAATTATCATTTATTTATTAATTTAATTTTTTTAGTCTAATAATTTAATAATATATTTTATCCTATACTTTTAAATACTAATGGCTAACTCATAGCTAAAAATAATAAATTTTAATGACACTCTAACATTCTTCTTTTAAAATATGTTGAGAATTTTACCATCTCTGCCTGATTTCCTTTATCTTTCTTCATGCAATAATTATTTAGAATAAATACCTAGATTGGTTTTTAAAGAATTTTATATTGTACAATTTTTATTATTTACTATGAGTCTTCAACTATGATGCACCAACACCGATATTAATACGGATATGGAATACAATATAATACAGGATATGTAACATTCTTCCTTATTTCATGCCGTAAAATAAAGGTTAATCAAAAGTTACAACTACAAACTTAAGGCACAAGATAAAGGAATAAGATAACAAAATATAAGTATACAAGAGGATATAATAGTCATAAGGAACTAGTCGCATCCCGCGGAGTTTAAGCAGACTAATATATACGAACATTGATGAGCGGATATTTTATACGCTTTTTAGCATCATTTCCATATAGTTTTTAGTATGTTTTGTTTAAGTTTTATTATGTTTTCATAGGTTTTAGTGCTAAATTCACATTTTTGGATTCTAATTTGAGTTTGTGTATTTTATGGTGATTTCAGGTATTTTCTGGCTGAAATTGAGGAACTTGAGCAAAAGTTTGATTCAGAGACAGAGAAAGCACTGCAGATGCTGTCAAGATCTGACCTCCATTCACTTAAAGGAGCATTTCTGGAGCTACAGATATCCAAATGGCGCTCTTTTAACCGCTATGGAAAGCTAACATTCAGGGCTTTCCAGAAATATATAGTAGTCCATACTTTGCTTCGGAAATGAAGTCCCAAAACTAACGTTCAACGACAGCCACCAGCCCATTCCTGGCGTCTAGCGTCCATAGGGGAGCAGCTGGCGTCCAACGCCCAAAAAGGGGTCCCTAGCCAGCGTTCATCACCCCCAAGGAGTCCTAGCACATGAAGACACGCTTTTCTCATCCCAAACACTCACCAAGTGGGGGCGAAAAGTGGATTTTTGTACTACTAGACTAGTTTATCTTATTTTCTGTAATTCTTAGTTAGCAGATTAGCATTTATACAACAAAGATCACCCTTGTTAGAGATCTTGGCCCATTCAAACTTTTCATTGAATTTTTCTTTCAGTATGAGTCACTAACCTCCTAAGGTTAAGGTTAGGAGCTCTGCTGAGCTTCATGAAATATAATACTACTGTTCTATCTCAATATGTCTGATTCTATTCTCTTATGCAACCTCATTCTTCATCTTATGAATTGAGGGTGACCCATGACAATCTCCCGTGTTCTACTTAGATTCCGTGCGAGTCCTGACTCGGATAGCGTTGAACCAGAGCTATAGATTGCATTGCGATTCCAATAGAACATCTGAGCAACTTTGGATACGTGACATGAAATTTCGTTGACTATGGGTGCGTGAGGTTTCTGTGGCGTTAAGGCTAGAGTCAGAGAAGCAGCACTTTCTGATCCGAAAGATCTGTCTTGTCTGTGGCACCTTGAGTAGGATCGTGAAGGGGAGTGGATTGCTTAGAACTTCATCTTCTGCTACAGTGAGAAACCTAGAGGTGGCTTGATAAGAGGACATGAGTCATCTCAACGTGGTGGATTGCTGCAGTGGAGGAGGTTAACTTGATGAGAGGACATGAGTTAATCACTTACGGCTGCCATTGAAGGAATCAGAAAGTTATTAAAGAAGACATACAGTAAGAAAAGTTAATCTGGAAAGACAAAGCATCTTCGAAGCCTCAACCGTTCTATCACCATTGATTTCACACTTATCTAGTAACATTTTATTTATTTATCTATTTTATACATTTTTCGTGACAAACTATATTTTCTATCCGCCTAACTAAGATCTACAAGATAACCACTGCTTGCTCAAACCAACATCTCCATGGGATCGACCCTCACTCACCTGAGGTATTACTTGGACGACCCGATATACTTGCCGGTCTATCTGTGCAAAACGTTTGGAGTCAGTTTCGTGCACCAGACATACAGAGTATTGAAAAGTAAAAAAGTTTATACAATATTTCTCTACCTCTAAGGCATATATAAATACAAAAGTGAGAGATCTAATCAAAATAAGTCAAAAGACTTCAAAATGGGATAAAGGTCCTCCGCTCTGTCACCATCACGTAACTCACCGAGGTGGGTTACGACCTGCATCTGAAAAATAACAACAAAGTATGGAATGAGAACCAGAGGTTCTCTGTATGGTAACAGTGCCCAGTAATGTAAGATATAAGACTCCTAAACACCAAAGACAATCCTAAAGCTTCATATCCATCATGGGAGTCAGGTTTAAAACATAAGTACATTTAAAACCATAACTTTAAAACCACAATGAAAAAGGGTAATCTAACTTAATGGATTTCTAGCCTAACAATTCTCCATTGTCCCAGAGCCTTCGCCAGCCTAACCGCCATGCGATCCCATCGTCACCGCCTTCCGAATCTCCTCAATCCCAGTAGAAAACACAAATAGTACAACGCAAAGAAAGCACAAGTATAAGCATGTATATCAAGTAATTCAAATAGCAATTAATCATGTTATACAATTAGGCAAGCAATTTCAAGTCGGCAAAGCAAACAAACAGATAGAAGATGCACATGATGAATGTCTGTCCTATTGGCTGTGATATCACATTGTTGGTTCAACTGCCAACCTGACACATCTCCATGGAGATGTCACCCTTTGATCTCATAATGGGAACTCCCGAGATATCGTGCCCAGATCACCATCCAGGATGTTAGTGCCTGCATACTATAATGATTATTCCGAAGGGATGCAAGCGGGATAC
This sequence comes from Arachis duranensis, assembly GCF_000817695.3. Classification (NCBI taxonomy): domain Eukaryota; kingdom Viridiplantae; phylum Streptophyta; class Magnoliopsida; order Fabales; family Fabaceae; genus Arachis; species Arachis duranensis. The sequence continues at coordinate 20,081,892 of NC_029781.3, forward strand.
TCTTGCCACAGACATCACATCTCAATGTAAGCGGGATAAACCTACCATCCTTACGCCGGCGCCGCGACCTCGACAGGCGGGATTAACCTACCGTCCCTGCCAGGCGCATATCGTCTCAACAATCTCAGTATAAAACAATAATTCAGTGGTTTTCAGAAATAATTTTTTAGTATATCAGGGATCCAACATTCCATTCCGAGTCCTCGACTCGTCTCAACCACCATGAATTCATAATTTACACAATTCATAGTCAGTGATCATCAACACAATATTCCACCTTCTCACTCAACCAAAACCGTCCTCAACACTCCAGAAACCTAAACCTCCATTTTCTAAACATTTTTGCAAGAAAATACCTAATTAGTTTCACCTAGAGCCTTCTCTGTGTTTTGACACCTAAAAACTAGCTAAAGAGTCTTATACAAGTGTCACGAAAGTTTACAAGCTTGCCAGGAAGGTAAAACAATTAAAAATAATATGTTTATTGAAAAACAGGGCAGTGTACGTACGCACGCACAAAATGATTTTCAAGAAGTGTGTGTACGCACAGAAGGTAAAAGTTTTCGTTTTAAACACGCGCATAGATACGTGTGATCGCCTTGAACAGACTGCCACTCCCAGCGTGTGCGTGCGCACGAGGTTTTGCATACGCACAACTTACAAAATTTGTAGGGTGTGCGTGCGCACCAGAGTGTGCTAACGCTCCCAACAATAGGCATCTCCTTGTGTGTGCGTGCGCACAAGAGTGTGCTTAAGCACGCTTTCAAAAATACACAGGGTGTGCGTGCACGTACGCACAAGTAAAAAATTATCACTGATCAGAGCACGTGCATAGCAGTGTGCATGCGCACACAAATCAGGAATCACAAATTCTGCAACATCACATAATTCAAATTTCTAACACAAACTTCTAATGATCATATCTTTCTCTATAAAAGTCAGATTTCAACAAAATCGATACCGTTTTAAAGCTCTTTAAAGTATCTTTAATTTGATATAAAACTCATTCAATTTCAAAAACTGTAACTCAAGATATGATCCGTCAAAATTCACTAAAAATCCATTTTTACCAAAGGTCACTAAATTCTCAACACCATAAAATTTATAACCAAACCAATTCAAACCCTATTCCATCTCACCACAACACTACCAAATATCACACTTTACCTTTCCATCATATTTCAACCAATTCCACACCAATATCAATCAATTCCACCTCTATAACCCCACAATTACATGAATTAGCACATCAACATTCAATACTAATCACTTGCACCAATTCTCACTACTCATAATCTTCATTTATCATACCTCATCATAGTTTTCATCCCAACACATCAAAACCATCACAAGCATTAACATTATCACATATTATCAATTTAACAACACCATCATGCATTCTCAAATTCAATAATCAATTCAATCCAAACCTATCCTATGGGTCACTAGACTAAGTGTCCAGAAATGTTATATATTACATAGAGAAAATCAAAACCATACCTTAGTCGATTTCTAATATTGACCAAGCCACCAACTCAAATCCAAAGACTCCCAAAATCACAATAATCAAGCTATACACAATTAATTCATAAAATCAATACTTAGGGTTTCATATATACATAAAACCACAAGTGATTAGGGATTTCTTACCTTGCCTAATGTGGATTAGAACAAAACCCACTAAGTACTCGATGTTAGATTGTACCTAGATAATCAAAATCACAAGAACCACTTATTCACCATAGTCAAAATTAAATCTGTTATAGAAGGAAGAACTGGGCAAGAAATTGAAAGTTTCTTACCACTTTGTCCGAATGAAATCGAAGAGCTTGACGAGAATTTTGTGTGGCAACTGACGGCACGCGAATCAGAGCTCTGAAGAGTAAGATATATCTCCAAGAAGAAGAAGATGAATAGTGCTTTGTGAACCCTACCTCTCTTCTCTCTCAGTTCACATTTTAGCCGCTGGAATGTGGTGAAAATGGCTGAGTTTGCCACTTAAGTGGCTTTATATATGTTGGGCTTGGACCCAACTTGGGTCTGGTCCAATCCGTTAATATTTTTGGTTCGTTTGGCATAATTTCGGGCCAAATCTTTAAAATTAATATCCGGTTTTCAGTTCTAAATATTTTTCTAAGATTTTTTACTGTTTTTATTATTCTCGCACAGTACCGGACTTAGTTAAGTCGGTACTGCTAGTTAATTGATCGAGTCGCGTTTTTATGCAATTTTCCGATAAAAATTACATTTTTCAACTCAGAAAAATTTAGTGAGTCCAAAAAATCGTATTTAAATTTTCTAATTAATATTCTAAAATTTTGAACCTATTTCGGACAATTAAATTATTATTATTTTACGTTAATTAATCGGTTAATTAATTTGCGGTTCTTACACGATATGCTGACACACGAATTTTAAAATTTTGTAAGATACGAAAACATACATATATATAAAATATATTTTTTAGATAAATCATAATGATATTTTGATATTTTATTGATATTAAAGTATAAATAAATTTTAATTATTTTTAATGCTTATTTTAATTATATAAAGTATTTAAAATATTTTTTATTTTAATAAATAATAATATATATTATTTCTAATTTATTTTAAAAATATATGTTAAGAATAATGTTGGACACACTGACACATGATGATATTTAGGTGAGTCTAAGAGTATCCGAAGAAGAATTTTTATTTTTAATAAAACACAGTTGGACATGACAGACACGCATGTCAGACGATTGTTGATAAATATCATATCTAAAATATATATCCGACACACAAACACAATAATTCAGTGAAATATTCATATTTCATAGGTCTTCAAAAATTATTTTTGTCAAGCAGATTGGTCCTTCAATCATTTACTCAAATTTTAAATATACATATTAGACAAATAATTTTTTAAAACTTTTTGAAGTAATATTACACATACAAATATTTTTAAGTAACAAAGTACGATTAAATTGTCCGAGACTCAGTATGACCGTCTAGTACTTCTTAAAATTTTATTATACGACAACTAAATCTAAAATAATATCACTATATGATAAAGTAATCTCTTTTAAAATGACAAAAGAACCAACACATTCAATAAAAATAATTTTAGAAGACTTATTGAAAATAAAAATTTATTAAAAATCAAAACACTTTATTTAAAAATTTTCAAGTAGCAATTTGAGTATTTATTCTATTATTTACCGTGAACAAATAATAAAGGTCAAGTTTCTTCGGGCTTTTATTTTGTCCTTTTTATCTGTTTCAATATACACATGAAAAAAGAACTTAATTTGAATTTTAGCGAAGCTAACAATAAAAAAGGTTTTCAGTTTTCAGTTTTTGGATTAAAAGCTCTTCACCATGGATAAAGTTTATTTGTTTTTGTAACTTTTGAAGATGATATTTATTGTCAGCAAGATCCGCAAAGCAAGCTCGCTTTTCTTTACCTCACAGAAGCCACATCTCAGGTTCGAATCCCAGTCATAGCTGGGTAGTGATAGAACCTTTAGTGTGTGTGAGTGGGTGTGTGTTGTGTAACCTAGGATTGGGGGTTGTCCAATCCATCGACCAAAAAAAAAAAAAAATTTGTGATGTGATGTGATGTACTGAAGGAAGGGATTTTCCTTACCACGTGTCATTACAAGATTAGTCTCTCAATTAATTGTTTACTTGTGGTCGAGTTAAATGAACTATATATATAAGCTCACTCTTGGTTTATTAGTAATTAAATCAGTCTATTTTACTTTTACAGTAAACAATTAAATGCTTTTTAAAATTTTCTTAGTTAAATTAATTCTTTCAAATTTTTATTCAATTAAATTAACTTTTTTAAACTTTAGCGTCAATCATATTTATACCTGAATTTTCATTATATTTGTTATTTTCATTTTTTTTGGAAATTTTGCTAGGTTACATTGTAAAAATCGTACTAATAAAAAATAAAAATATTATTTCTATATCACAATCAGCTACTAAAATTAGTTATCAATATATTTATATATAAATATATGTGTGATTTAATTTATTGTCAATATGTATTTATATTCTAATATATTTTTTATATTACTAGATGATTTTAGTAGCTAATTTTAATGTATATGTAACATAGTTGAATAAAAAATTATCAAAAATGCTATTTGTACAATAAAATTAGTTACTAAAATCAACCACCAATGTATTTGTGTATAAATACATGTGTGGTTTAATTTATTTTTAATGTGTATTTGTATTCCAATATGTATTTAATACTGATGACTGATTTTGATGTATACGTAGCATAGTCCAAAAATTATAATTGTCGTATTTTTTTGTAAGACCTGGATTTTTGGAATTAAAAAAAGTAGTTATCTGTGAATTACGACCTCTTAGATGAGTATGAAGAGACTATACCATTTGAGTTATAACTCATTGGCTTCGAAAAATTATCTTGCAAAAAAGTAATTAAATCAAAGTTATGAGAATTTTATATGGTTTAATTTGAATATTGAGATTTTGAAATTTATTTTATACATAAAAAAATTTATTTGATTATCTCTAATTTTAAATTAGAGTACTTAACTGAAAATAATTTGTAAATTGATAAATAAATAGTATTTTTATATGAATAATGCTACACATTCAAGTCTTTTTGTTAACCAAGTCCAATCAAATTAGTCTAATATAATAAGAATCAATTATGGTTAGCATTATTCCAAGTCTTATTGTTTAACTTGGTTAGACTTGATTAATAAAAAAGACTTAGATGTGTAGCATTACTCTTTATATATATATAATTATTGTTGATTAAATTTGGTTTTCAATTATTACATCACCCCTAATTTTATTAAAATTCCTACATTAATTCTAACCCTAAAATTCAAACCCACACTACTAAGAGAGAAGGGGGAGCTCGAAGGAGGAAGAAGGAGAAGGAAGGAGAGGGGTCGTGCCTCGTCACTGGAGCTCCGTCACTGCCGAGCTGTCGCCATCATCGAGTCTGAGACGGAGAGAGGAGAGCGCGAGCGAGAGGAGGAGCCGTTCACCATCGCGTCTACTGTTGCGAGCTTGCCGTCAGGACCGCTACCATCGCTGCCAAGGAGCTTCCATGGCTGTCACCATCGATTAGGAAGAGAGAGGGGCTCACAGAGGAGAGAAAAATCGTGATGGAGCTCCATTGCTGTTGCTGTCATGGCCACTGTTCTTCCTGCTGTTGCCCTGGTTGCTGCTGAGCCTCTGGTCGCTTGAAAGCAGTGCGGACGTCGCTGGAATCAGTCGCTGGAACTTCTGCTTCTGTTTCTGGTTTTTGCAGCTTCCAACGGAGTTTTGTCACGATTTTGCCATGCTTTTGTTGCCGGCAACTATGTTGTCATCGTCGGAAGTCGTCACTGGGGCAGCATCTGCTTCATTTCCTCATTCCTTTTAATCATAGTAAGTTATTTTATTTCATTCTGGAACCTTCGCAGTTAGTACTCTGTTATATTTTATTGAGGATTTTGTAACGTTAATGTCTTATAGTAGAGCTACGGTACTTGCATGCTGTGTTTAATGGTTGTTGCTGCTGTGAGAATGGTCGGAATTGATGTCGCTGCTGTGGGAATGGTCGGAATTGATGTCGCTGCTGCAAAATAAGAATAGAAATAGAGTTTCTCACATAGTTGAATCACGATTGAGGTAGAGGCTTTTCTTATAACCTATTTTATTTCACAAAACGATTATAAATCGATATCAATATGAAACATGTATATTCTGTGATTGTGCGGGTTTTATGGGTTGATGATTTTGTGTTGTTGGTTAATTATGTGTGAATTATGAATTTTGGTTGCTTTAATGATTGTTGTGATGGTTTTGCTGGAATTCTGATCCTTGATGGATTATGTTGATTTGGTTAATATAATATTGATTATTGAGCTGTTTTGGATGAATAAAACTAGTTAAGTGATTTTAGATTTTTGTTAAGCAACAAAATTAAATGAGAAGTGGATTGCTTGTGATTGATTTGATTTCTTAATCGATGGAAAGATTATTGGTATATGCTGAAAATTGTTGAGTGTTTTGGATGGTCTGATTTGCTCATGTTTGAGACACTGTTTGGTTGGAATGAGACTCTTGAAAGGTGGCAAAGTCCAAATTTAGAGGAGATGCTACCAAATTTTTTTTATAACAAAATTTGAGTAATAATTATAATGGAAACCTATGCGATTTTCATAAAAACTAGCGACTTTGTTTTGAAGTTTATGTGGAAAATTGTGAATGAAGGATTATGTTTTGAGAAGTCTTAGTGAATTTAAAACTTTTGAAGTTGATCGGTGAAATAAAATGATTTTTGAGTTTTTTTTGAAAAATTCTTGAACTAAAAAATGAAGTTAAAGTTAGTTTTGAGTAATTGGTTAAATGAATATGAGTTTTGTTTGATTAATTCTAATTAAGGGATTATGTTTTGTGGAGTTTTAGTGAAATCTACAGTAATAAAGTTTAATTGAAGAATTATTTTATTTTATTTTGATTATTTAAAAAAAAGATTATATTTTTAGGATGTTTTAGCTGATTCAAAATATTTGTTTAAGAATAAAAATGATTATGTTCAATTGAGGTTTTGACTCATGAAAATTTTGTAAGTTTAGTTAAAGAAAAGATTTTGAGGTGTGTGAATGTTTGGATGCTGCAGAAATGTTGCTTTGAATTATGTGTTGTGGTATATTATTGAGGATGAACTATCGTCAATGAAGTTATGGAAGTGAATTATTGATTGATGTTTGTCAATGAGATATGTTATGGTGTTGGTAGTGAAAATTTAGTTTGGTTTTTCTATGGAATTGATGTAAATCGAAATGGTTAATTGACACGAGTTGGGGAGGTTGACGATTCCCTCCAGTTATAAATATATATGTATGTGAATGGGGTTATGACAAGTTATGCTTTACGAGGCTGGTTAAGATTATTACTATGATTTGAAATGAGATTTTGATTGATGTTGTGGGGATAGTGGTTTTGTCTCGCTCACGAGTAGGCAAGTTGAGGTTGATTTTTTTCTCTCTTGCGTTGCGATGGACAAGTTAGGTTAAGCATTCCCTCTCTTGTAGCATCGAAGAATTGGATAGAAGGTTGAGAATTCTCTTTGGTTTAATTTTCAACTGTGGTGAGGACAGTGGTTTTATCCTGCTCATGATTTGAGGATAATTATCCTTGTAATAAATGTGAACATAATGAATTCTGATTATGATGAGGTTTGATTGAAATATGATTATATATAATTACGATTTTAACTTTGATCTTGGTTACGTTTGATTGTGTTTATGATTAATAATGATTATGATTGAGAAGTGTGTCGAGTACTATGTCTCAACAGTGTGCAGACACTATATCCCGGAGTGAATAGGCAAGTTGAGATTGATGAGCTCTTTCTCTTGCTGTGATAGACAAGTAAATGTTGATGATTCTCTCTCTTGTTACATTGGAGAATTGGATAGAAGATTGATGATTTTCTTCGATTCAATTTTCTGGCTGTGGTGTGGACGAGTGATGATTGGATTTTTGATGGTTTAGAATTTCAGAAATGAATTCTCGTTGCAAGTATAGTTCCTAAACCAAACAATAATCTTCTCATACAAAAAGTTGTTTGTCACTAAAACAAACCCCTAAATTTATAAACCGAAGTATTCAAACCTCGGGTCGTTCTCCCTAGGAATTACAATAAAGTGTCTTGTTATTGGTTGTGAGTTATTTTGGGGTTTTTGGATAAGAAGCATGAAAAGTAAATGGCAATGAAAATAAACTAACTATAAAAGGCTCTTGGCAAGGTATGAAAATTAGAAGTCCTATCCTAGTTATCCTTCTCAATTGTGATGAGAATTGTTCATTGCTACCACTTAGTTAACCCTTACTAAATAAAGGAAAGTCAAGTGGATGAATTGACTTGAGCCACAAGTCCTAGCCAACTCCCAAGGCAAGACACATTTAGTATGAATTACCTCTTATTGAATTGGAAGAATGTAGAAGGAACAATACTAGATCTACAACAAAATATAAGAACAACATAAAGGAAATTACAACAAAAGAGTAGAAGAAGATGAATGTAACAACAAAGAATTGAAAGGTAGAAGTAGAAGAAAGCAAAGATTAAAACCTAGATCTAAGAACTAATCTTAATCCTAATTCTAGAGAGAAGTGAGAGCTTCTCTCTCTAGAAACTAATTCTAACTACTAAACTAAACTAATGAGTGAAAATGAACTAAAATCTCCTTTGCTCTTCAATCCTTGGCTTTAAATAGCAGTTTAGGCACCAAAGTTGGTTGGAATTGGGCCCCACAACCCTTGAGAATTCGTTGGTCACGTTTTCATTAAAAAATCATAAACCAGCACCGACGCGTACGCGCACAGCACGCGTACGCGTCCATGGGGTGATTCGCAGGTGCGCACAAGCGCCAGGTGCGCGTGCGCGTCCATGGGCGAGTTCAACTTCTTTGACTTTTTATGATTTCTCCACTTTGCATGCTTTCCCTCTTCACTCCTTTGATCCATTCCTAGCCTTTTCAATTTGAAATCACTAACAAACATATCAAGGCATCTAGTGGAATCAAGGAGAATTAAATTTAGCTATTTTAAGTCCTAAAAAGCATGTTTTCACATCTAAGCACAAATAAGGAGATAATCACAGAACTATGCTAATTCAATGGATAAATGAGGGTAAAAGATATTAAAATCTCTTAAAATCAATACAAGTTAAACCGTCAAAATGGGGTTTATCAACGAGTTAGGTTGAGGATTCCCTATCGTTGCATCACATTCTCTCTCTCTCATTGTAAAGTGTGGCAGACACTATATCCCAATAGTGTGGCGGGCACTATATCCCATATAGCACTGCCTCCAATGAGATGGTTGAAGGTTGAGGATTCCCTTCTTGTTATTCCTCTTGGAGATGCACGACAGAAATATTATGTCTAGGTTAGCTATCAGATGTGTCGGATTTGGTAGTTTAATCGACACGTGAGCTCATAGCCAGTAGGACAGGCATGCATCATACTACATTTGTTTGAAATTTCTTAGGTCTGCATAATCGTTTTGGTTTGCGTAATTGATATTCTGTTAACTGCTAATTGTACTACTTGTTATAATTGTTCTCTATATATTATTGTTTGATTGTCTATATGATTGTTTGTGTCTGTGACTTATTGGTTTGGATTATGGTAGAGTGTGATGGCTTGTCAGTGGTTTGATTATGTTTTGCATCGAAGGCCGTGATTTGATTATGTTTTGGACCGAAGGCCATGGTTTGATTATGTTTGGGCTAGAGGCCGTGACTGTTTGGGCCAAAGGCCATAATTGGGTAAATTATATGCCTTGATAAGTTAGTAAAAGTGATATGAACATTCACTTGTGGTGACATGATTGATGATTTTGGTTTTGAACGGATAATCACATAACTTTGAAATAAAGATTGAGGTTATAGAATTAATGAGTAAGGAATTTGATGGATTTAAGAATCAAATAAATTTAAATTGGAAAAAAGAATTCATAAGGCAAACAATGATCATTGTTATTAAATGAATTTTGATTATATATATGTAAATCTTTCTATAACAATTCTAAAAGTCATTTGATAAGACCGTGTGGTTAGGTTCTCACCTCCTTACAGCCTTATCTTTTTTAAGAAACGGAAGAGAAAGCTTATGAAGAGTTTTCTGTGCTTTATGGCACATGTATTATCATAGATGTCTTTTTCTTTGCCTTTGTTATCGATATTTACATTTCATAAAGAGGGATAAGAATTGTGATTTTATAACATAGCTTTGTATATATGTACATATATTTGAATGTGAATGTAATATTCTTTGTGTATATATATTTGTATGTATGTGCATCCGAACAAAAGGAAAAAATGTTTTTGATTTTTCAAAGAAAAGTCGATACAGTTTCGAATTAAAGGCTTCTATTTTATTACTAAATATATGGATGTTGTCGTAATATCTTCGCTATCAGAGTGGTGCAGGCGGAAGCGTGACATTCTAGTAGTAAGAGTGTTATATTTTTCATTAAATATAACTGTTATAATTGTTTTAACTTATAAAAAATGATTAAATAATTGAATAATTAAACTCAAATTTTTAAATAATTCAAGCTATATTTTTTTTAGAAATTAATATTTTGAAAAAGAATAAAATGTTGATACAAAATAATTTAAAGATTTTGAAACAATAAAAGATATTGATACAAAAGCTTTTAAGATTTTGAAACAAAATAACATTTTGTTACAAAAAGTTTTATCATTCTAAAACAAAACAAGATTTTGATACAAAAGCTAATATAATTTTGTAATAAAATTATATGCTAATTAAAAAAGACTTTGAATTTTTGCAACAATATATATTTTCTGTTACAAAAATTTCGTAACAAAATATATGTATTGTTACATAGGGTGGCAATATGTACCCTATCTACCGGTAGGGTTGCCAACCCGATCCGTAACGGATAGGATAGGGTGCGGGTAGGATTTTCATGCGGGTTAAACTTCAATCCTACCCGACTAATCCGCACTCTATATATGTATATGTTATATACTTATATAAAAATATATTTTAAGTGGATGTTGAATTAAATACCTCTCACTAAATGCAAAAGATTCTTAGTCACTAAAAGAAAATCATTAATGAATAATTTAATATTTTTTTACGCAAAAATTAGTTCTATTTTAAATTATCATCAAATTATATAATAATGTTGTATCTTTTTTGTAATCCGTGAGTAGGGTCGAATACCCGCGGATTAAGAGCAGATAGGTTACGTTACAAAATGTGATTATTTTGTATTAATATCTAATTTTTGTTACAAAAATATTTTAATTTGTAATAAATTTAAATTTTGTTACAAATTTTTTATTATAAATATTGTGTTTTCTTGTAGTAATGGTAAATTGGTAATAAATATAAATGAGTTAGACTAATTACAAGAATAATAAGGATTAAAATTTAAATGAGAATTGTATAAAAAAAGAGATACATATTGCAAGAAAAATATTAACGAGCTAACCCTTTTATAATATTAGTCAAAATTTTGGATTAATACTTTATTTTATATTATTAAGATTTAGAATTTAGTAGTGTTTAGAATTTATGTTTTATAATTTATCTAACATAATATTTTTTGGTTTTTTTATCTAAATATAAAATTAATTATTTACCACTTTAAATCGACACACAAAAATATATCAATCTGCATATTTAGTTCTATTCTCGCAGGGCTCTAAAACAAACATGGAAGAAAATGTTTTTGCAATACAGACATGTGATAACAAGACATGCTTTCATTTTATTTTTGCGAAGCTGATTTGTGAAAACGTGAGTAAAAAGTTATAATTGTTTACACGCTAGTGGCCTGCAAAAACATGGTGAAACTTTGAAATTCGTTTTTGCGCCATTCATTGCAAAAACGAAACATTCAACACCTATATATCTGTTCTTCCGACTTGTGAAACTGTGTTCAATCTCATTTCAAATCTTTTCTTTCTTGTGAAATTTCTCTCTTACCATTAGTGAAAATGTTGAAAGAGTGAGTGTTTAGAGGTTTAGGAGTAAAAGAAGAGAAATGATATGTGTTTCAAATATTTGTGATATAAAGAGTTTAAGTATTATTTAATAGTTATTAGTTTATATTTTTTAATATTAAAATGTTCAATTTAATTTTTATGTATTTTAATTTTTGTTTATTTAGTTGTTAGATTAAATTTTTGATAGAAGATAGAGTGATTCTCTATTATTCAATTCTCGAACTATGGTATGGACAAGTTAGGTTGAGTGGATCTCTTTTTGTTGCATCAAAAAATTGGATAAAAAATAAAGTGGTTATCTTTTTATTCAATTTCAATCTATCCCTTTTGTTTTCTGTTTCAATTTCAATTTGTCTTTTTCATTCAATTTTAATCATTGTCTGTTTGTTTATCTCTTATTTCATATAATTTGGTATCAAATTTCAAGTATTAGATTAATTCTTTTTAATCTATGTTTATTCTTCTTGTGTCTTAAAGAAAGAGTCTAATGTCTCTCGCGTCATTCTTTGTGTTCTTGTCATTCTTGTCTTCCTTGTTTATATTTCATTATTATTTTCTTGTTGTTGTTATTGTTGTTGATTTTATTACTTAGAAATAAAAAATAAAAAAGGATACGGAGCAAAAAAATACAAAAAAATATCTTTCTTGTATCTATCCTTTTCATATACTATTTTTCTAACTAAAAGATTCGAGAACGAATCTTTTTTGAAGAGAAGGAGAAGGATACATACTTCAAATATTCGTGATATGAAAAGTTCAAATATTGTTTAATGGTTATTAGTTTATATTTTTAAATATTAAAATATTTAATTTAATTTCATGTTTTTGAATTTTGTTTATTTAGTTATTAGATTGAACTTTATGTTAGTGGGATTAGGGGTTTCTTTATTTTTGGCCTAATAAGAGGTTATAAATATCTAAACTATTGTAGCCACAATAGAGTGATTAGAGGAGTGTCAAAGCACTTTTTGGTTTCGTGATAAAACCATTGTGTAGACAAGTGAGGTTGAACGAGTTCCTCTTTTGTTGTATTGGAAAAAATTTAGTAGAAGGTTGAGTGATTTCCTTTCAATTTCCAAACTATGGTGTGGATAAGGTAGGTCGAGTAAATCAGTCTTTTGTTGCATCAAGAAATTGATAAAAAGTAGAGTGATTATTTTTCTATTCAAATTTTAATCTATCCCTTTAGTTTTCTATTTTAATTTTAATTTATCTTTTTTATTCAATTTCAATCCTTATATTTTTTGTTATCCCTTATTTCATATCAAGAAAGAAATATGGTAGGTAATAGCGAGCATTGACAAAATCCAAACATTAAAGATAGACACATTACTAGTCATCTGAACGAAGAGGTTACTAATTATTATTTGAATCTAAATTAGTCAATTCATTTTTTATTTGGTAGTTAGTATTAATATATTAATAGATTAACATTTAAAATTTGATTTTAATTTCTTTGTTTATATTGATTAATTTAAAAGTTTGTTTAGTATTTTTCTATATGATTAGATGTTGAAAATTAATCGTATTCTTTATGTTTTGAGTGAATAGAATAGTTAGAAGTTAGATATTGATGCTTTATGTTTTAAGTAAATATGATTGGTTAGAAATTCGAGAATTAGGAATATATAATTCGATAGAAAATATAATTTAAGTTAAAATATTTATTTAATATTCAACAGAGGGTGTTGGTTTTTAGGAGAAATAAAAATCTGGTTGAAGGATTGCCAGATGTATTCCTCTTATATCTAGAGGAGGTAGGTAGGTTTCTTGTATAGTGCTCAAATTAGAGACTTCACTTTTGATAATGTGCTATTATCCGCTTTCGTGGAGGGATGGTTTCCTGAAACCCAATCTCTCCACATGTTGTTGGATGAGTGTACAATCACCTTTTATGACATCGCTTTTCATCTTGACTTACGTACTGATAGCAGATGCACTTGGAGCGATGCCTCCACAATGAGAGTATTTTATGGTTAGGTACACGGACTCTCTGTTGTAAAATCTATAGCCAAGTCACAACTCCACACACCCATCTATATTGTAATCGTCAGGTCCTTCGGGATCGAAAGGCATCAAATCCACCTTCGTACCATCAAGGTCTAATAAAGAATAGTGACTTGGAACTTGAAAACAATTGGAATTAGGATGTGGTGGTGGTAAGATAAATTGTGATTGTGTAAATCTAAAAAGTTAAGTTTCTAGATCTAGCTCTATCTCGTCATCAATATTGCTTTCATAACCCCTTTGAACCTACTCCTCGTCTGTCTCTGAGTCTTTTGAAAACCTTGCATCGATTGGTACAAACACAAGTTCTAATGACGCATCCCTCTGACCATCGATATTGGCTTTTCGAATATGGCTTAATCCTACAATAGAACTCGACATGTCTGAACATGAAGACGAAGAACTTCTGTTAATCTCCATCACCTCAATGTAAAAAGCTCCATTACTTGCCCGATTATGATATTTCCATGACAATCGAATATAGCACAAACATGCTTGTCATCTTTAAGCAAAAACACTTTATATCGCACCCTACGACTTTCATCCATGGATAGGATTCAATATCTGATTTTTCTTATGTATCTCCTACCTAATAAACCCATATGCACCAAAATTGAACAGCAACAACTGCAACCACCAAGTTTACATTGTAAATGAATCATTGCATTCAAACGATGCACTATCATCGTTACGTCTAATTGTTGCATTTATATACACATCAATAATTATACGTTCAATAACCATTTGTAAGAGATTTAAAAGAAAGTGAGGTAAGAACTTTAGAGAGAGAGAGAGAGAGATGTGATGAGAGAAGACTGGTTTATGTAACACCCTCACTACCAGAATATCACGCTTCTGGCTGCGCCACTCTGACAGCGAGAATATTACGATAACTTCCATATATTTAATAATAAAATAGGAGTCTTTGACTCGAAACCGTATCGTTGTTTTCTTTGGAAAACCGAAAGTTCTTTTTATTTGAAACAAAAACATGCATATACATATATTCAAAAATTCTTATACAAGTAAATTATAAATGTACATACAAAACATCATTAAAACTCCGATTCTTTTTACACATATAATAATAAACGCGAGAAAAAACTATAGCTATACATACAATAATATAAAACATAATCAGGCGCGCAGAAAACTCCTTAAACCCTTCGTTCATCCTGAAAGAGAAGTCTGTAAGGGATGAGAACATCATCCTCGAAAGGATTCTCAGTAAAGGGTTTAAAAATCATCATAAGAAGATACGTATAATGATAACCCCCAATTTTGTGGTTTATCTTGTGCTTATTTTAGGGGATTTTATCACCTTTTTCCACATTTATTCAATGAAATAGCATAGTTTTGCAAATTCTCCTTTAATTGTGCTTGAATGTGAAAACATGCTTTTTAGGTCTTAAAATAGCTAAATTTAACTCACCTTGATTCTACTAGATGCCTTAATATGTTTGTTAAGTAATTTCAGATTTAGGAGGCAAATATTGGATCAAGGGAATGAAGGAAAAGCATATAGGAATGGATAACTCATGAAGAAATGATGGAATCACAAAAGCTGTCAAGCCGACCTCCTCGCACTCAAATGACCATAACTTAGGCTAAAGAGGTTCAAATGAGGCGGTTCTAGTTGTGTTGGAAAGCTAACATCTGGGGCTTCGAAACGATATAAGATTTTCCATAGTTGCATCGCCTATAAGGGTGCACACGTGCACATTGTGCGGACACGCCGATGGTGGCACATGATCCACTTAATGCAACTCATGGCCAGCAATTTTAGAAGTCTTGTGGGCCCAATCCAACTCATTTCTGATGCTATTTGAGCCAAGGATTGAAGGGGGGTCAGCACACACTTAATAATTTTATCTTTAGGAGTAGATATAGTTAGTTTCTAGAGAGGGAAGCTCTCCCTTCTCTCTAGAATTAGGATTAGGTTAAATTTAGATTAGGAATTCTTAGATCTAGGTTAATTTCATGCTTTGATTCACTTTTTCTTTATCAATTATTGTTCCTATAATCTTCTTTTCTCTAATTTTGTGTTTCATTCTTGTAATTGTCACTTTGTTGTTGATGCACTCTTTCTTCTTATATTTTCCTTCAATGAAATTTGAGGTAGTTCATGTAGATCTTATTTCCTTTAATTGTTGTGTTGATTCTTT
This sequence comes from Arachis duranensis, assembly GCF_000817695.3. NCBI lineage: Eukaryota > Viridiplantae > Streptophyta > Magnoliopsida > Fabales > Fabaceae > Arachis > Arachis duranensis. Next base: position 20,097,588 of record NC_029781.3, read on the forward strand.
ACATTTGATTGTTGTTAGATTTAATTCTTGTTGTTGATTTAATATGCTTTTCTTTTATGCCTTCCAAGTGTTTGATGAAATGCTTGGTTGGATTTTAGTATAGATTTTGTTCCTCTTGACTTTGGTTGAGTAATTAGTGACTCTTGAGTTATCTAATTCTCTTATTGATTGATAATTGGATGTTGCTAATTGATTTCATTGCCTCTAAGACTAGTCTTTCCTTTAGGAGTTGACTAGGACAAGAGGAATCAAGTTGATTCATCCACTTGACTTTCCTCTTTGGTTAGAGTTTAACGAAGTGGTAGCAATGGACAATTTGTGATCACAATTAAGGAGGATAATTAGGATAGGACTTCTAGTTCTCATATCTAGCCAAGAGTTTTGTTAGTTGTTAGTTTATTTTCATTACTATTTACATTCCATGTCTCTTATCCCAAAAACCCCAAAAACACACCTTATAGCCAATAATTGAGCACTTCATTGCAATTCCTTGTGAGACGACCCGGAGTCTAAATACTCCGGTTAATTTTTATTGGGGTTTGTACATGTGACAACTCAATATTTTTTATGTGAAAATCGTTTGTTGGTTTGGAGCTATGCTTTCAACGAAGTAATTCTTTCTATAAGAAGAAAATCTAGACCATCGAGCAATTCCCGATCATCAAAATGGCACCATTACCGGGGAGTTGCAATAGTGTTATGTTATTGGTTATTGTACATATGTGAATAGTGTGAATATTTTGCTTTTTGCTTTATTTGCTAGTTGTAGAATTTTGTTTCTCTTGTTTTTTATTAGCTTTTGTTTTTATTTTCTCTTTCTACTATGAATCCTCACATTGGCTATGAGTTTGGTTCTAACTATGTTGTAGGAGATGGAAGCTATAATGAGGACATGCATCAAGGATTTGGAAATCAAGGATAGGAGGAATCTCAAGCTTATGAACAATCTTCATGGCATCAACCTCCTCCGAACTCCTATGGGTATAATCCTTATCCTAATGCATATCAATCTAATATATGTGATGACCCTCATTGTGATTGTCAACCACAATCATCATATGCATATGAACCCCCTTCTTAACATAACCTTCCACCATACTCACAAGCCCTTCCATACCAAGCACCTCCTTATGATCCGTATCTACCATATGACCAATCATCTATACCATATTCTTATGACCATTATGAACAAGAACCTATAGGACCACCACAACCCTATCATGATTATTACCAAGAACCACCTCAATACTTACCATCTCTATACCCTTGCCAAGAAGTACCACCTTCATACCATGAACCCTCTCTCCAAAATAATGAACCTTTCTATTCACCCCAAGCCTCAATAGATAATTTTCTCACTTTGATACTTCAAGGACAAGAGGCCATGAAGCAGAATACACTTGAGTTTGTGACCAACTTGACCAAGGTGATGCACGCTTTAGCCCACCAATGTTTGAATACTCAAGTTGTTTCCATAAACCCATGTGAAAATTCAAAAGAAGATCAAAGCATGAAGGAGAAATTGAAAAATCCGGTAGAGAAGGAGGAGTCAAATTTTATGTTGGAACAATTGGAGGAGCCTATGATCATTGAAGAAAGGGAAGAAGTGGTTGAAGATTTAGGAGATGTTGAAAGTCCTTGGGAGTGTAGCATCATGGAGTATTCTTCCAAGAAGCTTGAAATTGATGTTGAGAAGGGTACGCAACCTCCAAGGCATGTCATAGTTGGAGACTTGAAAGATGCCTATCAAGAGATAGATTCAATCATAGATGAATTTCTATCTACAATCGAATCCCCTTCCATTGGACATAAATTTGAAGTTATACAAGAGTGTGCACAACCTCCCATACCCTTGGTGAGCAATGAAAAAGAGAGAGAATGGGAAGAGAGTTACCAAGAGGAAAAAGTTGGCATGGTGTATATCAAAATTGAAGAATATGGAGAGGTTGATCAAGAGATAGATTTATCCATCAATGAATTCCTATCCAAAATTGAATCACCTCCCATTGGGTAAGAAATTGAAGTTCTTGAAGACAACACCAAGCCATGTGATAAAAGGAAAAGAGTTGAAATTGAGGAATCTTGCAAAGAGGTGGAAATACACAAAGGAGAGCACAAGGAGGTAGACCTTACATTGTCTATGTGTGGGGAGGTCTCCCTTCTCCAAGTCACCATCCAACACAACATTCAAGTGGGTAAAATTCTTATCCCTAAGCTTCACTTTCTCACTTGAATATGGTTTGATTGAAACGGATGGACAACTTAGAGCTCTTTCTGGAATTAAAAGTAAGAACGAGTTGTGTAGTGGCTGAAAATTTGGTATTAGGCTCGTTAAGGTCAATATTCCAAGGTATGGGGACTGTGATTGGGAGAATAGCACTTTGCATGGGTCTCGATGGAAGGCTTGGTGTGCTAAAGAGAATTCTATGTGTCAACCACACGGTAAGAAAAAGTATGAAGATCAAATTGAAGACGGGTGCGAAAATAAGATATGGGATCCCGGATCGAAGAATGAAGACCAATTAGGGGAACTCATATCTTGGGTTGAACTTTGCCCAAGTTTGGTGAAGATGGTTGGAAATTCTGTCAACCATTTAAGAAGCAAAGATCCTTGGAGATTCAAGGATGAGTACAAACACAAGCCACCTTGAGAGGAGCTCCCCAGAAGTTCAACTTAAGGACAATAAACAAAAGTGCTAGGTGGGAGGCACCCCACCATGGTAATATCTTTTCATTTTTCTCTTTTGTAAATATTGGTAGAATTAGTTTAATTTCATGTTTTGCTTAGTTAGTTGAGTTTAATTGGTAGTATAATATTTTAAATAAGGTTTTATGGTGTTTGGGTAGCTGTTTGGAGGTTTGAAATGCTTGGATTGGTGTAAGAACGCGAAGAAAAATTTTGAAAAACAAAGCATCAACCCACACGTGCGCGCACTTGGCGCGTACGCGCGCCTCAAGCATTTTCAACCATCCACGCCGGCGCGCCATATACGCGGTTGCGTGGATTGGAAATTCTCACTCCTCCATACATTGACCCGAGAGTTGCGCCTACACTGCGCCAGCACCATGCCTGACGCACAAACCAATCCACGCGTGCGCGCACCTGGCACGTACGCGCCCTTTTGGCAATTCGCGGATCGACGCACTAGCACAACTTGCGCGCGCGCGCCGATCGCCCATCTGCACTCCTGGTACATTTTTCAGAGAGTTGTGCCACTTTTGTGCCTATTTTGTGCCGGCAACCCACACGTGTGCGCATTTTGCGCGTCCGCGCCAGTTAAAAAAAGAGTTTTTTCCCCTCTTCCATTTTCTTTTGCCCATTGCATTCGTATACTTCTACTCTTTCCATTTTTATTTTGTTTTTATAGCTTATTTTTACCTTATTTTTTTAGTTTCTCATTTTAATAATGGTGTTGCATCTTCTTACTCAATTGTTGAGAAGTTCTTGCTTTATTTCGGTGCCCCTTGACTTGTTTGATATTATATGCCATTAGCCCATATTGTTTTCTCACTTACATGCTTAGCTACCATGTAGTGAAACCCTTACTCTTATTTGGCATTAGCCCCCTCCTATGTTCTATATGCTTTACTATCTTTGTTGTAGGCTTAATTTTCTTTCCTTTTCTTTCCTTTTGGGTTGGCCATCAAGAAGGGAGAAAGGAAAGCTTTTAATTGAGGCAACAAACAAGTCCATCCGCACAACCTTTTGAAGAAACTCATCAATTGTAACAACCCGTCCACCTTGCCCTTCTTTGCATGCACCGAAGACGGTGAAATCTTCAATTGTGGGGAGATCGTCCGACCGATCTCCATGGGTAACAATTCCTTTTTCAACACCAATATTAGATAGTCATTGCATTTCACGATAGGTTGCATGTTAGTTAGAATTGTACATATTTTTACCACTTCTTCCTTATTAGGACTACTTAGTTAAGGGGATGATTTCTTTTCCAAGAAACTGTTTTAGGGCACCCTACCAATTTGAAAATTTTTTGTTGAACTTGCTTAAAAGAATGTATTTTGGAACATGGTTTTTGAGCTAAGAACACATAACCATGTGAGTTTTGAGCCTAATTGCGTGGTTACATCTTATAACCACTTATTTTCATTCTTGTGTGCAGTATTCTCTTCCTATGATTGTGATCTTTGCTTTGTTTGAGTCTATATATCCATTATTCCTTATATTCATGAATTTATATGATTGAGGTCATCATTTCATTAGCTCACTCACCTAAATAGCCTTACCTTTTATCTTCCATTGTTAGCCAACTTTGAGCTTACGCTTAACCCAATTGTTCTTAATTTTAGCACATCACAAGCCTTAAAGCGAAAAACAATAAATGTCCTTTATTTGGATCTTTGATTAGCTTAGGCTAGTGTGTGTGAGTACCATTCAAGTGTGAGAAATTTGGGAATATTGGTTGGAAAAAAGGGTGTGTTTTTGTATTTTTGTTGAAAATATTGGGAATTGGGTACATATTCATGCGTTAAATTAAATTTAAGACCTTATGCATTGATATTCTTGAAAGAAAAAAATGAGAAGAACAAAAGGAAAAGAAAAAAAGTATATATAGAAAAAGAAAGAAAAAGGAGGAAAATAATAGAAAGGGGACAAAATGCCCCAAAGTGAAGCTCAATAAAAGATCAATGCATAAGTGTTGTGAAATAAAAAGAAAATGCATGAGTATGTGGAAAAGTGAAAGATGAGTAGTTAGGTTAGAACTCAATTATATAGGTCATCATATAGGTTAGGTGGGAAAGTTTAAGCTCATCAAAGATCCAAATTCTAGTCCACTTATCCATATATGATCCTACCTTGACCCTAACCCCATTACAACCGAAGGAAAAGACCTCATGATAATTGTATGCATGCATTGAATAACTGTTAATTATTAGACGAAAAACAAATCTTGGAAAGCATGATTAGGGGAGTATTGAGTGGATCGACCCTAAACACCGAGCGACTAGAGTGCAAATACTTCCAGTGAGGGTTCGATGCTCAATTCCTTGATTCTCGGCTTTCATGAGCATTCTTATTGCAAGTCTACTTGAACTTAATTTTGATATTTGAATTGGTAAGATTCATGAATTGTTATATGATCTTGGCCCTACTTATGCATGTATGTCTTGGAGATTGATTTACTTTTAACCAAGTAGGTAGAATAATCTTGCATTTAGTTGCATTCATTTAGATAGGATGCATTGAATAAATGTTGATACCCATTTGTTTCTTTCTTGATTTTAGCATGAGGACATTCTTAGTTTAAGTGTGGGGAGATTTGATAAACCCCGATTTTGTGGTTTATCTTGTGCTTATTTTAGGGGATTTTATCACATTTTCCCACATTTATTCAATGAAATAGCATGTTTTGTAAATTCTCCTTTAATTGTGCTTGAATATGAAAACATGCTTTTTAGGTCTTAAAATAGCTAAATTTAACTCACCTTGATTCCACTAGATGCCTTGATATGTTTGTTAAGTGATTTCAGATTTAGGAGGCAAAGATTGGATCAAGGGAATGAAGAAAAAGCATACAGGAATGGAGAACTCATGAAGAAATTATGGAATCGCAAAAGCTGTCAAGCTGACCTCCTCACACTCAAATGAGACGGTTTCAGTTGCGTTGGAAAGCTAACATCCGGGACTTCAAAACGATATAAGATTTGCCTTAGTTGCATCGCATATAGGGGCGCGCACGCGCACATTGCGCGGATGCGCCGATGGTGGCACATGATCCACTTAATGCAACTCGTGGCCAGCGATTTTAGAAGCCTTGTGGGCCCAATCCAACTCATTTTTGATGCTATTTGAGCCAAGGATTGAAGAGGGGTCAACACACACTCAATAGTTTTAGCTTTAGGAGTAGATACAGTTAGTTTCTAGAGAGGAAAGCTCTCCCTTCTCTCTAGAATTAGGATTAGGTTAGATTTAGATTAGGAATTCTTAGATCTAGGTTAATTTCATGATTTGATTCACTTTTTCTTTATCAATTCTTGTTCCTATACTCTTCTTTTCTCTAATTTTGTGTTTCATTCTTGTAATTGTCACTTTGTTGTTGATGCACTCTTTCTTCTTATATTTTCCTTCAATGAAATTTGAGGTAGTTCATGTAGATCTTGTTTCCTTTAATTATTATGTTGATTCTTTACATTTGATTGTTGTTAGATTTAATTCTTGTTGTTGATTTAATATGCTTTCCTTTTATGCCTTCCAAGTGTTTGATGAAATGCTTGGTTGGATTTTAGTATAGATTTTGTTCCTCTTGACTTTGGTTGAGTAATTAGTGACTCTTGAGTTATCTAATTCCCTTATTGATTGATAATTGGATGTTGCTAATTGATTTGATTGCCTCTAAGGCTAGTCTTTCTTTTAGGAGTTGACTAGGACAAGAGGAATCAAGTTGATTCATCCACTTGACTTTCCTCCTTGGTTAGAGGTTAACGAAGTGGTAGCAATGGACAATTTGTGATCACAATTAAGGAGGATAACTAGGATAGGACTTCTAGTTCTCATATCTTGCCAAGAGCTTTGTTAGTTGTTAGTTTATTTTCATTACTATTTACATTCCATGTCTCTTGTCCCAAAAACCCCAAAAACACACCTTATAGCCAATAATTGAGCACTTCATTACAATTCCTTGTGAGACGACCTGGAGTCTGAATACTCCGGTTAATTTTCATTGGGGTTTGTACATGTGACAACTCAATATTTTTTATGTGAGAATTGTTTGTTGGTTTGGAGCTATGCTTACAACAAAGTAATTCTTTCTATAAGAAGAAAATCTAGACCATCGAGCAATTCCGGATCATCATATAAAGAGAAGAATTGATTTCATGGCAGTGATTATCGTTTGTCCTGTGAATCTTTTAAAAACTAACGGCTAATCATCCAAAGCCTTTTCAAAAACCAATATTTAATTATCCAAAAAGTCCAAAACCTTTCTTATAAGAAAATCTTAATCAGTTTCCTAGACTATATGAATGACCACGCTGTTCCAAGCATAGGTTCATTAATTCTATGCTAAACCAACTATATTTTTCATACTTTACTAAAACCACAATCAAAAACCAGCCACGACCTCCGACCCAAGCAACTCAATCAAATCAACAATCGAATAATCACATCAGGAAAAAACCCCTTAGTTTTACCACCACCAGCATGAGGGATCTGTCAGTTGTACACACATACAATACAAACAAGGAAATCACAGATAGGATACAAATACTGCAAGTAGGACAAATAGCATATAAGCATAGTTAAGCAGTCAAGTAACCCAAAATAATGAACACTCAAGAAAAATATACAAATGCATATGATGGCTGCCTGTCCTATAGCTGATGATATCATCTGTCGGTTATATAGCCAACCTGACATATCCTGGTAACTAACCTTGGACAGAAACACCCCATCACAGAGAAAGTGGGTCTGAGCCACTACCCCCTTGCTACTACCCGCTTAACCCATAGCAAGTAGAATAAACCACTATTGCTGCTACTACCCAGGAGGGTGTTTAAAAACTCAACCTGGAGCAAGAAGAATAATCTACTACTGCTGCTACTACCCAGGTGTCACAATCATTTACCTGGAGCAAGCGGAATGAACCACAATCCTTGCTACTGTCCAGGCATCTCAATCATTGGCACGGGGTAAGCAGAACGAACCACAATCCTTGCCAGGTCAAAACTCACATTCAAAACCATAATCTTTTAAAATTATAGCCCGGAGTAAGTGAAACTAAGCCACAACCCTTGCGTACTATCCAGGCATCTCAAATACTAATCCGGAGCAAGTGGGATGAACTATAACCCTTGCATACTTCCCAGGTGTTTCAAATATCAAAATTTCTCTTTAAAAACATTTCAAATCCACTTCTCTTTCATAAAAATCCTTTTTACCAAAAAGTCTTAAATCAACTTCAACAATCCATTCTTTAATTCCGTTTAAAAATCCCAAATATATAACTTTCAAATTTTTATAAAAATTTCGGCAGCATCTCTCATAAAACTTGGACTTTTGCCACCCTTCAAGGGTCCCAACCAAACCGTTTCCAAATCTCAAATCATTTTCCAAAATTCAAACAATTCTAATATCAAATCATTTCCAAAATCGAATAAATTCCAATATTAAATCTTTTTTAAAATCAAACTGGCTCCAATATCGAATTATTTATAAAATCAAACCAATTCAAAATTAAACTGCTTCCAAAATCAAATAATTTTCATATCGCAAATTATTTTCAATTCTTAGAATCATTTTTGATAAATCAGACAAACCAAATCCACCAAGTGAACCAACAAACAAAATAGTCAGCCTTCGCAAATAGTCAACAAATTAACCAGACAAACAACTTCAATCAAGCAACTCAATTCAATCCATAAGACTCACGTAATCGTAGAAATATACTTTTCATATTAATATCGACTTGTAACAATTCTTGAAAGTAAAATGAGTTTAAGAAAACTTCCCTACCTCAATCGCAACTCAACTACGCGACAAAAATCTGTTTTATCCTCGTTGTTCACAGTAGCGGCAACCGCAACGTCCACAGAAACTCTGCCGTAACGCTGCGACAGCAACGAACGCAACATGCAACCTTGGTAATGTAACACCCTAATTACCTTAAGCCTTACCTCATGCCGTAAAGCAAAGGATAACAAAGTTCCACGACAATTCTAAGGCTTATATGATATATAAATAGGAAGGAATAATAATACGAGGAGCTCGATGAAGAATTACATAGCTCAAAACAGAAACAGAAAAGCGCGTAGCATTCACATGATAACTAAAAGTGTAAAGGCATAAGATACAGCATAAGACATAATACAATAATAATCAATATATATATATATAAGTGTGATAGTCATAAGAACTCTAATCGTAGCGTGCAGAGTTTAGGCCGACTAGTTACAAACAGACAATACATAGTTTTTGAGTTAAAACAACATATACAACTTATCTCTCAAAGTCAAGCCTCTACAGCAACAAAGATACAAAAGTGAGAGAGAGAGAGAGAGAGTCTATAACGAAATATCCAAAATACACAAAAGAGATATCAAGAGATCCTTCGCTCTGTCACCATCTAGCAACTCACCGAGGTGGGTTGCGACCTGCATCTGAAAAATAATAACACAATATAGTATAAGAACCAGAGATTCTCAACATGATAACAATGCCCAGTAATGGAAGATATAAGGTTCTGGGACACCAGAGGCAATTCTAGAATTTCACATCAAGCATCAGATTCAAGCTTAAAGCAATGCTAAATTTAAAACCATAACCTAAAACCATAATGAAACAGGGGTAATCTAACTTAGGAAATTTCTAACTAAACCAACACCACTGTGCCACAGCCTTCACCAGCCTAACTTCCACGCGATCCCATCGCTATCGCCTACCGAACCTCCTCAACCCCAGTGGCAAGCACAAATAGATACAAACAAGTAATACACAGGTAATATGACATATACAGCAAGGAATTTAGGAAGCATATAAACATGTTATACAATTAGGCAAAGCAAGCAAACATATAGAAAATGCACATGATGAATGCTTGTCCTATTAGCTGTGATATCACATTGTCGGTTCAACTGCCAACCCGATACATTCCCATGGGAATGTCACTTTCGGTCATGAAGATAAAGGCATACCCTTTCCAAGGATATAGTGCCCGACCACTTTCCCAGAGATATAGTGCTCGGCCATTCTTATGACTCGAAAGGATGCGAGCAGGATACTGAGCCACAGACCTCACATTACCCAGGGATATAGTGCACGACCACTCTTGCAAATTATAGACCGCCTTTCAATCAAAATCAAACTTAAGTTATTAGTCTCATTAACCATACTCATTCCTTCCTGAGTCCCATACTCATCATAATCATCATTAGTCCTTGAATCCACAAGTTAATCATCAGTTCTCAAGTTCCCAAAGTCATCACCCACATAGCACTTCACCCGTTTACCCACAACTTCAGAAACCTAATTCTCCGTTGTCTAAACTCATACAGAAATTTACCATTTTAATTCACTAACACATCTCTATCAGTCTTAGTGTCTAATTATTAGTTAGCAATTTTATACAGTAGATAAAGAAGTTTGGACGGCTAGAGAATCCTTGAAAAGTGAAGAAAACAAATTTTCTACAAACAGGGGTCTCGCATACGCAAACCCCTATCCCGCTTACGCATGCCTTGAAATCTGGGTCGCCCGCATATGCGGCACCCTGCTCGCGTACGCGAGTATCCAAAACCAAATGGATTGCCCGCGGCACATATGAAAAATTCGCGTACGCATGGGTCAAAATTTGAACTTTCACGTACGCATGCAGTGCCGGCATACACAAGACATCCAAGCAGTGGGCAATGCCCGTGTTGCATTTACAATCCCACGTCCGCAGTTCTTATCAGACTTGGGAAAATTTAAAAGGTGCTGAATTCAAATTTTTGTACCGAACTTCCAATATTCATAACTTCCTCTATAAAACTCTGTAATTTAAAATCATCTTCAATTTAAAATAAAATTCAATCAATAAGGCCTCTTACCAACAATACTTAATTAAAAACAACGGGCTCGACAAGAGCTTCGTGTAACCATAAATGGTACGCAAATCAAAACACCATAGTTCAAGTTACAAGCGAAAGAAGATGAATGTAAATAGTATTTTCTTGTAACCCTCACCTCTCTTTTCTAATTCACGTTGCTACTGCTGTGTTGTGTTCAAAGTGGCTAAAATGGCCACTTAAATGGCTTTATATATGTTAAGCTTGAGCCCAACTTGGGATCAGACCAACCCGTTAGCATTTTTGGCCCGTTTGGCCTAATTTTGGGCCAAACCTTTAGAATTTGCGCCTAGTTTTCGACTTTAATTATTTTTCTAGGTTTTTTTTACAGTTTTTATTACTCTCACATAGTACCGGATAGACTTAAGTTGGTACTACCATCTAATTTACTGATATGTATTTTTATGCATTTTTTCCGCAGAAAATTACATTTTTCCACTAAAAAAAAATTTATTGAGTTTAAATATCATATTTACATTTTCTAATTAATATTTTAAATTTTTAAAACTATTTTGTGCAATTAAATTATATATTTTTTATCTACGCAGTAAATTTTTTATTCCAATTCTTATAGATAACTCGCTCTAAGACATGAACGTCGCGTAATCCTCTGGAATATATAACAAAATAGCGACAAAAAGGATTTTTAGAGTGGAAGTAACTTACTGCGAAAAAGTGAACCATGAACAGAGCAGCTGCAGCTCCAGCGGCTAACTCTGGCAAGCTCTAGTAGCGGTGATAGAAGCAATAGCAGCAGCGAGTCAGTAGTGGCTTTTCGGCGACAGTAGCGGCTTCCAACGGCGATGGGAGCTTCAGCGGCAACGGCAAGTCCAGGTGCGGTGGCGGATCGTCGGCGATGGCAGCGAAAAACTCCTTCCCTCTCCGCGACCCCCTCTTTCTTCGCGAGTTCCTCCTCCTTGTTCGAAACCCAAGCTTGCAGCCGCGTCAGTGAGGCTCCTTCCTGCGACGACGATCTCGACGTCGGCGGCAACGGCTGGGCAGCGGCATGGTCCCTCGAGCGTCCTCCCTTCTCCCTCTTTCTTCCTCTTTTTGCCCAATCTCTCTCTCTCTCATCATCTGGTGTGCGACGGCGGCGGTAGCTCCCAAGCCCACGCCAGCGCCGTCTCCTTTCCCTCCCCCTATTCTTCTCGGCTCTCCCTTCCTCCCCGTGCCCCCTCTTCTTTCTTTCATTTTCTTTCTTCTTTCATTGGGTATTGGGGTAGTGGCGGCTGTAATTGAAAATTAGGGTTATGAGGGTGTGTTTTGGAAATTTAGAGTTTTGATTGAGAAAAAAGAGCTATGGTTAGTATAGATACTTTTAACAAAATTAGGAGTAATAGAGTAATTAAAAACTAATTTTTAATTTAACAAAATTATCTTTAAAAATAATATTATTTATTCATAAATTTACAAATTATTTTTAGAGAAACACTCTAATTCAATAATTAGAGATAATCAAATTAATTTACTTCATTTTATAAAATAAAGTTTAAAATCTAATTATTCAAATTAAAGCATATAAATTTTTCATTATTTTTCGATCACTAAAATTTTAAATCAAAAATAAAAAGTACTCAATAAATATAAAAATCTCTAAAAATATATTCTCAAATAAATAAAATAAATCATTAAATAATTTATTATTTAACTTTTAAAAATCTGGGATCTTACAGTTTAAGTGCTCTAGTATTTATAGGCAAACTTTAGAACGTTGATGGTTTCATTTTCGCAATGCAAAAATGGGTTGCAATTTTTGTAAACCCCGCAAAATTAGTGAATAATTAACCAATAAATTAATTTTTAATAAAATCAATTAGAAATATAAATTTTATAGTAAAATAAGATAGAGCTAATTAAAACAAAAATTTTGACATTAATTTCAAAGAATTTGGCCCAAAATTGAGCCGAACGGAAAAAAGCTGGTCGAACTAAGCCCAAAATAGGCTTAAGGGCCCAACCCAAGTCTTATTAATTAGAAGCTCAACATCCCTTTCCTTCCCCATATGACTTTTACGATGCAAAAGAAGGGAAGGAGGGAGGAGAGCTCTCAAACCCTAACTCCATAATCAATCCACCATAACTTCCCGCTCTGAGCTCTGATCGCTGCACCGTTTCTTGCAACGCAATCACCGCGATGAGTTCTACGAATCTATCGGAATAATTTCATAGGTAAGCCCATTCTCATTCCATTTTTTCTACCCTCTTTGAATTTCAAAAATTATCAAGAGTCGTGGTGAGATTTTGCTCCTTTGATGTTATAGGACTCGATTAGCTTGAGAAAAATATTCACTCTTGCTTATGTGACGCTTGAGTAAGGTAAAAATTCTAGGACCTTATCTATTTCTTGATTTGAGTATGATGGGTATTGAGTTTTTGGGTATATATATGTTATATATGTGTTAGGTGTGTATGTATGTATAATATGAAGTCGTTGGAGCCTATGGAAGCTTGGGTTTTGGTGCTAAGTTGCTGAAAAGTAGTGTTGAGGGCTTGCTTTTTGCCTCAGTGGGTTACTTTGGGTAATACGTGAAAATTGGTCAAGGTATGGTTTAGGTTTCACGTATTTAATATATAATGTTCTGTGAAAACTTAGGCTAGATGACCATAGGATAGGTTAGAATGTATGAAAGTGTTTAATGCTTAGTACCCTTGATGATGATTAAAATGAGGAATTTAGGTTGAAATGGTGTAATGAGGAATTTGGTACTGTGTTAGTGTGATTTATTATATTGCTGAGCTAAATGCAGGTATAGAGGCTTGGTTTGAGATTGGTTTTAATGAAATTAGGGTTTGAAGGTTTTTGGTGTAAAACTGATTTTTGGCCGAACTTTGGTGAAGTATAACTTGGCTTCTAAACTCCCAAATGATTTCAAATTTATTTTATATGAAAATTGGGTCTGTGAAGTTTACGCCGTTCGAAGAATGGATGAAAAATGTTTTAAAACGAAAAAGTTATGCGCGTCAGAAGTTTGTAGGGCAAAATTGAAAATTCTGAGAACATAAACATTTTTCTAGTTCTCCATATCTCGCGTACGTGACCACCACACGCGAAGCAGCCATTCCATTCGGGTTGGGCGTTTCGCGTACGCGAGGTGGTGCATGCGTACGCGTGCAATGGAAATTAAGGGGGTTGCGTACGCGATCACTTGCACGCGACGCGACCAACCCAATCAGGTTGGGCATCTCGCGTACGCGAGCAAGGAAAAATCAGCCCTTGCGTATGTGAGCAATATGCTTGCATACGTGAATCCCCTGTTTTCAGCAATTAAGATTATGTGTTTTAAAGCTAAGTTCGAACTTTTAAACCTCAATTTTCATTCCTTTGGCCCTAGATCTTAATAGTATGCCTAATAATGAGATAGAACTAGGAAAGGGTTATAACTTGAGAGTGAAGTAAGGTTGAAAAATGATACATGGCTGTAAAGGATGATTATGCATTGGTTATAAATGACTATGAATGAATTGGGAAAATAATAAAAACTGAATTGGATTGTGTACTTGAAGGACTATAAATGAATTATAATAATGAAATTGAAATTAATTGTGATATGCCTCTGGATAAGACGCGGTGGTGTTATCCATTTGCTCCGGATAAAGAGGCGAGATTTTTGGGTAAGATGCAATGGTGTATCCACTTACTCTGATTAGGAGTTCGAATATCTAGATAAGATGCAAGGGTGAAATTCTGTTGCCGCTTACTCCGGGTTGAGAACTATAACACCACTTGGGTAAGAGGTAGTGGTGAGGTTGTCTCCTGCTCCAGATATGCGGGTAAGATGCAAGAGTTGAGGTGTTGTCTCACTTGCTCCATATTTGGTGTTCTGTCCACGGTTAGCTACTAGGACATGTCGGGCTAGCTAAGTAACCGACAGTTGATATCAATAGCCATAGGACAAGCATGCATCATATGCATATTGTTTGAATTGCTTGTTTATGCTCTAATTGGAAATGTCTATGTGACATTCATATGCTTACTTGTATACGTGCTACTTGCATTATTTGTATCCTAATTGTGTTTGTTATTTTCTAGTTGCTTGTCTGTGTGATTCTATTGGTGTTGAAGGTTTTGAAGGAAAGAGGATGATGGATGGTTAGATTAAAATATCTGGTTAAGTGTAGGAAATTTTAGAAAATCACCCTTATTTATGGTTTCAGTTTTAAATCTTAAGTTTTATAATTTGAGTGTCGGTGTTCTAGGATTGCCTCTGGCATTCCCATGACCTTATATCTTATCTGCATGGCACCTTTACCATGCTGAAAATCCCGATTCTTATTCCATACAATATTGTTATTTTTTAGATGCAGTTCGAAAAGCACCTCGATAGGCGTCTGGAGTTCTGCAACAAAGTACATTTTGAGACTTTATTTTGATGTATATTTTATATATGGTCATATGTATATAACTCTTCGAATAACTTGTTTTGTTTTGCACCTCTTAAAGGTTTAAGGAGAACTAAGGTTCTTCATATGTAAATATTTTTTGACCAGCCTCAGTTTCGCAGGCTGAGTTAGGAGCTTGTTATTTGGTACTCTTGTCTTATATATATATTACCTATTCTTTAGGGCTCCTAGTATACTACATTCTTTCGACTATTATATATATTTATATTTTATTTCAGAGGTCGTAGCGCCTCGCCATCTCTATTTTACATCTTAGGTATAAAGCTCTGTGTAGTAGGGTGTTACAGTTTTTCTCCCATATTTTCACAAGTCTCTTATCCAAAAATGGATTTGAATTTTTTTCCCATGATTTCACTGGCCTGACAGACGAAAATGGGTGCTCTGATTTGGCCATGTTTTTGCATGAAGCTGTAGCAAAAATGGAGAATATTTTAACTATGTTTTTGTTGGACATCCTTACAAAATTGATGTGCATCATTTTTGTGTAATACTACTGTAAAAAATAAAACTAAATATGTAAATCGATATATTTCTGTATGCCGATTTAAAATACTAAATAATTAATTTTTTAAATAAAAATCTATATTTTTAGATATTACGTATAAAAATACATTTATTAATCAAATTTTGACAAAAAAAAATTTATTTTACTTTTTTCTATCATTTTTTTTTCGGTATGATTTTATCATTACCATAATCTCTAATCCTACTACTTTTATACTCATATTCCTATATTTTTTTCTGTCATACTCACTTTGGAGATAAAATATATTATTTTTTTCACTTTTTTCATTACATTATTTTTTTATGTATTTTCTTTCATTTCTCAATTTTTGTTTGATCCAAATAATTTGGGATTTAAAATCTACACTTTGAAAAAATTAAGAAACAACATAATTCTGTGATACTATTTAATTTATTTTTAAACTATATTACAAAATAGTTATTATTTAAAATTCTACGATAGATTAAAAATGTAGTAATAATTTCATACTTTCATCGTAGAAAATGTTTAAAATTTTCACAAATATAAATAAAAAATATTTGCCTGATACCCAATCCGGTCCGACCCGTTGCTGGTAGGGTAGGATACGGTCCGGGTATGCCTGCGGGTAGGGTAGGGTACGGGTTTAGGGCGTACCCTACCCTACCCTACCCGCATCTCATATATAACACATATTTTATAAAAATTAGGTATATATAGTGAAAGAAGTGAGAGTTGAACCCATAACCTTCCTTATGTAATGACTTACAATAAATGAACAACCACTAAAATTAGTTAGTTAATTTAGTAATTTAGAGCATTAGTTTATTACTTTTATGTTATTAATATGTATAAAATTCGAAATGATTGAATTTTATATTTACTTTGAAAAGATTTGATATTTCTACGGGTAGAATAGGATAGGATAGGGTAGGGTTTAGAATTTTAGGGTGCGGGTAGGGTTAGGGTTGAGAGATTCTCAATCTGCGGGTAGGGTAGGGTAGAGTTTTAATAAAATTTTCAACCCGCGGGTAGGGTTAGGGTAGGGTCCACATCCTACCCTACCTTACCCATTACCAGCCCTAGTTGCATTGCCGGTCATTGTCATGTGTAACAAATCATTTTGCGACATATGGTACGTAACTATCTACGTCAAAATTATGCTTGGAGATAATCTATCATTTTCAATAGCACGATGGGCTAAAAAAATTTAGTAGTAGAGACAAAAAATAAAAAATATGCAAAGGTAAAATTTAAATGCAAATTATTTATATTCATAAAAAATTAGAAATATACCTAAATAATACATACATAAGTTTCTAACGAATTAATATATATTTTTTTCGATAAGTAAAAGTCACTAGTTCCAACAAGGAGGTGAGGCAGTTCAAGAAACAAGAACATCTATCCAAGGTATAAAACCAAAAACAAAGATAACTCAACAAGACAACATACTAAATAAAGAAGCACAATTAGTAGCCAAAGTCAAAGCCCAGCACCATGTGCACTAAAACAGCATAGCAACAACCCAGTTAAAATCCTCAAACTTGCAACCTATATATACATCTTATCTAATTGTCACAGTTTTATACTCTGCTACCAGTGCCTCCTTCTTAATCCCTTCCTTTCTAAAAATTTTATGATTCCAGCCTTTCACAAGTTCCAAACAACCGCAAAGAAAGTACTTGCTTTTGAAACTCAAGTCTCCATCCATAAAAAAGTACTCTATAGCAAATTCTAATCCGATAGATAAACACCCCAAATCCTCCTTAAAACCTCACATGAAAAAAACAAATGATACATGAATTCAATAGCACAATCACAGAATACACAATTTGCCTTCGCTACTTGAATAATATCAATACTACAAAGTTTATCTCTAGTATTCAACTTCTCTAGGATAACAACTCAGGTCAACAGCTTAATGTGAGGAGGAACTATATCTTTTCAAAGTTGCTTTGTAAATTTGCAGGCACTAGACTCTACTATCCTCTCCTTATCCTTGTAGTATACTTCCAAAAGAAATTTAACTGAAGACTCTTCTAAGTTTTCATGTTTTCACAGCAAATCGTCCACACCTTCATTTTTTACTTTATCTCACCCTAGATATGATAAGGATCAAATTTTGGAGACAATTCTCCTCCCAATTGCTCAAAGGTCTTTTCCATTGTAAACTTCACTCCCAAAATAATCTATTCTACACCCCATAATCACTTATAGTATAATCTTTATCCAACACCAATATGAAAAGTTTTAGAAATAACTCTTTCAAGACTCCTTTCCTTACCCATAGAGTACGCCAAAATCTTATTTTTGAGTCATCCTCAATAGAGAGTTGCAACCTTTCCTTAAATAGATCTTCTAACTTTTTATTCATTCCTCCAGCATGAATAATATCTGATTATACCTTGCATCTACTCTTATCCACTTGATGCAGCAAAAAATTCTTAGCATTTAACGAATTAGTTAAGCAAAACCACCTTCATTCACAAAGAAATTTTTTTATCGAATTTCTACCACCATTTAAATAATGGGTTATACTATAGTACTAAAAGAAAAATTTTTTAATTGGTGCTGAAAGTATGTGTCATAGGAAAAAAAGCAACACATGTTTACCTTGTTTGGTAAAGTCCTGGACAACTCTGCAGAGTACCTAAAAAATACTGTATGAAATAATTAATTAGTTGTTATCTAATTTATGCATTAATGAAGATGATTATGATCTTGGACTTTTTTAATGATCCAACAACAATTGGATAAAATAATTGAGCTGACATTATGGTTTGAACTAGGCAATTCTGAGTGAGAGAGAGTCAAAGCTAGAAGGAACCGAAAGGAAAAAAAAGGTCAAAAAGAACGAAAGCTCAAGAAAAAAGGTGGCTTTTTCAAATTTCTAAACTTTTAGTCTTACGCCACTAAAATAATAAGTAAGAAGTTATGATGGATGTTTAGGATTTTCAAATTAATTAATTAACAGGTTCTTATCAATGTTTAGGGTTTTAAAATTAATTAATTAACAAGTTCTGATGGATGTTTAACTTTTAAACTATTTTATATACAGTGACAGACCTAGAAAAATTAGTTGGCAGGAGCAAAAATATATAAAAATAAAATTTAAATAAAAATATATTTATAGTTTTAAATGAAAACTAAATATATATATTTTAAAAAATTAGAAATATACATCAATACATACATATACATACATAAATTAATTAACTTGTAAACAATATATTAATTTAAACTATGATAAAAAAATAATTTATAATTATTCTCCCTTTATTTTTAAGAAAACTAAATGTTATTTTTATATATGTATTTTTAAATAATTATTTAACTATTTATTATTTCTTACTTAATTATGATGTTTATTTCTTATAATATTTACAGTACAAATAAAATTTTAATTAAAATAATTATTATAGAAAAAACCATTTTAATAAAAGATATTAATATATAACTAATATATTTTTAGTGTTAACTAATATTTAAAAATATTACTAATAACTAAAGTTACATTTAATTTTAAAATTAAGTTTCAACATGATTATTAACTAATTTGCCAGTATAGTAAAGTTAATTATAATTATTTGTTAATTAATTAATTTATTTTTTATTTAAAAAAACATAATCTAATAAAAATACAAATATATACATCTATATATATTTATTAATTACTTTATAAAATATTTGTGGAGACAAATACCGCCTCTCTCCACCATCTCGGTCCGTTTTCGACGGTTTACAAACTATTTTCTTAAAAAAATTTAATACACGTCACTAAATCTTAAACTCTTACTAATAACACTAAACAATATATATCACTATTTTTTTATAATTTTTACTAATAATACTAAACAAATATCCATTAAACCTTAGGAATCTGTTTCTTTAATTAAAATTACTTACTTTAAAATTTATTGTTTAATTTGGTATGTATGAGTTGTTTTAATAAAATATCCTACGTAAGTAAAGTTAAATTATATCTAAGAATTAAAAAAAAATTATTTTTCTAGTATTTTGTAATTTAAATTTTTTGATTTTTTTATAAAAATATTGAAGATAGTAAATACAAAGTAGTTAATGAGTCCTTCAAAGTTTAAAAGAATAGTTAATTTTTAAGAAAATAAAACTAAAAGAATATATATGTATAATATTTTAAAACAACGATAATTTCTTAATTAGTGAAGGTGAAGGTGATAAATTTAAAGGGGTGGTAACGCAAATTGTCAGTGATAATTTTGTAAATGTATTTTATCCTTTATTACAAATTCATTAAACTTTAAAACATAATTTTTTAATTAAGAAATTATATTTATTGTAAAAAAATTACATAATTTAAGTTATATATGAAAGTGTAAAATAAAATAAAAAAATTAATAAAAAAATAATAAACAAATTGAAAAAAATGTATTTGAAAAATCATAAATTTTAACTATTAAATTTTAGATTCTAAATTTTCAGCAACAGACTCTAAACCTTAATCTTCAATTTAAAATTTTTAAACCCTAACTCAAATCTTATACCAAAAATTTTAAACTACAAACCTAAATAAAAAATACTAAATAAATAACCCTTAACTATGAATGCTAACTCATAAGTCCTAAATCATAAATCAGATTTTTTAATCCGTAAATCTTAAATACTAATTTCTTAACCCTAAATCTTAAATAATATCATATACAATAAAGTACTAATAAAAATATTTTGTATCACTTTTTTAATTAAAAATACCAAAATTTCAATATTTGTTGTATATAATCCTATAAATTAAAAAAAAATCTACTGTAACCTAATATTTCAAAATGTGAAATCTAATATTGTAATAAGTAAACGAGTCTCTAATTTTTATGTGAAGATAATGTTGGTTCAAAGAGCTTATTAAATAATATTGAAGTTAGTCCAAAATCTTCTTGTACCGTTTATTAGTCATAAAATTATTTATAAACGTATACCTATAATTTTCATAAATTGCATTTTTTTTGTTCATATAAATTGAATTATGTGAATAGACTGACACACATTAATACATAATAGATATATAACCAATTTTTATTCAGAATATGTGTATAATTTTAGCCTTTAATCAATTTATTAATATAAATTATCAAAATCCTAAACATTGATCAGAATCTGTTAATTAATTAATTTGAAAATCCTAAATGTTCATCATAACTTCTTGCTTATTATTTTAGTGGCGTAAAACTAGAAATTTAGAAATTTGAAAAAGTAACCTTTTTCCTTGAGCCTTCATTCCTTCTGGCCTTTTTTTTTTTCTCTTGGTTCCTTCTAGCTTTGACTCTTTCACACTCAAGATCGTCCATTTCAAACCATAGTGTCAGCCCAATTATTTTATCCCATTGTTGTTGGATCATTAAAAAGTCCAAGATCATAATAATCTTCATTAATGCATGAATTGGATATCGATAATGCATGAATTGGATATCAACTAATTAATTACTTTATACAATACTTTCTAAACACCTTGCATTATCCAGGACTTTACCAACAAAGTAAACACGGGTTGCTTTTCTCCTTATGACACATATTTTTCGCACCGACTGAAAAATTTTTCTTTCGGCACTATAATATAACCCATAAATAATAATTCTGCATTTTTCAAAACCGCGTCTCCAACACTTAACCCCTCGGCCACTCCATTATAATTAAATAATTAGATAAAATTATATTTTATTTTTACATTGAATTAGCTATTATCTTTTAATTTCAATAATTCATTAAGTAATTTATAATATGCTTCAAATATTTATTAAAAAAATCACATAATTATAAAAATATAAAATATATTATGATTAATAAATGATATTTTTTCAATTATAAATATTTAAAAAATTTATTATTCACTTTAACAATTATATATAATAAAAAAAATATGATTAATATAAAAGTGAATACAAATATATAATTAAATTAAATAAATATAAAACAATTCAATTGAAGATGTTAGCTATTATATAAATATTTTAATTAACAAAAAATACAAGTGTGGGTTTAATTTATTGACAAAATTTTGAGTCTCCAATCCCACATGCCACGAGTTTGAATATTTTATCCTTTTTTTTAAAGTAAACTCCATATTTCACTTAGTGTCACATCGCCTATATTTCCATATTTCCATATTTCCATATTTTTATCCTTTACTACGACATATTATTCTTTTTTTTCTCTTTTATCTTAATGTGCTTTGTGTCTCCAAACCTGCTGGAGTTCTTTCTTTTTTTCTCTTCAGCCACTTTTTTCTGTGCATAGCTCCAATATTTTCCAAAAGAACTTCCTTGTTATTGGTATTTCGATGCTTTTTCTTATTGTTCTTTTTCAATTTTTTGCCCTTGATTCTTTTATCTTTTCTTGTTGCCACATTTTGCATTTTTTTATTATAATTATTTTAGCCACAAGAAAAATTGAAAAAGAACAAATTTAGTGGAAGGCCATAATAACATAGCTTAAACAAAGAAAAATAGTGGCTATTATATTATAACCGTTAATTATCTTTTTTCGTTGCCACATTTTATAATTTTATAATTATTTTTAGTGGTCATATAAATTGTTCGTAAAATAAGTTTTGACGGCAATAGTAATTGCTGCTAAAAATGAATAACATTGCAATTTTAGAATTACTTTTAGTGGTCATATAAATTATCAAGAAAATGGTCGCTAATAGTTATATATTTTTTGTGGCCATTAAAAAGGTTTTTATCGGCAAATGTTATAATTGCCGCTAAAACCTTTTAGCGATAAAACATAAGATGGCTAATGTCTAATTGTCGGTAAATGTATTAATTGTTATTTTTATTGCCGCTAAAAGTAAAATAAATAACCGTTAAAAGTGATTTTTCTTGTAGTGGTTATTCTTTTCTTTTTCTTGAGAATTATGTTGTTATTTGTATTTATTTATTATATTGGTTTGTATTTTTTATATTCTTGGTGCTTTTGAATTCTTTCTATAGATATTTTTATATCTCTCAGTATTCACATCTTTTTTTTTTTAGTTTTTTTAGACTCTTATCATTTTCCTTTCATGTTTTGTATAAAATACACACAACTAGGGTTATGGATAACGATCTAATCATTTAGGATTTTGCTGAATCAGATTTAGGTGATAGTCGGATAATATTTCTATAGTTGGTAGTCTTGGCAACATTCCTCATGAATATGCTACTAGATTCACTGATTCTATGTTCAAGATTGGGTTAAGTCGTCACACAATATGCTACATTTTCGATCCTCTTCTTTCACTTCTTGATAAGATTTTTCGGGAGCTTCCTTTTCCTACCTCATTATTAAGCCTCAACAAGACTGTCAAACCTACTTTTGATGATTCTAGAATTTTGGATAAGTTTGTTGAGAAACCCTTCTATTATGCGCATTACACCCTTCTTCATTCCCTTCTAAAACATCAGGAGTTTTCATGGACGTCTTTCAAGTTCAAAGCTGCCACTCAAGTTAATACATTGTGATATAGTTGTGTGTTTGTAATATTATTTGAGAAAGGTGGTGACCTTTTTTGAAGAGGTTGCAGTTTGCTGGTGTTGTTAGTGTATCCATACTTTTATAGGTAGTTGTTCTTCATGCTTTTAAGTTGTAGTTTTTTTTTCCAATCATTTCTTTATTTTGTTGTTATATGTTGAAAACTAAATGTGTGAGGTGTGTTGTCTTGGTATGATTATGAAATATGTTTGCTTTGACATTATGGTATTCTTAAACTCACTTTTTTTAGTTCTTGAAGGTAAGTTTTCACCTATTTCAAAGGATATTGTCATTCTTCTTCTTTAGCTTCTGGTATTTGGTTGTGTGGATCTTATTACTCTTAGCCCGAGTTCTCATTTACTTGATCTAGCAAGGTGTCTTTAAGATAATTTGAGTGATGTTGGTTGTTATGCTAAACTGTTATCTAGAAGTAAATGTGTTACGTGTAAAATTCTGAAAATTAATCAATAATTAATTAATAAATTAATTATGAGTCCAAGAGATAAAGAAATTAAATGTTATAATTTGAAAAGGCCAAAATATTTAAAATGCGATTTTTAACACTAATTTTTAAGATTTTAGTTCAAAATTAGGTTAATAGACCAAACCGATTGAACCAAATTTAAACCGGGCCTAAGGCCCAACTTATATAAACTTAACTCAGCCTTCTCTTTCTCATTATTTCCTTAGAAGCACGCTGAAGGGGAGCAGGGAAGAACAAAAACACAAAACCCTATCATCCCCAAATCTTAAATTGCTCATATCTCTCAATCCGTAATCCTGATTGATGAGTCGTCTGCGGTTACGCGTTCGTCTCAGAATTCTCTTTAAATCCATTAGAACAAAGTGGTAAGAAATTTGAGATTTCTCACCTAGTTCTCACCTCCCTCCTTTCAATTTCGTGATTTTGGATATGAATGTTGAGGAATTTGGTGTTTTTGATGATTTAGGTGTGATCTAGCGTGGGATTATCATTAGGATTTGTTTCAAACATCGGTAGGTAAGGCAAGAAATTGTTAAACCTTGTGAATTAGTAAACTAATAGACTTTTGTGTTGATTATAGTGATATTGCATGAAATTAGATTGAATGGTGTAAATTGGAGTCAAATTGTTGGATGTTGGATGCTTGAACTTGAGCCTTGAAAGTTAGAAATTCATTTGGGGAGGAATTGGAAATTTGAAAACTTGAGGAAATGAGAGTTTTGAGGTATTATGAGTTTGGGAAGAAATCGGCCAAGGTATAATTTTGGTTTCTCGTAGTTAATATATAATATTATGTGAAAACTTAGGCTAGTTGCCTTAGGATAGATTGAATGACATGAATTAGTTGGTTTGATTGATTAGATATGGTATGTGTATATAATGGGAATTGTTGATGATTAATGTTAAAGTTGGTGAGAAATTATGAATGAAATGATTGAATAAATGAAAGGTTTTGGATGTTGGCATGTAGTGAAATGAATGAAAAGTGTATAAATATGGTTTGAACACATTTGGTGCTATTTTGGTTATGAAATTTTGGTTTAAAATTGAGAACTTTGGAAATTTAGAGGTTTGGTGTTTTCTTAATAAAAGCTGATTTTTGACCAACTTCGTCGAGTCATAACTTGGCTTCTAGACTCCCAAATTCGGTAAAACTTATTTTGAATGAAAATTGGATCTATGAAGTTCGTAACATTCAAAGAATAGATTAAAAATAATTTTTAACGAAAAAGTTATACGTCTTCAAAGTTGGGTGTAAAAAACAGAATTTTCTGACTTAGCAGCTTTTTGAAACTTCTGTTGAGCTCGTGTATGCGGATAGTACCACGCGACGCAGGGATGGTTCTCTGCCCAAGGAGTTCACATACATGGACAAGGGTCGTGTACGCGAGAAGGAAAATTTTACACTTCCACATACGCGGACATGTCATGCGTACGCGGAAACCCTATTTTTTTCAAAAGTGTGTTTTTGAGCTTTAAACCATTCCTCTAGCTTTCAAACCTTGGTAACTTCTATTTAAGGTCTAAAGGATAGTTTTTAAATTACAGAAGAAAAGTGAAATTATTGAGAAAGTTAATTTGAAGTGGAAGGAGGTCTGTGAAGAGAATAAATCAATTAATGAGGTGCTGAAATATTGAATGTGATATGAGATTGATATTGAGGATGATTGAAGAGTGAAGGATTGAATTATTGATGAACCAATAATGTTAAATGAGGTAGGGATGATAAAGATTATTGATGAGCGGATAATTTATATGCTTTTGGCATTGTTTTTACAGTTTTTAGTATGATTTAGTTACTTTTTAGTATATTTCTATTAGTTTTTAAGCAAAATTCACATTTCTGGACTTTACTATGAGTTTGTGTATTTTTCTATGATTTCATGTATTTTTTGGCTGAAATTGAGGGACCTGAGCAAAAATCTGATTCAGAGGCTGACAAAGGACTGCAGATGCTGTTGGATTCTGATCTCCCTGCACTCGAAATGGAATTTTTGGAGCAACAGAAGTCCAAATGGTGCGCTGTTAAATGCGTTGGAAAGTAGACATCCAGGGCTTTCCAGCAATATATAATAGTCCATACTTTTCTCGAGTTTAGATAACACAAACTGGCGTTTAACACCAGCTTTCTGCCCTATTCTGGCGTTAAACGCCAGAAACAAGTTGCAAAGCAAAGTTAAACGCCAGAAATAAGTTACAAACTGGCGTTTAACTCCAAGGAAGACCTCTACACATGAAAGCTCAATGCTCAGCCCAAGCAGATACCAAGTGGGCCCGAAAGTAGATTTCTGCATCATTTACTCATTTCTGTAACCCTATTAACTAGTTTAGTATAAATAGAACTTTTTACTATTGTACTCACATCTTCGGATCATCTTTGATCAGTTTTATGCTATCTTAGACTTTTGTGGAGGCTGACCATTTGGCCATGCCTGGACAATTTTCAACGGTGGAGTTTCTACACACCATAGATTAAGGTGTGGAGCTCTGCTGTTCCTCGAGTATTAATGCAAAGTACTATTGTTCTTCTATTCAATTCATGCTTATTCTTATTCTAAAGATACTCATTCACACTTCAACCTGATGAATGTGATGATCCGTGACACTCATCACCATTCTCACTTATGAACGTGTGCCTGACAAACACTTCCGTTCTACCTGCGAAAGCTAGAGTGTGTATCTCTTGGATTCTTGGTCCACGACGCATGGTTGCCTCTCCTGACAACAGAGCCTTCCATTCCGTGAGATCAGAGTCTTCGTGGTATAAGCTAGAATCTATTGACAGCATTCTTGAGATCCGGAAAGTCTAAACCTTGTCTGTGGTATTCCGAGTAGGATCTGGGATGGGATGATTGTGACTAGTTTCAAACTCGCGACTGTAGGGCGTGGTGATAGATGCAAAAGGATAGTAAATCCTATTCTTACACGATCGAGAATCAATAGCTGATTAGCCATATGATATCTGTGCATGGTATTTTTCATTCGAGACGAGCAATCCGACAGTTGATTAGCCGTACAGAAACCGTAGAGGACCATTTTCACTGAGAAGACGGGAAGTAACCATTGACAACGGTGACACACATACAACTTACCATAGAAAGGAGTATGAAGGACTGGATGAAGGTAGTAGAAAAGCAGAGATTCAGAAGGAACAACACATCTCCATACGCTTATCTAAAATTCCCACTAATGAATTACATAAGTATCTCTATCTTTATTTTATGTTTTATTTATCTTTTAAATTATTAAAACTCCATAACCATTTGAATCCGCCTGACTGAGATTTACAAGGTGACCATAGCTTGCTTCAAGCCGACAATCTCCGTGGGATCGACCCTTACTCACGTAAGGTTTATTACTTGGACGACCCAGTGCACTTGCTGGTTAGTTGTGCGAAGTTGTGAAAAAGAGTGATATTACAATTGTGCGTACCAAGTTGTTGGCGCCATTGAGATCACAATTTCGTGCACCAAGTTTTTGGTACCGTTGCCGGGATTGTTCGAGTTTGGACAACTGACGGTTCATCTTGTTGCTCAGATTATGTAATTTTCTTTTTTTAAGCATTATTTTATTATCAAAAAGTTTTCAAAAATCTTTCAAATTTTTTCTTCTTTTTCGTTTTTCAAAAATAATTTTCGAAAAATCCAAAAAAAAATTAATAAAATCATAAAATCAAAAATATTTTTGTGTTTCTTGTTTGAGTCTAGAGTCAAGGTTTGAGTTTGGTGTAAATTGCATGTTTTAATTTTTCTAAAAATTTTCAAAAAATTCATGCATGGTGTTCTTCATGATTTTCAAGTTGTTCTTCATAAGTCTCCTTATTTGATCTTTAAATTTTCTTGTTTTGTGTCTTTTCTTGTTTTTCATATGCATTTTAGAATTATTAGTGTCTAAACATTAAAAATTTCTAAGTTTGGTGTCTTGCATGTTTTTCTTTTCTTAAAAATTTTTTCATAGTGTTCTTGCATGCATCATTTGTTTTGATCCAAAATTTTTATGTGTTGAGTCATTTTGTGGTTTTTCTCTTTCTTCATTAAATTCAAAAAAATCAAAAATATATATTTCCCTTATTTCTCTCATAAATTTCGAAATCTTTGGGTTGACTTAGTCAAAAATTTTTTAAAATAAGTTGTTTCTTGTTAGTCAAGTCAAGATTTCAATTTTAAAAAATCTTATCTTTTTAAAACTTTTTCAAAAATAAAATCTTTTTCATTTTTCTTGTATATTTTCAAAATTTTTTAAAATTGATTTCAAAATCTTTTTCTTAATTTCATTTCATAATTTTCGAAAACTTTACTAACAACTAATGTGATTGATTCAAAAATTTGAAGTTTGTTACTTTCTTGTTAAGAAAGGTTCAATCTTTAAATTCTAGAATCATATCTTTTAGTTTCTTGTTAGTCAAGTAATCAATTTTAATTTCAAAAATCAAATCTTTTTTTAACTTCCTTTTCAAATCTTTTTTTTTTCAAAATAAATTGCAATCATATCTTTTCAATCATATCTTTTTAAACATATTTTTTTCAAATCATATCTTTTTTCAAACTTTAATTTCAAAATCTTTTTCAATTAACTAATTGTCTTTTTGTTTGTTTTACTATTTCTTATCTTTTTCAAAACCACCAAACTACTTTTCTCTCTCTAATTTTCGAAAATTCCTCACCCTTTTTCAAAATTCTTTTTAATTAACTAATTGTTTCAAATTTTAATTTTAATTTTTTTCTCTTAATTTTCGAAAATCACTAACCATTTTTCAAAAATAATTTTCGAAATTCTCTCCCTCTAATCTTCTTCTATTTATTTATTTAATTACTAACACTTCTCTTCTACTCATAATTCGAACCCTCTTCTCTTCTCTCTCTGTGTTCGAATTTTTCCTCTTCTATTCTTCTTCTCTTCTACTCACATAAAGGAATCTCTATACTGTGATATAGAGGATTCCTCTTCTTTTCTGTTCTCTTCTTTTTCATATCCACAGGAGCAAGGACAAGGACATTCTTGTTGAAGCAGATCCTGAACCTAAAAGGACTCTGAAGAAGAAGCTAAGAGAAGCTAAAGCACAACAATCCAGAGAAAACCTTACAGAGAATCTCGACAAAGAAGTAGAGATGGCCCAACCCAATAACAATGGTGGAGGTGCAAGGAAGATGCTTGGTGACTTTACTACACCAAATTCCAAATTTCATCGAAGAAGCATCTCAATCCCTGCTATTGGAGCAAACAATTTTTAGCTAAAGCTTCAATTAGTTTCTCTGATGCAACAGAATTGCAAGTTTCATGGACTTCCATCAGAAGATTCTTTTCAGTTCTTAACTGAATTCTTGCAGATCTATGATATTGTTAAGACCAATGGGGTTGATCCCGAGGTCTACAGGCTTATGCTTTTCCCTTTTGCTATAAGAGACAGAGCTAGAATATAGTTGGACTCTCAACCTAAAGATAGCCTGAACTCTTGGGATAAGCTGGTCACGGCTTTCTTAGCCAAGTTCTTTCCTCCTCAAAAGCTGAGCAAGCTTAGAGTGGATGTTCAAACCTTCAGATAGAAAAAAGGTGAATCCCTCTATGAAGCTTGGGAGAGATATAAGCAACTGACCAAAAAGTGTCCTTCTGACATGCTCTCAGAATGGACCATTCTGGATATATTCTATGATGGTTTGTTTGAATTGTCTAAGATGTCATTAGACCATTCTGCAGGTGGATCTATTCACCTAAAGAAAACGCCTACAGAAGCTCATGAACTCGTTGAAATGGTTGCAAATAACCAGTTCATGTACACATATGAAATGAATCCTATGAGTAATGGGACGCCTCAAAAGAAGGGAGTTATTAAAATTGATGCTCTGAATGCCATATTGGCTCAGAATAAAATGTTGACTCAGCAAGTCAATATGATTTCTCAAAGTCTGAATGGATTGCAAAATGCATCCAACAGTACTAAAGAAGCATCTTCTGAAGAAGAAGCTTATGATCCTGAGAACCCTACAATGGCAGAGGTGAATTACATGGGTGAAGCCTATGGAAACACCTATAATCCCTCATGGAGAAATCATCCAAATTTCTCATGAAAGGATCAACAAAAGCCTCAACAAGGCTTTAATAATGGTGGAAGAAACAAGTTTATCAATAGCAAGCGTTTTCTATCATCTTCTCAGCAACAGACAGAGAATTTTGAGCAGAACTCCTCTAGCTTAGTAAACATAGTCTCTGATCTATCTAAGGCCACTCTAAGTTTCATGAATGAAACAAGGTCCTAGAAATTTGGAGGCACAAGTGGGCCAGCTGAGTAAAAGAGTCACTGAAACTCCTCCTAGTATTCTCCCAAGCATTATAGAAGAGAATCCAAAAAGAGAGTGCAAGGCCATAACCTTACTTGGTGTGGCCAAACCTGGAGAGGAAGAGAAGGACGTGAATCACAGTGAGGAAGACCTCATGGGACGTCCTCTGGAAAAAAAGGAGTTTCCAATTGAGGAACCTAAGGAATCTGAGGCTCACCTAGAGACCATAGAGATTCTATTGAACCTCCTTTTACCATTCATGAGCTCTGATGACTATTCATCTTCTGAAGAAGATGAAGACATTGTTGAAGGGCAAGTTGCCCAGTATTTAGGAGTAATCATGAAGCTGAATACCAAGCTATTTGGTTATGAGACTTGGGAGGATGAGCCTCCATTGCTCATTAATGAACTGAATACCTGGTTCAGCACACTTTACCTCAAAAGAAACAGGATCCTGGAAGGTTCTTAATACCTTATAGCATAGGCACCATGACCTTTGAGAAGGCTCTGTGTGACCTGGAGTCAGGCATAAACTTAATGCCACTCTCTGTAATGGAGAAACTGGGAATCTTTGAGGTACATGCTGCCAAATTCTCATTAGAGATGGTAGACAAATCCATGAAAAAGGCTTATGGACAGGTAGAGGACGTGCTAGTAAAGGTCAAAGGCCTTTACATCCTTGCTGATTTCATAATCCTAGACACTAGGAAAGAGAAGGATGAATCCATCATCCTTGGCAGACCCTTCCTAGCCACAGCGAAAGCTGTAATTGATGTTGACAGAGGAGAGTTGGTCCTTCAATTGAATGAGGACTACCTTGGGTTTAAAACTCAAGGATCTCCCTCTGCAACCATGGAGAGGAAGCATGAAAAGCTTCTCTCAATGCAGAGTCAAATAAAGCCCCCACAGTCAAACTCTAAGTTTGGTGTTGAACCCCCACATTCAAACTCTAAGTTTGGTGTTGGGAGGTCCCAACAATGCTCTGAACATCTGTAAAGCTCCATGAAAGCTCACTGTCAAGCTATTGACATTAAAGAAGTACTTATTGGGAGGTAACCCAATTTTATTTATCTATGTTATTTTCCTTTTTTTAGGTTGATGATCATGTGGAGTCACAAAAATAAATGCAAAAATTAAAGAAAAATAAAAAATAATATTAAAAACAGCACACCCTGGAAGAGAAACTTATTGGCATTTAAATGCTGGTAAGGGTAGCAGAATGGGTGTTTAACGCCCAGTCTGGCACCATTCTGGGCGTTAAACGCAAGAAACAAGCACCAGACTGGCGTTAAACGCCAGAAAGAAGCAACAATCTGGCGTTAAACACCAGAAACAGATTGCAGCCTGGCGTTTAACGCCAGGAAAGGAATAAAAGCTGGCGTTTAACGCTAGAAACAAGCAGCAGTCTGGCGTTAAACGCCAGGATTGCACTGTAAGGGCGTTTTGCAAGCCTAAAAGGAGCAAGAATGAATTCCTTGACCCCTCAGGATCTGTGGACCCCACAAGATCCCCACCTACCCTACCTCTCTCTATCTCTCACTCACCAATCAAATCATACCATCTTCCCTATATTCTCTTCATCAATCACCTTCATACCTCTTCCCCAAAAACCCCACCCACCTCACCTTCAAAATTCAAACATTTTTCCCTCCCAAACCCAACCCTAATGACTGAAACCCAACCCTCCCCTCACTCCTATATAAACCCCTCACTACTCCTTCATATTCAAACAACACAAACACCTTTCCCCTTCTTGGTCAAACCACCTATTACCCTCTGATGAGTGGATATTTTATACACTTTTTAGGGGTAATTTCATGTAGATTTTAGTATGTTTTAGTTGATTTTTAGTAGATTTTTATTAGTTTTTAGGCAAAAATTATATTTCTGGACTTTACTATGAGTTTGTGTGTTTTTCTGTGATTTCAAGTATTTTTCTGGCTGAAATTGAGGGAGCTAAGCAAAAATCTGATTTAGGCTGAAAAAGGACTGCTGATGCTATTGGATTCTGACCTCCCTGTACTCGGAATGGAATTTTTGGAGCTACAAGAGTCCAATTGGCGCGCTCTCAATTAGGTTGAAAAGTAGACATCCAGGGCTTTCCAGCAATATATAATAGTCTATACTTTGTGCGAAGATAGACGATGTAAACTGGCGTTCAACGCCAGTTCCATGTTGTAGTTTGGCGTTCAGCACCAGAAACAGGTTACAAGTTGGAGTTCAACGCCAGAAACAAGTTACAACCTGGCATTCAACTCCAGAAACAGCCAGGCACGTGAGAAGCTTAAGTGTCAGCCCCAGCACACACCAAGTGGGCCCCAGAAGTGGATTTCTGCACTATCCATCCTAGTTTACTCATTTTCTGTAAACCTATGTTACTAGTTTAGTATTTAAACAACTTTTAGAGATTTATTTTTTATCTCATGACATTTTTAGATCTGAATTTTTATACCCTTTGACGGCATGAGTCTCTAAACTCCATTGTTGGGGGTGAGGAGCTCTGCAATGTCTCGATGAATTAATGCAATTATTTCTGTTTTCCATTCAAACACGCTCGTTCCTATCTAAGATGTTCATTCGCGCTTCACTATGAAGAAGGTGATGATCCGTGACACTCATCACCTTCCTCAACCCATGAACGTGTGCCTGACAACCACCTCCGTTCTACATCAGATTGAATGAGTATCTCTTAGATTTCTTAATCAGAATCTTCGTGTTATAAACTAGAATTGATGGCGGCATTCATAAGAATCCAGAAAGTCTAAACACTGTCTGTGGTATTCCGAGTAGGATTTAAGGATTGAATGGCTGTGACGAGATTCAAACTCACGATTGTTGGGCATGATGACAAACGCAAAAGAATCAATGGATTCTATTTCGACATGATCGAGAACCAACAGATGATTAGCCGTGCTGTGACAGAGCATTTGGACCATTTTCACTGAGAGGATGGGAAGTAGCCATTGACAATGGTGACGCCCTACATACAGCTTGCCATGGAAGGAACTTTGCACTTTTGAAAGTGAGGAAGCATTATGTTACATGAATTCAGAAGACAAAGCATCTCCAAAACTCCAACATATTCTCTATTACTGCATAATAAGTATTTATTTCATGCTCTTTTATCTTTTACAAGCGAGGCTAAAGAATCCTATTGATATCCTGACTAAGATTAATAAGATAACCATAGCTTGCTTCAAACCAACAATCTCTGTGGGATTCGACCCTTACTCACGTAAGGTATTACTCGGACGACCCAGTGCACTTGCTGGTTAGTTGTGCGGATTGCAAAAGTGTGATTGCAATTTCGTGCACCAAGTTTTTGGTACCATTGCCGGGGATTGTTCGAGTTTGAACAACTAAAGGTTTATTTTGTTGCTTAGATTAGGAATAATTTATTTTTGTTGCTATATAGTCATTAAATCTGAGTCCTTTATTTTCTTTTCAAAATTTTTTTTCAAAAATATTATTTTTCCTTATTAATTTTTAATTTTTATGTGAGTTTAGTTTTATACTTTAAGTTTGGTGTCAATTGCATATTTCATATTTTCCTTTAAATTTTCAAATTTGTGTTTTTATTTTTCCTTGATCTTCAAATTTTCTTGTTTGATCTTTAATTTTTCCTATTTTGGTGTATTTTTCGTGTTTTCCTTGTGCTTTTTCAAAATATTAGTCTTCAAAAAATATATTTTTTATATACAATATTAAAACACGTTACATTTATAGCTCAGTTGGCTAGAGCGTTGGCTTATGTTCATGGCAATCAGGTATCTTCTTTTTAACACTTTTTTCAAAAATAATTTTTCTTTGATTAAATCTTGTGCCAAACTTTAAGTTTGGTGTTTTCTTGTTAATCTTTCTTTAATTTTCGAAAATTTTATTGTGATTTTCTAAAAATTTTAAATTTGGTGTTCTTTCTTTTGTTCTTGGTGTTCTTGTGAATCTTCAAGGTGTTCTTGAGTCTTCCTTGTGTTTTGATCTTAAAATTTTTAAGTTTGGTATTCCTTGGTGTTTTCCCTCTAAAATTTTCGAAAACAAGGAACATTAGATCTAAAAATTTTTAAGTCTTGTGTCTTTTGTGTGTTTTTCTCTTTCATCATAAACATCATTTTAAGATTTAAAAAAAATTTAGATTTTAATTTCAAAAATATCCTAATCACTTTCTCTCTCCTCACTTTTCGATATTTTTCAAAAAAAATATATACTTTCAAATTTTTTTTATTTTTATTTATTTTTATTTCTTTTTATTTATTATTTTAGCCTTTATTTTAACTTATTTTGTTATTTCGGAAATTTTTTTTATAAAATAAATCCACATCATCTTCCTTTTTCCATCATGGACTTAAGTGGAAATGAACAGTCCAGAAGGACTCTGGGGTCATATGCTAACCCCACTACTGCTTCATATGGGAGTAGTATCTGTATACCCTCCATCAGAGTCAATAGTTTTGAGTTGAATCCTCAGCTCATTATCATGGTGCAACAAAGTTGCTAGTATTCCAGTCTTCCACAGGAAGAACCTACAGAGTTTCTGGCACAGTTTTTATAAATTACTGACACAGTACATGATAAGAAAGTAGATCAGGATGTCTATAGACTGTTACTATTTCCATTTGCTGTAAAAGACCAAGCTAAGAGGTGGTTAAATAACCAACCTAAGGACAGCATAAAGACATGGAAACAGCTATCAGAAAAATTCCTGAATCACTATTTTCCTCCAAAACGGATGACACAGCTAAGGCTGAGCATCCAAGGCTTTGAACAAGGAGATAATGAATCCCATTATGATGCCTGGGAGAGATACAGAGAGATGCTAAGAAAATGCCCCTCTGAAATGTTTTCAGAGTGGGTGCAGTTAGACATCTTCTATTATGGGCTTACAGAGAGAGCTCAGATTTCTCTAGACCACTCAGCTGGTGGATCTATACACATGAGAAAGACAATAGAAGAAGCTCAAGATCTCATTGATACAGTTGCCAGAAATCAGCATCTGTACCTGAGTAGTGAACCTTCCTTGAAAGAAGAGACTAAAACAGTAATTGCTGAACTCAATCCTGCAAAACAAGTTACTGAATTCAATCAGCAACTGGATTTTCTAACAAAACAGCTAGCCAAATTCAAGGAGATACTACAAGAAACAAGAATGGCTAATATGAATATGGAAGTACAGTTAAAGCAAACAGAACAGCAGTTATCAAAACAAATAACAGAAGAGTGCCAAGCAGTTCAATTAAGAAGTGAAAAAATATTAAATACCTTACTTCAAGGTAGCAGGAAGCCAAGAAATGAGCAAACTATCCAAAATCCATCTGAGGACAATAAGAGCCCAGAGAGGAATAATTCTGGCGCTCAAACGCCAGAAAATGGGTGAAAGGCTGGCATTGAACGCCCAAACCATGCTCAATCCTGGCGTTCAACGCCAGAAACAAGCAAGGAATTGGCGTTGAATGCCCAAAGGAAGCACAGTTCTGGCGTTCAGACGCCAGAAACAGGTAAGGAGTTGGCGTCTAACGCCACTCCAGCTTCCACCCCTGGCATTCAAACGCCAGTGGGAGATCAGACACATACTAGTGCTGATAGCAATCCCTCTAAAAAGGCTTCTCAACCCATATCTATAGGCAATAAACCTACAGAAACTAAGGTTGAGGAATACAAAGCCAAAATGCCTTATCCTCAAAAACTCTGCCAAGCGGAACAGGATAAGCAATTTACCCGCTTTGTAGACTATCTCAGGACTCTTGAAATAAATATTCCGTTTGCAGAGGCACTTGAGCAAATACCCTCTTATGCTAAGTTCATGAAAGAGATCTTAAGTCATAAAAAGAATTGGAGGAAAACTAAAAAAGTCTACCTCACTGAAGAATGCAGTGCAGTCATTCTGAAAAGCTTACCTGAGAAGCTTAAAGATCCCGGAAGCTTTATGATACCATGCACATTAGAGGGTATTTGTACCAAGAAAGCTCTATGTGATCTTGGGGCAAGTATCAACCTAATACCTGCATCTACTATCAAAAAGCTTGGGTTGACTGATGAAGTTAAACTAACCCGGATATGTCTCCAACTTCCTGATGGCTCCATTAAATACCCATCAGGCGTGATTGAAGACATGATTGTCAAGGTTGGGCCATTTGCCTTTCCCACTGACTTTGTAGTGCTGGAAATGGAGGAGCACAAGAGTGCAACTCTCATTCTAGGAAGACCTTTCCTAGCAACTGGCCGAACCCTTATTGACGTTCAAAAAGGGGAAGTAACCCTGAGATTCAATGAGGATGAGTTCAAGTTGAATGTTGTCAAAACTATGCAGCATCCAGACACCCCAAAGGACTGCATGAGCAATGATATTATTGACTCTTTGGTAAAAGAGGTCAATATGACTGAGAGTCTCGAATCTGAGCTAGAGGATATCTTTAAAGATGTTCAGCCTGATCTGGAGGAATCAGAGAGAATAATAGAACCTCTGAAAATCCCTCAGGAAGAGGAGAAATCTCCTAAACCCGAGCTCAAACCATTACCACCATCCCTGAAATATGCATTTCTGGGAGAAGGTGATACCTTTCCTGTAATCATAAGCTCTACCTTAGAGCCACAGGAAGAGGAAGCACTAATACAAGTGCTAAGGACACACAAGACAGCTCTTGGATGGTCCATCAGTGATCTTAAGGGCATTAGCCCAGCCAGATACATGCACAAGATCCTATTGGAGGGTGACGCTAAGCCAGTGGTTCAACCACAGAGGCGGCTGAATCCAGCCATGAAGGAGGTGGTGCAAAAGGAGGTCACTAAATTACTAGAGGTTGGGATTATTTATCCCATTTCTGATAGCCCCTGGGTAAGCCCTGTTCAAGTCGTCCCTAAGAAGGGTGGCATGACAGTGGTTCATAATGAAAAAAATGAACTGGTTCCCACAAGAACAGTTACAGGGTGGCGTATGTGTATTGATTACAGAAGGCTCAATACAGCTACCAAAAAGGATCATTTTTCACAACCTTTCAAAGGTGCATGCTCTCAATTTTCTCTGATATGGTGGAAAAATTTCTGGAAGTCTTCATGGATGACTTTTCAGTATTTGGAGACTCATTCAGCTCCTGTCTTGACAATCTAGCACTTGTTCTAAAGAGGTGCCAAGAGACTACCCTGGTTTTAAACTGGGAGAAATGTCACTTTATGGTGACTGAAGGAATTGTCCTTGGGCACAAAATTTTGAACAAGGGAATAGAAGTAGATCAAGCTAAGGTAGAGGTAATTGAAAAATTACCACCACCTGACAATGTTAAGGCAATCAGAAGCTTTCTAGGGCATGCAGGATTTTATAGGAGGTTTATAAAGGATTTTTCAAAAATCGCCAAACCTCTGAGTAATCTGCTAGCTGCTGACACGCCATTTATCTTTGTTAAAGAGTGTCTGCAGGCATTTGAAACTCTGAAAGCTAAGCTGGTCACAGCACCAGTCATCTCTGCACCAGACTGGACAATACCATTTGAATTAATGTGTGATGCCAGTGACCATGCCATTGGTGCAGTGTTGGGATAAAGGCATGACAAGCTTTTGCACGTCATTTATTATGCCAGTCGTGTTCTAAATGATGCACAGAAGAACTACACAACCACAGAAAAAGAGTTACTTGCAGTGGTTTACACTATTGACAAGTTTAGATCTTATTTAGTAGGATCAAAAGTGATTCTGTACACTGACCATGCTGCTCTTAAATATCTACTCACAAAGCATGATTCAAAACCCAGACTCATAAGATGGATGTTGCTTCTGCAAGAGTTTGATATAGAAATAAGAGACAGAAAAGGGACAGAGAATCAAGTAGCAGATCACCTGTCCCGAATAGAACCAGTAGAAGGGGCGTCCCTCCCTCTTACTGAGATCTCTAAAAACTTTTTGGATGAGCAACTCTTTGCCATCCAGGAAGTGCCATGGTTTACAGACATTGCAAACTACAAAGCAGTGAGATTCATACCCAAAGAGTACAGTAGGCAGCAAACAAAGAAATTGATCACGGATGCAAAGTACTATCTTTGGGATGAACCATATCTCTTCAAGAGATGTGCAGACGGAGTAATTCGTAGATGTGTGCCTAAAGAAGAAGCAGAGAAGATCCTCTGGCACTGCCATGGATCATAGTATGGAGTACATTTTAGAAGTGAGCGAATAGCCACAAGAGTCCTCCAATGTGGCTTCTACTGGCCTACTCTCTATAAAGACTCCCGAGTGTTTGTACTTAATTGTGACAGTTGCCAAAGATCTGGCAATCTGCCTCACAGTTATGCCATGCCTCAACAAGGGATATTGGAGATTGAGTTGTTTGATGTATGGGGTATTGACTTCATGGGGCCATTCCCACCATCATACTCAAACACTTATATTCTGGTGGCAGTGGATTATGTATCCAAATGGGTGGAAGCTTTTGCAACACCCACTGATGATACTAAGACAGTGCTGAAATTCCTCCAGAAACACATCTACAGTAGATTTGGTATCCCTAGAGTACTAATCAGTGATGGGGGCACTCATTTCTGCAATAAACAGCTTTACTTTGCTTTGGTTCGATATGGAGTTAGCCATAGGGTGGCCACTCCATATCATCCACAGACAAATGGGCAAGCTGAAGTCTCTAATAGAGAACTTAAAAGAATCCTGGAACGAACTGTGATTAACCGTAGAAGGGATTGGACAAGAAGCTTGGATGATGCTCTATGGGCATACAGAACAGCATCCAAGACACCTATAGGAACTTCTCTATACCAGCTGGTGTATGGAAAAGCCTGTCACTTGCCAGTGGAACTGGAACACAAGGCCTATTGGGCAACCAGATTCCTAAACCTTGATGCCAAGTTAGCTAGAGAAAAACGATTGCTCCAGTTAAATGAGCTAGAGGAATTCAGACTCAATGCTTTTGAAAATGCAAAAATTTACAAAGAGAAAGCAAAAAGATGGCATGATAAGAAATTATCATCAGAGTCTTTGAGCCAGGGCAGAAAGTTCTTCTATTTAATTCTAGGCTCAGATTATTCCCTGGGAAATTGAAATCCTGGTGGAGAGGTCCATATGTGATTACAAGTGTGTCACCATATGGATACGTGGAGCTTCAGGATAATGATTCTAACAAAAAGTTTATTGTTAATGGACAGAGAGTTAAACATTATCTTGAAAGCAATTTTGAGCAAGGATGCTCAAAACTGAGACTTGATTAAAGCTCAGTAATAGTCCAGCTAAAGACAATAAAGAAGCACTTGCTGGGAGGCAACCCAGCCATTTACAAGGCTTATTTGTTAATTAATTGATTTTTATAGCTTTATGTCAATTATCTTCAAGGTAAAATAGCAATTGCTTGAGTTCACAGAGTTACAGAAGGATTCAGAGGATAAAACAGCAAAAAGAAGCTCACTAGTGTGAAAAAAAGTCAGTAAGAGCTGTTTTGGGCGCTGAACGCCCAAAAGAAGCACTCACTGGGCATTCAACGCTAGTAAGGATAGCCATCTGGGCGTTGAACGCCAGAAAGAAGCATCTTCTGGGCATTGAACACCAGAAAGAAGCACCTTCTGGGTGTTTAACGCCAGATTTATAGCGTTCTGGGCGTTCAAAAAAACACCCAGTGACAAAGGAGTTCCTAGCATTCAACGCCAGCTAGAAGCAACAGTTGGGCGTTGAACGCCTAGGAGAAGCTGCAAACAGGCGTTAAACGCCCAAAACATGCAGCGTTTGGGCGTTTAACGCCAGGATGGTGGGGAGGAGGTAAATTCATTTTCACTTCAAATTTTTTCCAATTTTCATGTTTCAATTCATGATTTCTTGCATAAACATATTACAAACTCTCATCTTTCAACTTCAATTCCAAAAATTTTTTTATCCTAAACATGTTTCTTAATTTTTCTTCAATATCTTTTCAAACCTTTTTCAAAACTCAATTATCTTTTTGAATTCTTTTCAAATCTTTTTAATTTCTTCTGAATTCTTTTTCAAACTCATCATATTATCTTTTTGAATTCAAAGTTATCCTTTTTAAAATCTCATCATATCTTTTGAATTTTTGAAATTGCCCCTCCTTCTATTTCTCTCATTTCCTTTCTTTTGCTTGAGGACAAGCAAACCTCTAAGTTTGGTGTGTTTTTCCGTGATCACTGAGCTAAAACTCATCAAGATCATTGCACCTAAGGGAAAACAAACTACTTCAAGAGGCAAGAAAGAGAATATTCCAAAACCACTGTGGAATTAAGAAAAGTTCTTAACCAAAGAACATGCAGACCATTACCACAAAATAATGGGTCTGAGATCAGTGATCCCGGAAGTTAAATTCGATCTGAAAGAAGATGAATATCCGGAGATACAGGAGCTGAAGTGCCAGAAGCTGTCTCTTGAAGGACCAGACACCCCACAAGTTGAAGGAGCACCCATCATCTCCCAAACCAAAGGTTGTTGAGTCCTAATCTTAAACTTAACTCTGTGATAATTGTTCTTATTAGGAATTTACCTTAGAAGTTATATATTAGTAGTAGTAATTAGTATCTCTATTTTGATTTTATCTCCAATTAAGCTATAATTTATTTTT
>NC_029781.3:20137959-20142476 GCF_000817695.3 Arachis duranensis
GCCCTTAAAACCAAAAGGCAAGGGTAAAAAGGATCCAATGCTTTGAGCATCAATGGATAGGAGGGCCCAAGGAAATAAATCCAGGCCTAAGCGGCTAAATCAAGCTATCCCTAACCATGTGCTTGTGGCATGCAGGTCCAAGTGAAAAGCTTGAGACTGAGTGGTTAAAGTCGTGATCCAAAGTAAAAGAGTGTGCTTAAGAACTCTGGACACCTCTAATTGGGGATTTTAGCAAAGCTAAGTCACAATCTGAAAAGGTTCACCCAGTTATGTGTTTGTGGCATTTATGTATCCGGTGGTAATACTGGAAAACAAAGTGCTTAAGGCCACTGCCAAGACTCATCAAGTAACTGTGTTCAAGAATAACATACTAAACTAGGAGAATCAATAATACTATCTGAATTCTAAGTTCCTATGGATGCCAATCATTCTGGATTTCAAAGGATAAAGTGAGATGCCAAAACTGTTCAGAAGCAAAAAGCTACTAGTCCCGCTCATCTAATTAGAATCTGAGCTTCACTTGAAACTCTGAGATATTATTGCTTCTTAATTTCTTTTTATCCTACTTTATTTATCTAGTTGCTTGAGAACAAGCAACAATTTAAGTTTGGTGTTGTGATGAGCGGATATTTTATACACTTTTTAGGGGTAATTTCATGTAGATTTTAGTATGTTTTAGTTGATTTTTTAGTAGATTTTTAGGCAAAAATCATATTTCTAGACTTTACTATAAGTTTGTGTGTTTTTCTGTGATTTTAGATTTTTTTTGGATGAAATTAAGGGAGCTGAGCAAAAATCTGATTTAGGCTGAAAAAGGACTGTTGTTGCTGTTGGATTATGACCTCCCTACACTCAGAATAGATTTTTTGGAGCTACAGGAGTCTAATTGGCGCGCTCTTAATTGGGTTGGAAAGTAGACATCCAGGGCTTTCCAGCAATATATAATAGTTCATACTTTGCGTGAAGATAGATGACGTAAACTGGCGTTCAACGCCAGTTCCATGTTGCAGTTTGGCGTTCAGCGCCAGAAACAGGTTGCAAGTTGGAGTTCAACGCCAAAAACAGGTTACAACCTGGCGTTCAACTCCAGAAACAGCCCAGGCACGTGAGAAGCTTAAGTCTCAGCCCCAGCACACACCAAGTGGGCCCCAGAAGTCGATTTCTGCACTATCCATCCTAGTTTACTTATTTTTTGTAAACCTAGGTTACTAGTTTAGTATTTAAACAACTTTTAGAGATTTATTTTGTATCTCATGACATTTTTAGATCTGAATTTTTATACTCTTTGACGGCATGAGTCTCTAAACTCCATTGTTAGGGGTGAGGAGCTCTACAGCATCTCGATGAATTAATGCAATTATTTATGTTTTCCATTCAAACACGCTTGTTCCTATCTAAGATGTTCATTCGCGCTTCACTATGAAGAAGGTGATGATCCGTGACACTCATCACCTTCCTCAACCCATGAATGTGTGCCTGACAACCACCTCCGTTCTACATCAGATTGAATGAGTATCTCTTAGATTTCTTAATCAGAATTGCGTGGTATAAGCTAGAATTGATGGCGGCATTCATGAGAATCCGAAAAGTCTAAACCTTGTCTGTGGTATTCCGAGTAGGATTCAAGGATTGAATGGCTGTGACGAGCTTCAAACTCGTGATTGTTGGGCGTGATGACAAACGCAAAAGAATCAATAGATT
This sequence comes from Arachis duranensis, assembly GCF_000817695.3. Classification (NCBI taxonomy): domain Eukaryota; kingdom Viridiplantae; phylum Streptophyta; class Magnoliopsida; order Fabales; family Fabaceae; genus Arachis; species Arachis duranensis. The sequence goes on from NC_029781.3 coordinate 20,139,661, forward strand.
CTATTCCGACATGATCGAGAACCAACAGATGATTAGCCGTGCTGTGACAGAGCATTTGGACCATTTTCACCGAGAGGATGAGAAGTAGCCATTGACAACGGTGACGCCCTACATACAGCTTGCCATGGAAGGAACTTTGCACTTTTGAAAGTGAGGAAGCATTATGTTACACGAATTCAGAAGACAAAGCATCTCCAAAACTCCAACATATTCTCCATTACTGCATAATAAGTATTTATTTCATGCTCTTTTATCTTTTACAATCGAGGCTAAAGAATCATATTGGTATCCTGACTAAGATTAATAAGATAACCATAGCTTGCTTCAAACTAACAATCTCCGTGGGATTCGACCCTTACTCACGTAAGGTATTACTTGGACGACCCAGTGCACTTGCTGGTTAGTTGTGCGGATTGCAAAAGTGTGATTGCAATTTCGTGCACCACCCCCCATCTCCTTCATTTTCTTCTTCTTTCCCTTCTTTCTTTCTTCTTTTGCTCAAGGATGAGCAAATCTTTTAAGTTTAGTATGGTAAAAGCATTGCTTTTTGTTTTTCCATAACCATTTATGGCACCTAAGGCCAGAGAAACCTCTAGAAAGAGGAAAGAGAAGGCAAAAGCTTCCACCTCTAAGTCATGAGAGATGGAGAGATTCATCTCAAAGGTCCATCAAGACCACTTCTATGAAGTTGTGGCCAAGAAGAAGGTGATCCCTGAGGTCCCTTTCATGCTCAAGAAAAATGAGTATCTAGAGATCCGACATGAAATCCGAAGAAGAGGTTGGAAAGTTCTCACCAACCCCATTCAACAAGTCGGAATCTTAATGGTTCAAGAGTTCTATGCCAATGCATGGATCACTAGGAACCATGATCAAGGTATGAACCCGAATCCAAAGAATTGGCTTACAATAGTTCGGGGGAAATACTTAGATTTCAGTCCAGAAAATGTAAGGTTGGCATTCTACTTGCCAATGATGCAAGAAAATGCACGTCCTTACACTAGAAGGGTCAACTTTGATCAAAGGTTGGACCAAGTCCTCATAGACATATGTGTGGAAGGAGCTCAATGGAAAAGAGACTCAAGAGGTAATCCGGTTCAATTGAGAAGACCGGACCTTAAGCCTGTGGCTAGAGGATGGTTGGAGTTCATCCAACGTTCCATCATTCCTACTAGCAACCAATCTGAAGTGACTGTGGATCAGGCCATCATGATCCATAGTATCATGATTGGGGAGGAAGTGGAAGTTCATGAGATCATACCTCTAGAACTCTACAAGGTTAGCCTTTCCTCGTCTCATTTGTCATCTATGCAATTTGGCTGGGATTGACATAGAAGGAGACATCCTCATCGAAGAGGACAAGCTCATCACTAAGAAAAGGATGGAGCAAACAAAAGAGCTCATTCATGGACCTCAACAAGAGCATGAGGAGGATCCTCATCAAGAAATCCCTGAGATGCCTCAAGGGATGTAATTTCCTCCACACAACTATTGGGAGCAACTCAACACCTCATTAGAAGGCTTGAGTTACAACATGGACCAACTAAGGGTGGAGCACCAAGAGCACTCCATCATTCTCCATGAGATTAGAGAAGATCAAAGAGCTATGAGAGAGGAGCAACAAAGGCAAGGAAGAGACATAGAGGAGCTTAGGCGTTTCATTGGTTCTTCAAGAGGAAGACGCCACCCACACTAAGGTGGACTCATTCCTTAATCTCCTTGTCTATTTAATTTCTATTTTCGGTTTTTGAGCTTTATTGTGTTATCTATGTTTGTGTCCTCATTACATGATAATTAGTGTCTAGTGTCTATGTCTTAAAGCTATGAATAACTCCATGAATCCTTCACCTCTCTTAAATGAAAAATGTGCCTAATTACAAAAGAACAAGAAGTACTTGGATTTCAAATTTTATCTTGAAATTAGTTTAATTATTTTGATGTGGTGGTAATACTTTTTGTTTTCTGAATGAATGCTTGAACAATGCATATTTTTTATCTTGTTGTTTATGAATGTTAAAATTGTTGGCTCTTGAAAGAATTATGAGCAAAGAGAAATGTTATTGATAATCTAAAAAATTATGAAATTGATTCTTGAAGCAAGAAAAAGTAGTGAAAAAAAAAGAAAAAATGGCAAAAAAAAAGAAGAGAGAAAGAAAAAGAAAAAGCAAGCAGAAAAAGCCAATAGCCCTTAAAACCAAAAGGCAAGGGTAAAAAGGATCCAAGGCTTTGAGCATTAATGGATAGGAGGGCCCAAGGAAATAAAATTCAGGCCTAAGCGGCTCAATCAAGCTGTCCCTAACCATGTGCTTGTGTCATGAAGGTCCAAGTGAAAAGCGTGAGACTGAGTGGTTAAAGTCGTGATCCAAAGCAAAAGAGTGTGCTTAAGAACTCTGGACACCTCTAATTGGGGACTTTAGCAAAGCTGAGTCATAATCTGAAAAGGTTCACCCAGTTATGTGTCTGTGGCATTTATGTATCCGGTGGTAATACTGAAAAACAAAGTGCTTAGGGCCACGACCAAGACTCATAAAGTAGATGTGTTCAATAATCAACGTACTGAACTAGGAGAATCAATAACACTATCTGAAATTCTGAGTTCCTATAGATGCCAATCATTCTGAGTTTCAAAGGATAAAGTGAGATGCCAAAACTGTTCAGAAGCAAAAAGCTACAAGCCCCGCTCATCTAATTAGAACTAAGTTTTCATTTAAAACTCGAGAATATTATTATTTCTTTATTTCTGTTAGAACCTATTTTATTCATCTAGTTGCTTGAGGACAAGCAACAGTTTAAGTTTGGTGTTGTGATGAGCGGATAAT
>NC_029781.3:20142493-20163593 GCF_000817695.3 Arachis duranensis
CTATTAGTTTTTAAGCAAAATTCACATTTTTGGACTTTACTATGAGTTTGTGTGTTTTTCTATGATTTCAGGTATTTTCTGGCTGAAATTGAGGGACCTGAGCAAAAATCTGATTCAGATGCTGACAAAGGACTGCAGATGCTGTTGGATTCTGACCTCCCTGCACTCGAAATGGAATTTTTGGAGCTACAGAAGTCCAAATGGCACACTCTCAACTGCGTTGGAAAGTAGACATCCAGGCTTTCCGGCAATATATAATAGTCCATACTTTACCCGAGTTTAGATGACGTAAACTGGCGTTTAACGCCAGCTTTCTGCCCTATTCTGGCGTTAAACGCCAGAAACAAGTTGCAAAGCAGAGTTAAACGCCAGAAACAAGTTACAAACTGGCGTTTAACTCCAAGGAAGACCTCTACACATGAAAGCTTCAATGCTCAGTCCAAGCACACACCAAGTGGGCCCGGAAGTGGATTTCTGCATCATTTACTCATTTTTGTAACCCTAGTAACTAGTTTAGTATAAATAGAACTTTTTACTATTGTACTCACATCTTCGGATCATCTTTGATCAGTTTTATGCTATCTTAGGCTTTTGTGGAGGCTAGCCATTTGGCCATGCCTAGACCATTATCACTTATGTATTTTCAACGGTGGAGTTTCTGCACACCATAGATTAAGGTGTGGAGCTCTGCTGTTCCTCGAGTATTAATGCAAAGTACTATTGTTCTTCTATTCAATTCATGCTTATTCTTATTCTAAAGATACTCATTCGTACTTCAACCTGATGAATGTGACGATCCGTGACACTCATCACCATTCTCACTTATGAACGTGTGCCTGACAAACACTTCCGTTCTACCTGCGAAAGCTAGAGTGTGTATCTCTTGGATTCCTGGTCCACGACGCATGGTTGCCTCTCCTGACAATAGAGCCTTCCATTCTGTGAGATCAGAGTCTTCGTGGTATAAGCTAGAATCCATTGACAGCATTCTTGAGATCCGAAAAGTCTAAACCTTGTCTGTGGTATTTCGAGTAGGATCTGGGATGGGATGATTGTGACTAGTTTCAAACTCGCGACTGTAGGGCGTGGTGATAGATGCAAAAGGATAGTAAATCCTATTCTTACACGATCGAGAATCAATAGCTGATTAGCCATATGATATCTGTGCATGGTATTTTTCATTCGAGACGAGCAATCCGACAGTTGATTAGCCGTACAGAAACCGTAGAGGACCATTTTCACTGAGAGGACGGGAAGTAGCCATTGACAACGGTGACACCCAACGTACAGCTTGCCATAGAAAGGAGTATGAAGGACTGGATGAAGGCAGTAGAAAAGCAGAGATTCAGAAGGAACGACACATCTCCATACGCTTATCTGAAATTCCCACTAATGAATTACATAAGTATCTCTATCTTTATTTTATGTTTTATTTATCTTTTAAATTATTAAAACTCCATAACCATTTGAATCCGCCTAACTGAGATTTACAAGGTGACCATAGCTTGCTTCAAGCCGACAATCTCCGTGGGATCGACCCTTACTCACGTAAGGTTTATTACTTGGACGACCTAGTGCACTTGCTGGTTAGTTGTGCAAAGTTGTGAAAAAGAGTGATATTACAATTGTGTGTACCAAGTTGTTGGCACCATTGAGATCACAATTTTGTGCACCAATTATGCATGAGTATATCCATAAATGTTGAGATGTTGAGTAATGGTTTTTATGATAGACGAGTGATAAACCCCAATTTTGTGATTTATCTTGTGTTGATTTAGTGGATTTTATCAACTTATCCCACATTTATTCAATGAAATAGCATGACTTCATGAATTTCTCCTAATTATGTTTAATAGTTAAAAACATGCATTTTAGGCCTTTAATTAGTTAAATTTAATTCACTTTAATTCCATTCGATGCCTTGATATGTTTGTTAGTGATTTCAGGGTTAAAAGGCAAGGAATGGATCAAAGAAGTGAAGAGAAAAGCATGTAAGATGGAGAATTCATGGAAAATAAGGAGTTGGAAGATTCAAAGCGACGCGTACACGTGACTGAAGTGTATGCGTGAAGAAGAAACTCGTCAAGGAGACGCGTGTGCGTGACTGATGCCTACGCGTGATAAGGAAAGTTGCCAGATGACGCGTACGCGTTACCGATGCATACGCGTGACAAGTGGCACGTGACCTCATTAAAGTCAATACGCTGGGGGCGATTTCTGAGCCATCCAGGCCTAAATCCAACTCATTTCTGAAGCTATTTGAGGCTGAAATCAAGAAAGAAGAAGGGGGGAGCAATTAGAGTAGTGTAGGAAATATGTTTTAGGTTAGTTCTAGAGAGAGAAGCTCTCTTTTCTATCTAGAAATTAGGGTTCTTAGTTTAATTGTCTCTTCGATTTAGGGTTTAATTCTTATTTTCATCTACTTTTTTCTACCTTTCCTTGTTCTATTGCCTTAATTTTCTTAGTTTATCTTGTTAATTTCTCATTTTGGGAATTTTTATGTTTATGAACTCTTGTTAATCCAATTTCATTCAATGCAATTTGATGTTTGATGTTCTTTTAGTGTTTATTTGAGTTGTTATTTTCTTGCATTTGGTAGTTTTAGATTTTATTATTCTTGCTCTTTTACCATGCTTTTCTTTTATACCTTCCAAGTGTTTGACAAAATGCTTGGTTGGGCTTTAGAGTAGATTTTGAGCATTCTTGACTTGGGAAGAGAAATTAGGCAATCTTGAGTTATTAATACTCAATTTAGATTGGTGATCTAGAGTTGTTAGTTAATTTTATTTCCATTAACATTACTTATGGATTGGGGTTAAGTAGGCATATTTGACTTTCTCCCAAATCTGAAGATAACGTAATAGGCTTAGCTCTTGGCAATTATTGTGTTATGATTAATGACTAGGATAGAAAGCCTTGATTCTTAATCCTTACCATGAATGCCTCTTTAGTAGTTGTTATATTTAGTTGTTTAATTTACTTTCTTATCATTTAAATTTTTTGCCATTTAATTTCTTGCCTTCTTATTTACAAACCATCCCCTTGAACCTCATAACCAATAACACGCATACCTCACTGCAATTCCTTTGAGAGATAACCCGAGATCTAATACTCTCGATTGTTTTTATTGGTTTGCACTTGTGACAATTAAAATTAAACTCTGATTGAGGGTTAATTGTTGGTTTAGAACTATACTTGCAACGAAGTGATTTCTTTTATTGAGAAGAATTTCTAGACCGACATTAATCTTATATCAAGTTTTTGGCGCCGTTGCCGGAGAATTGAAATGTGTGCTTGTTATTAGTTATTGTATATATGTTAATATTGTGAATAGTGCTTGAGTTTCTTTGTTGGTTTTTGCTAGTTGTAGGATTTTTGTTCTTATTAGCTTTTGATTTTGTTTTCTCTTTTTCACTATGAATTCTCACTCTTTTGCCTATAAGTTTGGTTCAAACTATGTTGTAGGGAATGGAAACTACAATGAGGATATGCATCAAGGATGGAACAATCAAAGGTGGGAAGAGTCTCAAGCATTTGATCAACCTTCATGGCAACAACCTCCACCAATGTACTATGATCAAGAGCCAGTCCAAGATGCATACCAATCCAATGGATATGGTGGACCTCCTTGTGCTTATCAACTGCAACCACCATATGCCTATGAACCTCCTCCTCAACATTGTTTTCAACAACCATACTCTCAAGCCCCATCCCACTAGTAACCTCCATATGATCCTAATCCATACCAACAACCTTATGAACCATATGAACCATACTTAGAGCCACCACAATTCCAACATCAATACTCTCAAGAACCACTACCTCCATATACACCACCTCACTATTCTTACTAAGATAAACCACCTCCCATGTATGAGAACTTTCAACCACAAGATGAATTTCCCTTTCCACCATAACCCTCCATGGAAGAATATCCATATCCATCAATCCAAGAGCAATATGATCCTACCTATGTTAGCCAAGTGGAACAAGAGCCAAGGGATCGTCTCATGGTAGCGATGGATCAGCTTAGAGAAATCTTACTTCAAAAGAAGCAAGAGGAAGCCCAAAAGAGACATGAAGCTATCATGGCTAACCTTGCCAAAGTTAAAGCCAACTTGGACTCATGGGATTCATGCCACAAGCAAAGCATTTCCATGGATGAATGTGAAAAATCAACCGACAAACTGAGCATGAAGGAGATTTTAGAATCTCAACTTGAGAACGAGAAAATGGAGTGTGTTGTGCAACAAGTGGAAGGGATGGAGATTGTTGAAGAAGAAGAAGTGGTTGAAGACCTAGTTAAACTTGAACAAGAGATAGGTACTATTATTGAAGATAATTTCACACCGAACCTCCCTCATTGTGTTGTGAAATTGATATTGAGGAGACTAGTGCACAACCTCCAACACATTATTTAAGTAATAAGGAATGTATAGAAGAAGTTGGTGAGCAAGAAATTGAAATTGAAGAAGTTTGCCAAGAAGTAGAGGTAGTCAAAAAAGAGCACAAAGGAGTGGCACTTGCAAGATCATTGGGACCACTGATACGTGAGCAACTTTCCTATCTTTTCCTAGTGAATTTGCATTTAATTTGTTGAGTTTAATCAAGAATTAATTATCTTTTAGCCACAATGGATGTTACTTTGAGTCTTGTGCAATTCTGTTTATTTTAGGTAGCATTCGGCTGGATTTGATGGAGTTTCTGCAGATAAAGAGCACAAGAATTAAAGGAGATAGCCAGCGAGGAGCGACGCGTGCGCATACCTGATGCGTGCGCGTGATTTGGAGATTTGGTGCGCGTACCTGATGCGTCTGCGTGATTTGGAGATTTGTACAGCGACGCGTGTGCATACCTGACGCGTACGCATGACACGCGAAGAAGACCATCGACGCGTACGCGTGACTGACGCGTACGCGTGACATACGCCACGTTGTTTAGGCGTAGCTTCACTCAACTAAACTCTAATTCATGCTGCCAAGCCGAAGTTAGGCGTGGATTGATGAACCACTATTTCGTGGGACATCTTGTGCTTAATTGAATAGATTTTATCCACTATTCTCACACTTATTCATGTAAATTACATGTTTTACACTTTCCTTTCCTAAATTTGTGCTATGATTGAAAACATGCTTCTTTGGCCTTTAATTCACTATTTTTAATCCTCTCTTATTACCATTTGATGTCGTGATATGTGTGTTAAGTATTTTCAGGTTTTATAGGGCAAGAATGGCTTAGAGGATGGAAAGGAAGCATGCAAAAGTGGAAGGAATACAAGAAATTGAAGGAACTGCAAAGTTGTCAAGCCTGACCTCTTTGCACTCAATCGATCATAACATGAGCTACAGAGGTTCAAATGAAGTGGTTTTAGTTGCGTTAGAAAGCTAACATCTTGAGCTTCGCAACGATATATAATTTGTCATAGTTGATCTGGCGTTTAGGGGCGCGCACGTGCACATCACACGCATGCGCACATTGGCGAAAAGTCCATCGACGCGCACGCGCACCTGGCGCGTATGCGCGACATGCGCGACGTACTGCAACTGCAGAAATCGCCCGTATTGACCCAGTTTTTGGCCTAGAACACATAGATTAGAGGCTGCAGAGTGGAGGAATCAAGGACACAACTTCTCACTTTTCATAATTTTAGGTTTTAGATGTAGTTTTTAGAGAGAGAGAGAGGCTCTCTCCTCTCTCTAAGTTTTAGGATTCCTAGTTTTATGCTTGAGTTGGATATTACAAAGAGTTACTACCTCCGTGAAGTTTATATCAATCTAGTTTGTTTTCTATTTCCTTACTCTTTTATTTCCTGTTTGATTCCATTATTTCTTGATTATTTTCAATTGAGTTTAATTGCCATGTCTTCTTTCTACTCCCTTCACATGAATGCGAATTCGGCATCCATGTCAATGGAGTAGGCTTCCAACTTGACTTTGGAGTTAGATTAATATTTGGAGACCCTTGAGTTGGAAAACTCAAGAGTTAAATAATAATTGGAAATTGTTGGCTAGCTCTCTAGTTGCAACACTAATCCTTCCCAAGGGTGAGGATAGGACTTGTGAATAGAAATAGGCTCTCAACTTGACTTTCCTTCATTCGTTGAGGGTTAACCAAGTAGGAACAACAACCTCTTATTATTAATCTTGGAAAATCCAACAAGGATAGAACTTCCAAATAATATTCTCCTAGTCAAGACTTTTTAATTTAATTACATAAAATCTCTTGTTAATTTGCATTACTTTAATTTATAATCATTTATGTGCCCATTGCCCAAATTCCAAATTTCCCAGAAAACTCATAACCAATAATAAATACACCTCCATGCAATTCCTTGAGAGACGACCCGAGGTTTAAATACTTCGGTTATCAATATTATTAGGGGTTTGTTACTTGTGACAACCAAGTTTTTGTACGAAAGGATTCTTGTTGGTTTAGAAGCTATATGTTGAACGAGAACTTAATTGTGAAATTCTAGACCACGCAAAAATCCATTTGTCAAAATGGCGCCATTGCCGGGGAATTGCAAACATGCGCCTTATTATTGGTTATTGTAAATATTTGCTTTTTACTTGTTTGCTAGTTTTTGTTAGTTTAGGACTTAGTTGCTTATTTTTACTAGTTTCTGTTTTTATTTTCTTTAACTACTATGAATTCTCACCCCTTTGGCTATGAACGTGGTTATAATTATGTTGCAGGAAGAGGAGATTATAATGACAACATGCATCAAGGCTGGAACACTCAAAGATGGGAGGAGCCACAAGTATTTGATCAACCCTCTTAGCAACAACCACCTCCAATGGACTATTAACAACCATTCTGTTATGCATATCAAGGCAATGGTTATGGTGGACCTTTCTGTGACAATCAACACCCACCACACTATACCTATGAGCCCCCTCCTCAACATAACTTTGAACCACCATACTCACAAGCCCTTTTCCACCATTCACCTCCATATGACCCTAACCCATATCCATCATACCGACCACCCTATGAACCATATGAACCAAACATAGAGCCACCTCAATTCCAACCTAATTACTCCCAAGAACTACCACCTCCATATACACCATGTCCATATTCATCAATCCAATATCCATATGATCCTAATTATGTTATACATGCGGAACAAGAGTCAAAGGATCGTCTCAAGGAAACAGTGGATCGATTTCATGCAACCCTTCATCAATTGGAGCAAGCGATAAATTGATTAGCTTCCCAACGTTCGGACACTCAAGGAACTCCCACGGCTTCATGTGGAGAATCTACTGAAGAACGCAGCATTAAGGAGAAGCTAGAAACCCTAGTGGACAATGAGGGATGTGACTTTGTATTGGAACAAGTGGAGAAAGCCGCAATAGTTGAAGAGGAAGACGTGGTTGAAGACTTAGGAGATGCTGAACCCCCATGAGAATCTAGAGCCGTGGAATATTCCCCCAAGGAGATTGAAATTGATGTTGAGGAGGATAGTGCACAACCTCCAAGATATGTTCCATATAAAGAATTAGACGGAATAGATCAAGAAATAATTTCCCTTGGTGAAGATGATCATGGAGCAAGTCTTCCTGTTGATGAATCCTTCTCTACAATTGAACCTTCTCCCATGCCCTTGGTAAGAAATGAAGAAGAGATTGAATTGGAAGAAAGCTACCAAAAGGAAGCGGTTGTAGTTGAAAAGGCTTGTAAAGAGGTGGAAGAATCCAAAGAAGAGCACAAGGGAGTGGAGCATGTAAGCCCAGTGGAAACACCTCTCCCAAACCCATTACCATCCAATACAACATTCAAGTAGGTAAAATTATTATCCTTAACCTTTACTTTCCCACTTGAATATGGTCTACTTGAGACGGATGGTCAACTTAGAGCTCTTTGTGGCGTTAAGAGTAAGAGGAAGATGGTTAGTGGTAGGAGTTGTCACTCTAGGTTCATAATGATTGCACGCTCAAAGTTTGATATCAATGGTTGGCGTATAACCAAAGTGAATGGGTCTAAGAGGACGTTTGGGTACTTAAATGAGAATTCCAAGCCTGAGCCACCCGGATGGAATCATGATGATCCACTTCAAGACGGGTGTAGAAACAAGACTTGGGATTTGGGCATACAAGAGGATCAACTTTGGAAACTCAAAGCTTGTGGAGAACTTCATCAAGGCTTGGTGAATTTATTTGGATATGTTGAAGCTTATTGGAAGTCCAAGCGTTGGGTGGCAGTTTCAAGATGAGTTCAAACACAAGCCACCATGACAAGGAGCCTACCACATGTCCAACTTAAGGACTTTAACTAAAAGTGCTAGGTGGGAGACAACCCACCATGGTATGATCGTCCCTTTTCATTCCTAGTTCTATTTTATTTTGTTTTTCACAGTATTCATTCATAATTTCTGCATAATCATCTACATTCTCCATTCTGCATTTTGCATAAAAAAAAAGAGACGCATCCACGCGTGAGCGTCCATGACGCGTACGCGTCGTATTTGGGTCCGCAAATATTAAATATGGGCAGCAAGTTACGCCGGAACCATGCCAGGACGGTGCCTCACGCACAACCTGACCCACGCGTACGTGTGCATGACGCGTACGCGTGGATGTGCAAATCGGCGTTATTGGGTTTTCGCACAGAGAGTTGTGCGAGAGTGCGGAAGGCTTCGTGCGTTTCGCACGATCCCTAATCACGTGTGCGCGTGATGGACGCTTCCGCGTCCCTCCCCTATACGCTCACCCACGCGTCCGCGTGCATGACACGTCTGCACCGTTAGCGCCGTGCACCTTGCACGCAGCGCGCCGCCTAATCAGTTTTCTTTTCTTTTCTTTTCAAATCCTAATTCTTTCTTCTTCTCCTTCCTCCTCTCTTCTTCATTCTTCTTCTTCTTCCTTTCGCACTTTTCTTCCTCCCCTCCATTTTTTCTTTCATTCATCTTTTAATTACTGCATTTAATTATTTTTCTTTCTTCTAAATTTTCTTTTAGCTTAATTATTTATGGTTTCTTCTTCTTTCTTTTTCATTTTCATGCATTTTTATGTTGGTGTTGGAGCTTTATTTGGGTTCTACCTTAATGTAATTAAGCCTGTAAATATTATGAGGAGTAATTTGACAATTGATATTTTAATTTGGCCCTTATATACATTTGGATTATATTATTTTCATTCTTACTTTAACTTGCTCACCAAGTGTTTGTGAAAAAGCCTATGGCATCTTGAAATTTATTTTGTTTTACTCCTCTTTTACTTGAAATGCCTCTTTTTCAAAACACTTGCATTCCACATGTAATTGGGATTATCATTCACAATTGTCATCATTACAAATGCTCTTTTATTTGGCACATTTGTTACATGATGCTTGAGTTATACTTCTCATGCCTTCGCTTGCATGCTTTTAAACCTCTTGCATCTAGTTGCTCTAAAATGCCTTCATTGACTTCAATTGATGTCCTATTTACATGTAGTCATGACCATGTATTTAAGACATTATCTTTTACCTTGGCATTGATTATCACTTGGACTTTCCTCCTCTCGGTTCTAGCTATTTGAATTACATGTCCCTTCCCTTTGTCCCTTTTTCAAGATGGCCACCAAGAGGGAAGAGGAAAAGTTTCTTAATGGGGAGACAAACAAGTCCAATATGCGCATTCTTTGGAGTAAGCGCAGTGGTTATAGCTCACTACCCCCGTCCACATGCACATCTTAGCATGCACCGAGGACGGTGCAATCTTTAAGTGTGGGGAGGTTGATACTGACTTCCGGAGGTTAGTTACCTTCTTTTCAACACCATTGTTTAATTTTCATTGTAGTTCATTGTTGCATTTGCATGTTTGATTACATGTTTGTTTAATTTTTGTGCATATTTTACCACTGCTTAGTTAAAGTAATGAGTTTCTTTTCAAGACCCTTTTTACAATATTTCACTAATTTAAATTAAAAATTTGTGTTAAACTTGTTTGAAGCTTGTATTTGGAACATAGTTTATAGCTGAGAACACACAACCTGTGAGACTTGAGCTTAATTATATGGTTACATTATTTAGCCATAAATTTTTATTCTTATGTGTTTTTTTCTCCATGATTGTAATCTATTTTTTGCTCCATTCTATATGTCTATTGTTTAGAGTATTTACATGCTTGCATATGATTGAGGCCATCATTTGTTGTTAGCTCACTTATCCCAAATAGCCTACCCTTTCAATCACCTTTGTTTGCCACCTTGAGCCTTTTAATTCCCGTTTGTTCTATATTTTACCATATCACTATCCTTAAGCGGAAAAATAAGTAATTACCTGATTTGAATCTTTGGTTAGTTTAAGATAGAGATTGTGTGTCAACTAAGTGTGGAGAAACTGTGGGAACATAGGCTGATAGGGAGTGTGTTATGCTTCTACTTTATTTACATATTGGGAATTTGGGTACCTACTCATGTGAGACCAGAAAAATTAAAAGTCCATGTGCATTGATATGTTATGTTTACTTTTAGGAATTTGGGTACCTACTCATGTGAGACCAGAAAAATTAAAAGTCCATGTGCATTGATATGTTATGTTTACTTTTATATTTTCAAAAAAAAAAGAAAAAAATATATATATAATATAAATAAATAAATAGGGTCCAAAATTACCCCAATGCTAAGTTTAATAAAAGATCAATTCATATGTGGTGAAATTAAAGAGAAGTTGATACATGAGTATGTGAAATATACAAAAGGAAAATTTTGGGTAACTAGGCATGAATTTAGAGTTACATAGAGTGTATTTGTATGTTAGGTGAGAGCTTAGGTTAACCAAAGATTCATATTTTAACTCACTTGGCCATACATATATCCTCACTCTTACCTTAGCCCCATTACAACCTTGAAAAGACCTCATGATGTTTGCATTGGTATACTAAATATTTGTTGATTGGTTAGATAAAGAACAAAATTTTAGAAAGAATGACTAGAGAAGAGTAGAGAGAATTAACTCTAGACACTTGAGCGATTAGAGTGCATATACACTACAAGTAAGGGTTTAATGCTTGATTCTATGTTCCCTGCTTTCATGAGCTAGCTTCTTACAAGTTTACTTGTCTCTTATTGTGTGTTTTGAATTAGTGGAATCCAATTTATGTTTTGTCTTGGAGAATTTGTTTACTTTTAACCAAGTAGGTAAAAATATTTTTGCATGTACTTGCATTTATACAAATAGGTTGCATTTTATACATCCTACCATTCTGCCTTCACTCTTATAGCTTCTCTTGAGCTTAGCATGAGGACATGCTAATGTTTAAGTGTGGGGCGATTTGATGCACCACTATTTCATGGTACATCTTATGCTTAATTGAGTGGATTTTATCCACTATTCTCACACTTATTCATGTAAATTACATGTTTTACACTTTCCTTCCTGATTTTGTGCTATGATTGAAAACATGCTTCTTTGGCCTTTAATTCACTATTTTTAATCCTCTCTTATTACCATTCGATACCGTGATATGTGTGTTAAGTGTTTTCAGGTTTTATAGGGCAGGAATGGCTTAGAGGATGGAAAGGAAGCATCCAAAAGTGGAAGGAATACAAGAAATTGAAGGAACTGCAAAGCTGTCAAGCCTGACCTCTTCGCACTCAATCGATCATAACATGAGATACAAAGGTATAAATGATACGCTTTTAGTTGTGTTGGAAAGCTAACATCCGGAGCTTCACAACGATATATAATTTGTCATAGTTGATCTGGCATTTAGGGGTGCACACGTGCACGCGCACATTGGCGAAAAGTCTATCAGCGCGCAAGCGCACCTGGCGCGTACGCGCGACATGCGCGACGTACTGCAACTGCAGAAATCGCCCCCAATGATTTCTAGGCTGTTTTTGACCCAGCTTTTTACACAAAAAACACATATTAGAGGCTGCAGAGTAGAGGAATCAAGGACACAACTTCTCACTTTTCATAATTTTAGGTTTTAGATGTAGTTTTTAGAGAGAGAGGCTCTCTCCTCTCTCTAAGTTTTAGGATTCCTAGTTTTATGCTTTTGAGTTGGATATTACAAAGAGTTACTACCTCCGTGAAGTTTTTATCAATCTAGTTTGTTTTCTATTTCCTTACTCTTTTATTTCCTATTTGATTCCATTATTTCTTGATTATTTTCAATTGAGTTTAATTGCCATGTCGTCTTTCTACTCCCTTCACATGAATGCGAATTTGGCATCCATGTCAATGGAGTAGGCTTCCAACTTGACTTTGGAGTTAGATTAATATTTGGAGACCCTTGAGTTGGAAGACTCAAGAGTTAAATAATAATTGGAAATTGTTGGCTAGCTCTCTAGTTGCAACACTAATCCTTCCCAAGGGTGAGGATTAGGACTTGTGAATAGAAGTAGGCTCTCAACTTGACTTTCCTTCATTCGTTGAGGGTTAACCAAGTAGAAACAACAACCTATTATTATTAATCTTGGAAAATCCAACAAGGATAGAACTTTCGAATAATCTTCTCCTAGTCAAGGCTTTTTAATTTAATTACATAAAATCTCTTGTTAATTTTCATTGCTTTAATTTATAATAATTTATGTGCCCATTGCCCAAACTCCAAATTTCCCAGAAAACTCATAACCAATAATAAATACACCTCCCTGCAATTCTTTGAGAGATGACCCAAGGTTTAAATACTTCGGTTATCAATTTTATTAGGGGTTTGTTACTTGTGATAACCAAGTTTTTGTACGAAAGGATTCTTGTTGGTTTAGAAGCTATACTTTCAACGAGAACTTAATTGTGAAATTCTAGACCACGCAAAAATCCGTTCGTCATGGATCCTAGTGAAGCCAAGTGGTCCCCACGTTACAATGTGAAGATCTTTAATTAATTCTGATTTAAATTTTAATTTCAATTTTAAAATAGGAAAAGATATTATTTTAATTTTAGAAATTAGATTTTAAATTAATTAGGATTAGATATAAAAGAGAAAAGAAACTTCTCTTCTATGATTCCAGTCCTTTTTTCATAATGTAAATTACAGTTTACCTGAATCCTAGTTTTCCTCTCTGAACCATGAGCAACTAAACCTCCACTGTTAAGGTTAGAAGCTCTGTCTATTTGTATGGTTTGATTCTATTATTTTTCTATTTTAACTCATGTACTGATTTATAATTTAAGAATTGTTTTCGTTCTTTATGTTATGAATTTTGGTGGAACGGAAGTATGACCCTCTTTCTAATTGAGTTCTTGTATAACTTGGGAAAGCTCTTTACTTGAACAACAGCTTGAAAACATATTCTCCTAAATTTCTAATTATTTGGACTTAATGGGATACGTGACATATAATCCCTTTATATTTGGGTAATTAGGATTTTTGTGGCATAATAACTAGAATTAAACTTCACCCCCTAATTGGAATTAATTGACCAAGGAATTGACGGTTGATGAGAGTTAGAGGAGACTAGAAAGGTCTAAGGAATTAGGGTCTAGTCACATATAGTTTGCCATGAATTAAATCTTGCATGATTAAAATAGTTAGTAAGAAAAGTCAATCTGGAAAATAGATAACTCTGAAGCCTTAACTGCCTTTTTCATATTGTTTTCCCAACTTATTTATTGCATGACTTCTGATATTTTGAAGTTTCTTGTTTAAGGCCTTTTTTTGAACTCTCAAACATCATTTTCTGTTTGTCTAACTAAGAAAATTAATCAACCATTGTTGCTTAGTCCATCAATCCTCGTGGAATCGACCCTCACTCACCTTGAGTTATTACTTGGTACGACCCGGTGCACTTGCCGGTTAGTTTGTGGTTAGAAATTCCGCACCAAGTTTTTGGCGTCGTTGCCGGGGATTGATAGTAATTAACAACTATTAGTTGTTTGATTGCTTAGATTAGGCATTTTAGTTTTAATTTTATTTAAATTTTGCTTTAGTATTTTCAAAAAAAAATAAATAAATAGTACTCGTATTTTTCTTAATTTCTGAACTTAAGTTTGGTGTTCCCTGGTTAGTCTTATTTTAATTTTTCTTATTTAATTTGCCTAATAATTTCAAAAATTTTTAATCTTAATTTTAATAGTAATTTTTGAATTTTAGTTTTTATTTCATTCAATATTTTTATCTCTTTACACATGTTACCTCACTGGGAATTCTCTGCACTCTGACGTAGAGAGTTCCATATTTTCCTATTTTCTGTCTGTTTATACGCAGGAACAGAGACAATGAACATTTCTTAGACTTTGATCCTGAACCTGAAAGAACTTTTAGGCGGTGTTTGCAACAAGCAAGACTTTACAAGGCTGCAGAATCCACTATAGATCCTAACGATGCTGCTAATGCCAATGTGGCAAATCCGAATGGAAATGAGCAACATAGGAGAGTACTTGGCTCTTACTCTGCTTCTACTGCAGATCTTTATGGAAAAAGCATTGTGGTGCCTCCTATAGCTACGAACAACTTTGAGTTGAAGCCACAATTGGTCACCCTGGTGCAATAAAACTGCCAGTATCATGGTCTTCCCCACGAAGACCCAAATCAATTCATTTCTAACTTTCTGCATATTTGTGATACTGTAAAGACAAATGGAGTGAACCCTGAGGTGTACAAACTCATGCTCTTCCCATTTGCTCTAAGGGATGGAGCAAAGCTATGGCTAGATTCTCAACCCAAGGAGAGTTTGGATACTTGGGACAAGGTTGTTACTGAATTTCTTACTAAATTTTTTCCACCAAAGAAGCTGACTAAGCTTAGGGTGAGGTTTAGACCTTCAGGCAGAAGGATGGTAAAACTCTTTATGAAGCTTGAGAGAGATACAAGCTACTAACTAGGCAATGTCCTCCAGACATGTTCTCCAAATGGACCCAACTAGATATCTTTTATGAAGGTTTGGGTGAAATGTCCAAGATGTGCTTAGATAATTCTGCAGGTGGTTCACTACACAAGAAGAAGACAACGGAGGAGACTATTGAGCTTATTGAATTGGTTGCTAGCAACCAATATTTATACTCATCTAACAGGAATTCTGTGATCTCTGAGGCTCCCCAGAAGAAGGGTGTTATGGAAGTACAAGCTCTTAATGCTCTTGGGTGGATGGACCAACCTCAGAGATCTCAGAATTTCAACAATAATTCTCAGGGCAATTTCCAACAGAACAATCGTAATAACTGCCAATTTCAGTCTTATCAACAACAACCACCTCAGCAGGCAAATTCTCAATCCCAACAAGATTCTAATTGAGAGATGATGAGGAGTTTTATGCAGGAAACCAAAGCCTCTATTAGAAACTTGGAGGTGTAAATGGGCCAACTGAGCAAGCAAATACCTGAGAGGTCTGCAAATACAATTCAAAACTTGGAGATTTAAATGGGTCTATTAGCCACAAAAGTTAATGAAATTGATAAGAGGACCATTAATAGCCTTCCTGGTAACACAATTCCAAATCCAAGAGAGGAATGCAAGGCTATCACCTTGATAAGTATGGAAGCACAAGTTAATGAGGAGCCAGTTGAAAAAGAAGCTCCAAAGGAGAAGAAGGAAGAAGTAGAGCACGTCCCTCCAAAGTGTGCGAACAACCCATTCCCAGACTCTCTTAACACTTATCCTACATTGCCAAAGTCTCTTGAGTACAAGCCTAAAATGTCATATCCTCAGAGACTTCAAAAGGAGACCAAGGACAAGTGATGAGCGGATAATTTATACGCTTTTTGGCATTATTTTTACATAGTTTTTAGTATGTTTTAGTTACTTTTTATTATATTTTTATTAGTTTTTATGCAAAAATCACATTTCTGGACTTTACTATGAGTTTGTGTGTTTTTCTGTAATTTCAGGTATTTTCGGACTGAAGTTGAGGGACCTGAGCAAAAATCTGATTTAGAGGCTGAGAAAGGACTGCAAATGTTGTTGGATTCTGACCTCCCTGCACCCAAACACGTTTTTCTGGAGCTACAGAAGTCCAATTGGTGCGTTCTCAATTGGGATGGAAAGCTAACATCTTGGGCTTTCCAGCAATGTATAATAATCCATACTTTTTCTAAGATTTTATGACTCAAACTGGAGTTAAAAAGCCCACTAGAGACCCTTTTCTGGCGTAAAATGTCGGAACTGGCACCAGAACGGGAGTCAAACACCCAAACTGACATCCAAGCTGGCATTTAACTCCAAAAAAGCCTATGCACGTGTAAAGCTCAATGCTCAGCCCAAATACACACCAAATGGGCCCTGAAAGTGAATTTCTACACTATCTGCACTTAGTTACTTATTTTCTGTAATTCTTAGTAGCTAGTTTAGTACAAATAGCACTTTTGACTATTGTATTTCATATTTGGATCAACATTTATGCCATTTTTCACATTTGGGGAGGCTGGCCATTCGGCCATGCCTAGACCTTTTTCTCTTATGTATTTTCCAACGATAGAGTTTCTACACCTCATAGATTAAGGTGCGGAGCTCTGCTGTTCTTCATGAATTAATGCAAGTACTATTGTTTCTCTTTCAATTCATGCTTACTTCTTCTCTAAGATATACTCTCGTACTTAATTCAGTTAAGTCAAAATGAAGGGGTGACCCGTGACAATCACCCACTATCTTCGTTACTCGCTTAGCCAAGATCCGCGTGCCTGACAACCACAAGCAGTCTACATGATGTTCAACGTAGTCATTGGACGACAGTTGGAGTATAGTCTCTTGGGTCTCTAATCCATGGATTTTACTTGCCTCTCTTGACAACAGAGCATTCGAATCCGTGAGAATAGAACCTTCGTGGTATAGGCTAGAACCAATTGGTAGCATTCCTAAGATCCAGAAAGTCTAAACTTTGTCTATGGTATTTCGAGTAGGATCTGGGACGGGATGACTGTGACGAGCTTCAAACTCACAAATGTTAGGCGCAGTGACAGTGTGCAAAAGGATAGAGAGATCCTATTTCGACACAAGTGAGAACCGACAGATGATTAGCCGTGCGGTAGCTGTGCCTGGTATTTTTCATTCGAGACGAGAAATTCGACAGTTGATTAGCCGTACAGAAACCGTAGCTGGACCATTTTCACTGAGAGGACGGATGGTAGTCATTGACAACGGTGATCCACCAACATACAGCTTGCCATGGAAGGGAGCACGAATGATTGGATGAAGACAATAGAAAAGTAGAGGTTTAGAAGCAACAAAGCATTTCCAAACTCTTATCTGAAATTCTCACCAATAAATTACATAAGTACCTTTATTTTAATTTACGTTTTATTTATCTTTCAATTATCAAAACTCATAACCAATTGAATCCGCTTGACTAGATTTACAGGATGACCATAGCTTGCTTCAAGCCGGCAATCTCCGTGGGATCGACCCTTACTTGCGTAAGATTTTATTACTTTGACGACCCAGTGCACTTGCTGGTTAGTTGTACCGGAGTTGTAAAAAGTGTGATCATAATTCCGTGCACCAACAAGTAGTTTTCAAAGTTCATGGAAGTCTTTAGAAAGTTGCAAATTAATATTCCTTTTGCTGAGGTTTTGGAGCAAATGCCTCTCTATGTCAAATTCATGAAGGAATTGTTGTCAAAGAAGAAACCTTTAAAGGAAGATGAGACAGTGGTCCTTACTAAGAAATGTAGTGGCATAATTCAGAATAACTTGCCAAGGAAGATGCCAGATCTAGGGAGCTTTCAAATTCCATGCACCATTGGGAGCACAACCTTTGAGAAAGCATTATGTGATTTGGGAGCAAGCATCAATTTAATACCCTTGTCTGTGATGAAGAAGCTGCAAATCCAAGAGGCCCAACCCACAAGGATAGCATTATAGATGGCAGACAAATCTATGAAGCCTGCATACAGATTAGTGGAGAATATCTTGGTCAAAGTGGGTAAATTTTTCCTCCTAGCAGATTTTGTGATTCTTGACACAGGGGAGGATGAGAACACCTCTATAATTCTAGAAAGACCATTCCTAGCCACTGGAAGAGCTCTGATTGATGTAGAAGTGGGTGAATTAGTGCTTAGAGTGCATGATGAGTAACTAGTCTTTCATGTCTTCAAAGATATACATTCAGTAGGTGAAGAAGAGAGGTGCATGGAGATTGAGCTTATTGATCCAAACCTTCAAGAACCTCTTGATGACGGACAGCAAAATCTGCAGCTTAAACCTCCTTTGGTGACAATCAATAAAATCCCCCTGATATCAAACCTAAGTTTAGTGTCGAGAATGCATCATCCACCAAGGAGGAGGTTCCCAAAAAGAAGAAAATACTCAGGGAATGGAGAAACAAGAAGATCCTCACTGAAGGTTTCTCCCCAGGAATGAAGGTGGTGTTGACTAGAAATCTAGTGTGGACTTATACAGTAAACAGAATCCTCTCTCTGGAGCATATTGAACTACTCTATGGAGACACAGAAAAGAAGTTCAAAGTAAGGGGTGAAGAGCTGAGCCCCTATGATCCTCCTCCTTAGAGGAGCTGACCGTCAAGCTAGTGACGGTAAAGAAGCGCTTGTCAGGAGGCAACCCGATAATTTTGTATCTTTAGTTATTTTTCGTAGTAGTGGTTTTCTTATTTATTTGATTTTTATTGAGTTTTTACTGTTTTTTCTTTCATTTTACGTGTGTTCTGATCATGCAGCTATTTTAGAATAGGAACCGAACACGTTAAAAAAATTTTGCCAAAAAAAGGGTCTTTGACGCGCAAGCATCCCTGATGCGTGCGCGTCATGCGTGAATTTGCACCACCAAGGAATTGACCCGAGAGTTGGGCCGAAGTGGTGCTGGAAGCGTGCCTTGTGCACAAGCAAGACCACGCGTACGTGTCAAAGACGCATGCGCGTCGCTTGCGCATTTGCCAGACCACGCGTAAGCATCCCTAACGCGTACGCGTGACCCTGGAAATCGGCGCAAGTAGGTGTTTGGCCAGAGAGTTGTGATGGCTTGGGGCTGGATTTGTGCTAGAAGCACAATCTTCATCAAGCGTACGCGTCCCTGACGCATGCGCGTCATTTTCACCTTGTCCCCATCCACGCGTGTGCGTACCTGACGCACACGCGTTGTATGCCTCTCTAGCCCTCATGCACATCAACCCGAGAGTTGTGCATACGCGGGGCTGCGTTCGCGCGATTCGCACAAACTATGAGCACGCGTATGCGTCCCAGACGCTTACGTGTCACTTGAACTTTCTGCAACCTACGCGTACGTGTGCGCGTCGCACACGCCGCATTACTTACCCAGCGCGCCGCCCTGTTTTCATTCTCTCTCCCTCCCACATCCTAATTCTCCCTTGCTCTTTTATCCTTTTATTCTTCTTTTATCATACTATTTTTTTTTCGTGTGTCTTTTTATGTCCCTCTCTGTTTTCAGTTCTTCTTTGCTTGAGGACAAGCAAACCTTTAAGTTTGGTGTTGACGCTTCGCTTATGGATTTTCTGTTTATTTTAAATAGCACCAAAGGTAGGCAAATCATCTTCACTAAGGAGCATAGCCTGAAGAATAAAATTGCCACTAGGATAACTGAGGTGGTTGAATTCATTTCATTCTATATTCCTTCCCGCCCTTACTATGTTATGTTCCGATTTTCTGCCGTTTTGTTTTAGTTATTGCATGATCCTTTATTATTTCAATTCCTAAGTTTCAATTTATTTTGCTATTTTTTCTGTTATTTGCTTTAATATTGAAAGCTGTATCATGTATTTCCCACTGAGCTTGAAATCAAAAAGAAAGAAGAAAAGATGTAGTGCATGAAAAATTGGGTTTAATTTTAAGAGTAGTCTCATTTATCCAAATGTGGTGGTATTTTCTGTGACTCTAAATGCATAACATGAACAGTGCATATTTAAATTTGAATTAAAGAATGTTGATGTACAAGGAACAGGTATCTAGAGAACTATTATGACTTCTCTGAAATTAATGAAAGTTTAATCCTTGAAGTAGAAGAAACAGCAAAAGAAAAATAAAAGCAAGGTCCAAGGCTCTGAGCATCAATGACTAGGGAGGTCAGACATGATTAAAAGGTCAAAGAGTTGTTTCCCTAGTCATATGCTTATGGTGTGATTGTGTCAAGTAATCCTTGAGACATAACACTAAGAGTCGAGATCAATTGCATTTAACAGAGTATGCCAAAGACTTTGAGCACCACTGTCTGGGAGTAACTCAAAGAAAAATCAGAACTTAAAGAGAGTTCCCCAGTTAAGTGCTTGTGGTGTTTTTGTGTCAAGTGAAGCTTGAGACAAAATATTTAAAGTCACGGCTAGGCTTAGGGTGCAAAGCACCAAAGAGAAGAGAATCAAAGGAAATTTGCTGTGTTCAAGGATTAAATTAAAGTACAAAAGATTAGAGAATTCATAATATTATCCAGATTCTAATTCTAAATGACAGTAACATCCTTCTGATTCAAAGGAGAGTGAGATGCCAAAACTATTCAGGATTGCAGTTGTAAAACCCACTATGAGAAGAGACATGAGCTTAATCGAACTCTCATTCTCATGCAAATTCACATCCTAAGCCTATTGATGAGCGGATAATTTATACGCTTTTTGGAATTGTTTTTAGTATGTTTTTAGTATGTTTTAGTTATTTTTTATTATATTTTTATTATTTTTTAGTTAAAATTCACTTTTCTAGACTTTACTATGAGTTTGTGTGTTTTTCTGTGATTACCTCCCTGCACTCGAAGTGGATTTTCTGGAGCTACAAAAGCCCAATTGGCGCGCTCTCAACTGCGTTGGAAAGTAGACATCTTGGGCTTTCCAGCAATGTATAATAGTCTATACTTTTCCCGAGATTTGATGGCCCAAACAAGCGTTCCAAGTCAGCTCAAGAAATCTGGCGTAAAACGCCGGAACTGGCACAAGAATGGGAGTTAAACGCCCAAACTGGCACAAAAGTTGGCGTTTAACTCCAAAAAAAGTCTCTACACGAAAATGCTTCAATGCTCAGCCCAAGCACACACCAAGTGGGCCCGGAAGTGGATTTTTATGTCATTTACTCATCTTTGTAAACCCTAAGCTACTAGTTCTCTACAAATAGGATCTTTTACTATTGTATTTTCATCTTTGATCAGTCCTATGCTATCTTAGATCAGATCTTGGTTCTTCTGGTTCCCTCTCTGGGGCCGAAGCCAATGATCACCATTATCACTTATGTATTTTCAACGGTGGAGTTTCTACACACCATAGATTAAGGTGTGGAGCTCT
>NC_029781.3:20163791-20163883 GCF_000817695.3 Arachis duranensis
CCCTACCTTAGATTGAGTGGATATCTCTTGGATCCCTTAATCGGAATCTTCGTGGTATAAGCTAGAATTGATGGCGGCATTCAAGAGAATCC
>NC_029781.3:20164686-20166186 GCF_000817695.3 Arachis duranensis
TAGACTAAAGCTTTAGACTAACATTGCATGATTCCTGAAATTCTTATTAAAAATTTTGAATCTCTCTTTTTTCTTTTCCATATAATTTTCAAAAAAATCCAAAAAAAATTACAAAGTCATAAAAATTAAAAAAATATTTTATGTTTCTTGTTTGAGTCTAGTGTCTCATTTTAAGTTTGGTGTCAATTGCATGTTTCTGTTCTTCTTGCATTTTTCATGTGTCTTCATTGATCTTCAAGTTGTTCTTGATGATTTACTTGCTCTGATCTTGAAATTCTCTTGTTTTGTGTGTTTTGTTGTTTCTCATATGCATTCTCAACTTGTTAGTGTCAGTCGTATACAAACTTCTAAGTTTGGTGTCTTGCATGCATTGTTTATTTGATTTTAGTTGCATTTTGATTATTCCTCATCATTAATTCATTTTCAAAAATACTTGCTAACAATTAATGATTTGATTCAACATTTCAAGTATGTTGCCTTTTCTGTTGAGAAAGGTTTAATGTTTGAATCATATCCTTTCTTGTTAGCCAAGTTATTAATTTTAAAAATCAAATCTTTTTAAATTGTTTTTCAATCATATCTTTTTAATCATATCTTTTTAAAACTATAACTTTTCAATTATATCTTTTTAATCACATCTTTTTCAAAATAGTTTTCAATCATATCTTTTTGATTTCCAATTTCAAAATCTTTTTCAAAATCACTTTATTTCTTTCTCAATCTCAGTTTTTGAAAATCAATCAGCATTTTTTAAAAATTCACTTTAATTTTCGAAAATTTCTTCCCCTATTCTCACATCCTTCTATTTATGGACTAACATTCCTCCTCAACGCACAATTCGAACTCTATCTTGATAAGTTCGAATTCTTCTACCTCTTCCTTCTATTTTTCTTTTCCTCTGACACCTCAAGAAATCTCTATACTATGACATAGAGGATTCCATATTTTTTCTTGTTATCTTCTCTTTCATATGAGCAAGAACAAAGACAAAGGCATTCTTGTTGAAGCTGACCCTGAACCTGAAAGGACCTTGAAGCGAAAGCTAAGAGAAGCTAGAGCATTCCTCTCTATAAAGGACCTAACAGAATTCTTCAAAGAAGAAGACATGGCAGCCGAAAACAACAACAATACCAACAATGCAAAGAAGGTGCTGGGTGACTTTACTGCACCTACTCCTGACTTCTATGGGAGAAGCATCTCTATCCGTGCCATTGGAGCAAACAACTTTGAGCTTAAGCCTCAATTAGTTTCTCTAATGTAACAGAATTGCAAGTTCCATGGACTTTCATTGGAAGATCCTCATCAGTTTTTAGCTGAATTCTTGCAAATCTGTGACATTATCATGACCAATGGGGTTGACCCTGAGGTCTACAGACTTATGCTATTCCCTTTTGCTGTAAGAGACAGAGCTAGGATATGGTTGGACTCACAACCTAAAGAAAGCCTGAACTCTTGGGAAAAGCTAGTCAATGCCTTCTTGGCAAAGTTCTTTCCACCTCA
>NC_029781.3:20166350-20166593 GCF_000817695.3 Arachis duranensis
AGTATCATAGGTATCTTCTATGATGGTCTGTCTGAACTGTCCAAGATGTCATTGGACAGCTCTGCTGGAGGATCTCTTCATCTGAAGAAGACGCCTGCAAAAACTCAAGAACTCATTGAAATGGTTGCAAATAACCAATTCATGTACACTTCTGAAAGAAATCCTGTGAACAATGGGACGAATCAGAAGAAAGGAGTTCTTGAGATTGATACTCTAAATGCCATATTGGCTCAGAACAAAATA
>NC_029781.3:20166813-20168112 GCF_000817695.3 Arachis duranensis
CCCAAATCTCTCATGGAAGGATCAACAGAGACCTCAACAAGGTTTCAACAACAATAATGGTGGAAGAAACAGGTTTAGCAATGTCAAGCCTTTTCCATCATCTTCTCAGCAACAGACAGAGAATTCTAAGCAGAGCCACTCTGACTTAGCAACCATGGTCTCTGATCTAATCAAAACCACTCAAAGTTTCATGACTGAAACAAGGTCCTCCATTAGAAACTTTGAGGCACAAGTGGGTCAGCTGGGTAAGAAAGTTACTGAACTCCCTCCTAGTACTCTTCCAAGCAATACAGAAGAGAATCCAAAAGGAGAGTGTAAGGCCATCAACATGGCTGAATTTGGAGAGGAGGAAGAGGCAGTGATCACCAATGAGGAAGACCTCAATGGACGTCCACTGGCCTCCAATGTATTCCCTAATGAGGAACCATGGGAATCTGAGGCTCACACTGAGACCATAGAGATTCCATTAGACTTACTTCTGCCATTCATGAGCTCTGACGAGTATTCTTCCTCTGAAGAGGACGAAGAAGTCACTGAAGAGCAAGTTGCTAAGTACCTTGGAGCAATCATGAAGCTAAATGACAAGTTATTTGGTAATGAGAATTGGGAGGATGAACCCCTTTTGCTCACCAAAGAACTAGATGACTTGACTAGGCAGAGATTACCTCAAAAGAGACAGGATCCTGGGAAGTTCTCAATACCTTGTACAGTAGGCACCATGACCTTCAAGAAGGCTCTGTGTGACCTAGGGTCAAGCATAAACCTCATGCCTCTCTCTGTAATGGAGAAGCTAGGGATCTTTGAGGTATAAGCTGAAAGAATCTCACAAGAGATGGCAGACAATTCAAGAAAACAAGCTTATGGACTTGTAGAGGATGTTCTGGTAAAGATTGAAGACCATTACATCCCTACTGATTTCATAGTCCTAGAGACTGGGAAGTGCATGGATGAATCCATCATCCTTGGCAGACCCTTCCTAGCCACAGCAAAGGCTGTGATTGATGTTGACAGAGGAGAATTGATCATTCAAGTGAATGAAGAATCCAGAGGGGAGCTAGTCCTTCAATTAAATGGGGACTACCTTGTGTTTAAAGCTCAAGGTTATCCTTCTGTGAACATGGAAAAGAGGCACGATAAGCTTCTCTCAAAATAGAGTCAAACAGAGCCCCTATAGTCAAACTCTAAGATACCTATGATGTTTGACTATGGGGGCTCTGTTTGACTATGGGGGCTCTGTTTGACTCTGTTTTGAGAGAAGCTCTTCATGCTTCCTCTCCATGGTTACAGAGGGATATCCTT
>NC_029781.3:20168160-20169550 GCF_000817695.3 Arachis duranensis
AAGTGCATGGATGAATCTATCATCCTTGGCAGACCCTTCCTAGCCACAGCAAAGACTGTGATTGATTGACAGAGGAGAATTGATCATTCAAGTGAATGAAGAATCCTTTGTGTTTAAGGCTCAAGGATATCCCTCTGTAACCATGGAGAGGAAGCATGAAGAGCTTCTCTCAAGACAGAGTCAAACAGAGCCCCCACAGTCAAACTCTAAGTTTGGTGTTAGGAGGCTACAACCAACTTCTAAGTTTGGTGTTGAACCCCCACATTCAAACTCTAAGTTTGGTATTGGAAGGTTCCAACATTGCTCTGAGTATCTGTGAGGCTCCATGAGAGCCCACTGTCAAGCTACTGACATTAAAGAAGCGCTTGTTGGGAGGCAACCCAATGTTATATTTATCTATTTTCCTTTGTTATTTTATGTTTTCTTTTTAGGTTGATGATCATGGGAAGTCACAAAATCAATTGAAAAAGCAAAAACAGAATGAAAAACAGAAAGAAAGACAGCACACCCTGGAAGAAAACTTGCTGGCGTTTAAACGCCAGTAAGGGCGGCAAATGGGCATTTAACGCCCAGTCTGGCACCATTCTGGGCGTTTAACGCCAGAAAGGGGCACCAGACTGGCGTTAAATGCCAGGAAGGGGCAAGAAGCTAGCGTTAAATGCCAAAAATGGGCACTAGTCCGGCGTTTAACGCCAGAATTGGCAGAAGGAGCATTTTTGCTCGCCACTTGGTACAGGGATGAATTATCCTTGACACCTCAGGATCTGTGGATCCCACAGGATCCCCACCTACCCCACCACTCTCTCTCTTTCTCACTCATTCACCAATCACCTTAACACCTCTTTCCCAAAAACCCCTCACCTATCAAATCCCATCATTCTCTTCACCACTCACATCCATCCTTCATAAAACCCCACCTACCTCACCATTCAAATTCAAACCACTTTCCTTCCCAAAGCCACCCATATTGGCCGAACCACAAAGCCTCCTCCATCTCCTCTATTTCTTCTTCTTCTACTCTCTTCTTTCTTCTTTTGCTCGAGGACAAGCAAACCTTCTAAGTTTGGTGTGGTAAACGCATTGCTTTTTATTTTTCTATAACCATTTATGGCATCTAAGGCCGGAGAAACCTCTAGAAAGAGGAAAGGGAAGGCTAAAGCTTCCACCTCCGAGTCATGGGAGATGGAGAGATTCATCTCAAGGGTGCATCAAGACCACTTCTATGAAGTTGTGGCCAAGAAGAAGGTGATCCCCGAGGTCCCTTTCAAACTCAAAAAGAGTGAATATCCGGAGATCCGACATGAGATCCGAAGAAGAGGTTGGGAAGTTCTTACCAACCCCATTCAACAAGTCGGAATCTTAATGGTTCAAGAGTTCTATGCCAATGCAT
>NC_029781.3:20171576-20171960 GCF_000817695.3 Arachis duranensis
TCCGGAGATCCGACATGAGATCCGAAGAAGAGGTTGGGAAGTTCTTACCAACCCCATTCAACAAGTTGGAATCTTAATGGTTCAAGAGTTCTATGCTAATGCATGGATTACCAAGAACCGTGATCAAAGTGTGAACCCGGACCCAAAGAATTGGCTTACAATGGTTCGGAGGAAATGCTTAGATTTTAGTCTGGAAAATGTAAGGTTGGCATTCAACTTGCCCATGATGCAAGGAGATGAACACCCTTACACTAGAAGGGTCAACTTTGATCAAAGGTTGGACCAAGTCCTCATAGACGTTTGTGAAGAGGGCGCTCAATGGAAGAGAGATTCAAAAGGGAAGCCGGTTCAACTGAGAAGGCATGACCTCAAGCCCGTGGCTAG
>NC_029781.3:20172147-20173041 GCF_000817695.3 Arachis duranensis
GATAAGTCCTCTACCTTGGCAAGGTTAGCCTTCCCTCATCTCATTTGTCACCTCTGTTATTCAGTCGGAATTGACATAGAGGAAGACACCCTCATTGATGAGGACAAGCCCATCACTAAGAAAAGGATGTAGCAAACAAGAGATCCCACTCATCATGAAATCCCTGAGATGCCTCAAGGGATGCACTTTCCTCCACAAAACTATTGGGAGCAAATCAACACTTCCCTAGGAGAATTGAGTTCCAGCATGGGACAACTAAGGGTGGAGCACCAAGAACATTCCATTCTCCTCCATGAAATTAGAGAAGATCAAAGAATCATGAGAGAGGAGCAACAAAGACAAGGAAGAGACATTGAGGAGCTCAAGCACTCCATAAGATCTTCAAGAGGAAGAATAAGCCGCCATCACTAAGGTGGACCCGTTCTTTAATCTCCTTGTTCTTTAATTTCCTGTTTTTCGAATTTTTATGCCTATGTTTATCTATGTTTGTGTCTTATGATCATTAGTGTCTTAGTGTCTATGCCTTAAAGTTATGAATGTCCTATGAATCCATCACCTTTCTTAAAATGAAAAATGTTCTTAATTGAAAAAGAGAAGAATTGCATGAATTTTGAATTTTATAACAGATTAATTATTTTGATGTGGTGGCAATACTTTTGATTTCTGAATGTATGCTTAAACAGTGCATATGTCTTTTGAATTTGTTGTTCATGAATGTTGTCTCTTGAAAGAATGATGAAAAAGGAGACATGTTACTGAGGATCTGAAAAATCATAAAAATGATTATTGAAGCAAGAAAAAGCAGTGAATACAAAAAAAATAATAATAAAGTCATGATCCAAGGCAAAAAGAGTGTGCTTAAGAACCCTGGACACCTCTAATTGGGGACTCTAG
>NC_029781.3:20173267-20174316 GCF_000817695.3 Arachis duranensis
GAGAAGCCAATCATTCTGAATTTCAAAGGATAGAGTGAGATGCCAAAACTGTTCAGAGGCAAAAAGCTAAAGCCCCGCTCATCTAATTAATACTGATCTTCATAGATGTTTTTGGAATTCATTGTATATTCTCTTCTTTTTATCTTATTTTATTTTCAATTGCTTGGGGACAAACAACAATTTAAGTTTGGTGTTGTGATGAGCGGATAATTTATACGCTTTTTGGCATTGTTTTTAGTATGTTTTTAGTATGTTTTAGTTAGTTTTTATTATATTTTTATTAGTTTTTAGTTAAAATTCACTTTTCTTGATTTTACTATGAGTTTGTGTGTTTTTCTGTGATTTCAGGTATTTTCTGGCTGAAATTGAGGGACCTGAACAAAAATCTGATTCAGAGGCTGAAAAGGACTGCAGATGCTGTTGGATTCTGACCTCCCTGCACTCGAAGTGAATTTTTTGGAGCTACAAAACCCCAATTGGCGCGCTCTTAACTGCGTTGGAAAGTAGACATCCTGGGCTTTCCAGCAATGTATAATAGTCTATACTTTGTCCGAGATTTGATGGCCCAAACAGGCGTTCTAAGTCAGCTCAAGAAATCTGGCGTAAAACGCCGGAACTGGCACAAGAATGGGAGTTAAACGCCCAAACTGAAACAAAAGCTGGCGTTTAACTCCAAGAAAAGTCTCTACACGAAAATGCTTCAATGCTCAGCCCAAGCACACACCAAGTGGGCCCGAAAGTGGATTTTTATGTCATTTACTCATCTTTGTAAACCCGAATCTACTAGTTCTCTACAAATAGGACCTTTTACTATTGTATTTTCATCTTTGATCAGTCCTATGCTATCTTAGATCAGATCTTGGTTCTTCTGGTTCCCTCTCTGGGGCCGAAGCCAATGATCACCATTATCACTTATGTATTTTCAACGGTGGAGTTTTTACACACCATAGATTAAGGTGTGGAGCTCTGCTGTACCTCAAGTATTAATGCAATTACTATTGTTCTTCTATTCAATTCAGCTTATTCTTGTTCTAAGATATCACTTGTTC
>NC_029781.3:20174371-20203414 GCF_000817695.3 Arachis duranensis
GGACTGTAGCCATTGACAACGGTGATGCCCAACATACAGCTTGCCGTGGAAAGGAGTAAGAAGGATTGGATGAAGACAGTAGGAAAGCAGAGAGACGGAAGGGACAAAGCATCTCCATACGCTTATCTGAAATTCTCACCAATGAATTACATAAGTATCTCTATCTTTATTTTATGCTTTATTCATAAAACATTCATAACCATTTGAATCCGCCTGACTGAGATTTACAAGATGACCATAGCTTGCTTCATACCAACAATCTCCGTGGGATCGACCCTTACTCGCGTAAGGTTTATTACTTGGACGACCCAGTGCACTTGCTGGTTAGTTATGCGAAGTTGTGATAAAGAGTTGAGATTGCAATTGAGCGTACCATGTTGATGGCGCCATTGATGATCACAATTTCGTGCACCATCTATATTAGTCATTTTGGCATAATGCTCTATTTGTGAAATTGGATTGTAAGCTTACCTAGGAACATCTTTTTGAAATTCTCGAACTATATGGACCATGCTTGCTATGTGAATGATTTTAACTTCCATCTCTCTTTTCCTAAGATACATAGCAACCATGTGTCCCACTTCATGTCAATTAGGTGATGCAAACAAACTTCAATGTGTGTCATTGTTTGATGTGTGAGCTCTATATTTCATTTGGTTCATTGAATTCTCTTGCACATCAACCAATGCCCATTCATCATCCATTTCACATTTACTTGATTCTTGCTTGAGTGCTTTCATGCTTCTTTATTGCTTGTTTGTTTACCTTAACCTACAAGTTTCTTTGAAGTATTTCAAGCACACTAAAATGAGTGAAGTACATACCTCTTTTGTGTAGTTGTGACATAGTTTTCTATGCTAGTGTGTGTTCTAAACTGCTTGCAACTTAGAACTCACACACCATTTTTTATCAATGTCACATTAATTCACTCACTTCATTCTAGTGATTCTTACCTCATTCCAACAATTTACGCTTCCTTGCTTTTGCATTTTCTCATCTTACTGTGCTATTTTCTATTTTTCATGGGTGAGTCATCATAAGCAAAAATAGAAGCGGGAGAAAGAACACGCAACAGCTAGTTGATCTACTAGCTGGAGGTGGCAACTCATGTATTCGCCGTATCCCCTTGCTCATCTTTGCATGCACCAAGGACGGTGCAAACTTTTAAGTGTTGGGAGGTCGTTCGTCCGAATCGGCCGTTTTTGGGTGACAAATTTCTAATCCTAACACTTTCACATTTTATTTTTCTTTTATTATCTAGGTCTTTTAGAATTTTTAGTTGCATCTTTCTAGTTTGCATATATATAATAAGTTTAGTCAAAATAATGAAATTTTTGAAGAAAATAATTCTTAATAGGGCATTAACACCCCCAATTGATTTGAGTAAAAAAAAATTCATTGAACTTTCTTGAATTATATATTATGGAACATGGTTTTTGAGCTAAGAACACATAAGCATGTGAGTTTTGAACCTAATTGTGTGGTTACATCATATTAACCACTATTTTCCTTCTTGTGTGTATTATTTTCTTTCTATGATTGTAATCTTTACTTTGTTTGATTCTTTATGTCCTTTATTTTGTGTATGAATGTATTTATATGATTGAGGCCATCGTTTCATTTAGCTCACTTACCCAAACAGCCTACCTTTTGTCAATCATTGTTAACCAATTTTGAGCCTATTTTAATCCCTTTTTGTTCTTAATTTTAGCACATCACGACCACTGAGTGAAAAATAATAATGTCCCTTGTTTGGATCTTTGATTAGCTTAGACTAGTGAGAGTGTTTATCATTCAAGTGTGGGAAATTTGGGGAACATTGGGTGAGATAAAAGTGTATTTTGTAGTTTTGTTAAAAATGTTGGGAATTGGATACATACTCATATATTAATTATGTAAAACATATGCATTAATCTTTTTGTATATATTATGTTATTGAAAAAAAAAGTTGAATGAAAAAAAAGAGAGAAAAATAAAAAGAAAAAAATAATAAAAAAAGAAAGAATTCAATAAAAAGGGGACAAAATGCCCCAAAGAAAAGTTCAATAATAATCATTGCATATGGGTCGTGAATTAAAAAGAATGCATGAGTGTGTGAAAAAATGACGAATGGGTAGTTAAGTTTGTATTAGAATTGTATAGGTTGTTATATGTGTTAGGTGAGAGCTTAAGTTAATCAAAGATTCAAATCTCAAGCTCACTTAGCCATATATATCCTTACCTTACCCTAGCCCCATTACAACATTTGGATAAGTCCTCATGATATTTGTATGCATACATTGAATAATTGTTGATTGTTAGATGAAAAATAAATATTGAAAAGCATGATTAGAAGAGAATTGAGTGAATCAACCCTATACACTTGAGCGACTAGAGTGGATACACATCCGGTGAGGGTTCGATTGCTCAATTACATATTTTCACCTATGATAATCTCTTATCTTGTAAGTTTGTAAATTCTTTTCAATAACTCTAATCAGTTGTGGATTTGATCTTTGTTATTGCTTTAGCCCTTGTGTTTATATATGTATTTTTTGAAATTGATTTATTTTGAACAAGTAGTCACATGCATTTAGATAGATTGCATTTAGATAGAGTTCATATAGATAGTTTGTATTGAATAAATGTTGATACCCCTTGTCTCTTTCTTGAGTTTAGCATGAGGACATGGTTGGTTTAAGTGTACGAAGGTTGATAAACCCTAATTTTGTGGATTATCTTGTGTTGAATTTAGTGAATTTTATCAACTTATCCCACATTTATTCAATGAAATAGCATGGTTTCATGAATTTCTCCTAATTGTGCTTAGCGGTTAAAAACAAGCTTTTTAGGCCTTTAATTAGTTAAATTTAATTCACTTTAATTCCATTCGATGCCTTGATATGTTTGTTAATGATTTTAGGGTTAAAAAGCAAGGAATGGATAAAAGAAGTGAAGAAAAAAGCATGCAAGATGTCGAATTCATAGAAAATAAGGAGTTGCAAGATTCAAAGCGACGCATACGCGTGACTGAAGCGTGCGCGTGAAGAAGAAACTCGTCAAGGCGACGCATCTGACGCCTACGCGTGATAAGAAAAGTTGCCAGATGATGCGTACGCGTGACTGATGTGTACGCGTGACAAGCGGCACGTGACCTCATATACGCTGGGGCGATTTCTGAGTCATCCAGGCCCAAATCCAACTCATTTATGAAGCTATTTGAGGCTGAAATCAAGAAGGAAGAAGGGGGGAATCAATTAGAGTAGTGTAGGAAATATGTTTTAGGTTAGTTTTAGAGAGAGAAGCTCCCTCTTCTCTCTAGAAATTAGGGTTCTTAGTTTGATTGTCTCTTAGATTTAGGGTTTAATTCTTATTTTCATCTAGTTTCTTCTACCTTTCTTTGTTCTATTGCCTTAATTTTCTTAGTTTATCTTGTTAATTTATCATTTTGGACATTTTTATGTTTATGAACTCTTGTTAATCCAATTTCATTCAATGCAATTTGATGTTTGATATTCTTTTAGTGTTTATTTGAGTTGTTATTGTTATTTTCTTGCATTTGGTAGTTTTAGATTTTATTATTCTTACCCTTTTACCATGCTTTCTTTTTATACATTCCAAGTGTTTGACAAAATACTTGGTTGGACTTTAGAGTAGATTTTGAGCATTCTTGGCTTGGAAAGAGAAATTAGGCAATCTTGAGTTATTAATACCTAATTTAAATTGGTAATCTAGAGTTGTTAGTTAATCTTATTTCCATTAACATTACTTATGGATTGGGGTTAACTAGGCATATTTGACTTTCTCCCAATGTGAAGATAACGTAATAGGCTTAGCTCTTGGTAATTATTGTGTTATGATTAATGACTAGGATAGAAAGCCTTAATTCTCAATCCTTGCCATGAATGCCTCTTTGGTAGTTGTTATATTTAGTTGTTTAATTTACTTTCTTTTCATTTAAATTTCTTGCCATTTAATTTCTTGCCTTCTTATTTGCAAACCACCCCCTTGAACCTCATAACCAATAACACGCATACCTCACTACAATTCCTTTGAGAGACGACCCGAGATTTAATACTCTCGGTTATTTTTATTGGTTTGCACTTGTGACAAATAAAATTAAACTCTGATTAAGGGTTAATTATCGGTTTAGAACTATATTTGCAACGAAGTGATTTTTTTATTGAGAAGAAATTCTAGACCGACATTAATCTTATATCAACGAGTAATTCCTATTCGAGGTTAGACAAGTAATTCCTATCCGAGATGTAATTTTGAGGGTAGATGAGTAATTCCTTTCCGAGATGTGATTTTGAGGGTAGACGAGTAATTTCTATCCGAGGGTAGACGAGTACTTCCTATCCGAGTCATGGCCTGAGGATGGACGAGTAATCCCTATCTGAGTTATGGTTGAGGCACTTGCCTAAGTAGATGAGTAATGCCTACTCTAGGTTGGGTGAAACACCGGCATGGGTGGACGAGTAATACATATTCCGTGTTGTGGTGTTATATACAGGGTTCGCTATCGGACATGTCGGGTTTGGCTGTATAACCGACAGATGAATCTCATCGATCAGAGGGCAGACATGCATCATATGTATTTGTATGTTTTACTTGGGTTTGCATTTGTTTTGGTGTGCCTATGTGTTTAACTGTTATTAACTGCTACTTGATCTATTTGTTATAGCTACTATCTATACCTATGCTTTCTTTGTCTGTTTGCATGTGTTTTCTTCTGAAAGATCCCTCATATGGCGGAAGTGTGATGAGGGTTGTTCTATATATGGTGGTTAGGAGATGTGAAAAAAATGAAAAGTGAACAGTTAATTTGCAGAAGTACGAATAATGTCAACAACTCCAACAACCTCTAACTTCTTCAAAAAGTCTCCATCTTCCTCAAATAATATTGAAAACTCGCAATTATGCCACATTTTATTAACTTGGATTGCAGCTTTCAACTTGAAATTCGTCCTTGGAAACTCTTAACGTTTCATCCGGGAAAGAATAAGGGTGTGACCTACATAATAGGACGATTTCTCAAAAAACTCAACTAAAATTCTACCATTGGAACATAGTTATAAAAACCGAATCGGACTGGCCAGTTCGATCAAAAAACCAGTGAACCTAATTCTAAACAGGTTTGGTTTACTCTTTGAACCGTTTAAAGAAAAAATCGTTGTGAACCGATAAGAACCGAAACAAACCGATCAAAATTGATGAAAATCAGTCTAACTGAACCGGTCAGTTTAAAAAAATATTCAAAATTTCTCACTAAGTTTTGAACCAAGACCCTTTAAGTTGCTACAAGTCACACTTGCCACTCAATCATAAAGCTTCTTACCAATCTATGTGACAAATATTAATTATATAGTATACATTCAATTACATAATTTTATAGATGAGAAAATCTAAGGGGCCAGCACTTTTATTAAATTTTGTCCAGCACTAAACCATCAAAGAAAAATTGAGTAATCTTACACCATTAGATGTAATCTCACACTATTAAAAATATTATTGATGGTTATTTGATGGCTACAAATCACATAATCTGCTGGCTCCCTAGCACTCTTCTTTTATAGATATGTAATTTAATTTAATTTTGTATTCTCTATTTCTCAAATTATATTTTAATTATATACCATTATTAATATAAATATAAATTTCACTAAAAATTTATTAATTTGTTTGATCTATTTCAATGCTAGTATTGTGATTAAGGTTATTTATTTTGATCTTAATATTAAAATCTACTGATATTATAGTTAGATGATAGATTTTGCGAATTAATTGTTATTTTTATTGTATCAAATTAAGATGCTATTGTAATATTACTGATAAATTATATCTTTTTTATATTGATTATTTTTTGAATTTAAGACTTGATTTTTTATAAAATATTAGTGAAAATATGTATTTTAAATTTTAATTTTAAATTTTTAATTATTTTATATTTTTTATATATGTGATACTGATTTTATGGATTTAACCAATTATTTATCAATTAAACTAATAAATTAATAAACTAATACCTTAACCGATTCCATCACTAATTCGATTTTGATCATTATACATCGAGAGCTTCAAAAGTAAGTTTGATAATCTTGTCGAGACCTAATAATAATCCAAAAGAATGAGGTTTGGAGAAGGGCTTATCAAAAAGAGTAGGATCCCAAATATAGTCCTATTATCAGATGGCTTAACCCAAAGTTGAACATAAAGTCAACGAATCTAATAGCATATTCACGAGAAAAGTTGCCGAAACTATTGACCATAGAATCATCATTCGAACTATAACTTAAATCTAATTTAGCAAAATCTTCAACAATTAGATTGTTATCCACAACCATAGCCATGTGATTTTTAGGAGGCATGAAAGCAAAAAGATAAAATCCTAAAAAAACACAAAAAATTGTGAATACCAAGAGTATAAAAAATCTTTATCGTAGCAATAACTCAAGAGTCCTCAGAATCTATAGCAGCATGCAAGAACTTAACCAAGAAGTTTAAGAGCACAAATCAACTAACAAAAAAAATACAAACA
Organism: Arachis duranensis; assembly: GCF_000817695.3. Taxonomy (NCBI): domain Eukaryota; kingdom Viridiplantae; phylum Streptophyta; class Magnoliopsida; order Fabales; family Fabaceae; genus Arachis; species Arachis duranensis. The sequence continues at coordinate 20,180,892 of NC_029781.3, forward strand.
ACAACAAGAACAATATATTAATGAGGAAAATAGCATTATTATTAATGTGACTATATAGATCTTTTGACGACACTAAATAGTTTAGATTTACTTGGAGAATTAAATTTATACTCAATTGCTTTATATTAAAAATAGGACTATGCAAAATAGCATTATTATTAATGTGACTAGCCTTTATTCATGTTTTATAATAATTTAACAATTTTATGAAAGTATGTCTCTTTAGGCTATCAAGCCTTAAATATTAAAATTTTAGATTAAATTATCTATAACAAAAAAATTATAAAATAAAAAATAAGACAAAAAGAGTGTTTCTGCTCCTACAAATGAGAAGGGGGAAGGGAAGAAGAAAAAGTTGTTCACGATACACTTCTGTCTCAATTTTCGCCGTTACTTTCATATAATTTTAGTCCCTAAGGTAGAGACAATTTTAAAACTAAGTTTAACTTTGGGAATGATTTTGTATGTAAAAAAAGATTTGAAACGAAAAAAATTTTCAACCTATGTCTTAAAAATCAAAATTGTACTTAACCCTTATTATTATTATTATTATTATTATTATTAAACTTTCACTCAATTTTTGTTTCAAAAGGTACCATCCAATAAGAAAAAAAAAAGACGAAAAAAAAAGGAAAAATTCAAATTAAAATAGCAATGAATGAAAAATAGATGACTCGGTAAGTTGATTTTTTATAAGGTATTTTAAGAATGCCTGTTTAACTACATGCATGATTTATAAGATAAAAGAAAAATAAGAAAAAACTTAAATAGCACATCAAACAATCTACCTTTTAAATTCAAGGGCAATTGAGCATTGCAAACAAATTAACACATGGAAAGGAAAATATAAAAGTGATGATCGTAGCAAAGAAGATGGTTTAAGATAGGATGACGAGGAAGAAGCAATGAGTATTTCTTGATGCGAGTAATAATTTAGATTTGAATACAATTTGAAGATAATTTAGAGATTAGGGTTTTAAAAGGAGGGATGAAGCCAAATTATAAAAATAAATTTTTTTTCACCACATCGGTCATCAGCTAGTGGTTACAGTGCAAACGTGACAAAAATTAGTCAAATTCAGCTTTGGGATGATAAGCAATGGACATAAAATATCTTAGGTTGCGTTTGGTTACGAAAATATGTTAAGATAAGACATTAATAATAAAATATAAAAGATATATGTATAAAAATTAGTATTTTTGTATTTTATTTAAGGATAGGCTAAAATAAATTATGAAAATTTAATTTATTTTTATTTTTTTATTTAAAAATATTAGGATAAATATAAAATACACTTATTCAATATCTTCGGATATAATATCTCTTTTATATCTCATCTAATAAATATAATTTTATATTTTTAGAATAAATTTCTACATCTAGGCAAAATACTTAATTAAATCTAACCAAATTGTTATTATCGCTTTTCAAATCACACGCCTTGTTCTTCTTTTTCGTTATCGTCATCACCAACAACACTAACATTTTGCTAATATCTTTATTAGTTTTGATTTTCTCTAGTGCTATCATTAAATAATTTTGGTTTATTTTTTAGTTTATTTCATTCTATTTGTGTGTTAATTGAGGTTCACTTGATGCTGTTGATAAGTATTGACTAAATTTTTTATTCCTTAAGTAATTTCAGTTCATTTCTTAGTTTAATTGAAGTTCATTTGGATCCAGAAATGAATTCGACGTGTGTTTTATTGATGATTGAGTCTTTTTGACTACTTGTTAAAAACTGAACTAATTTTGTTTTATTTGTGTGTTAAATAAGGTCCACTTGTTGCTGCTCATAAATATTGACAAAATTTTTTAGTAAAGAAGAATGAAATTATTCATTATCACTTTATTCAATTGCATTAGATACCACTCCATTCTATTCACTTAGTTCAGTTTTGAACAAGCAGCCAAAAAGACTCAATCATTAATAAAAACATATTGAATTCATTTTGGATCCAAATGAACTTCGAATAAACTAAGAAATGAATCGAAATTACTCAAGAAATAAAAAATTTGATAAATACTTAACAGTAGTATCAAGTGAATCTTAATTAACACACATATAAACCAAAATTAGTTCAGTTTTAAACATGTAGTAAAAAAGACTAAATTATCAACAAGAACACATCCAATCCATTTTTGGATTCAAATGAACCTCAAACTAAAGAATGAACCGAAATTACTTAAGGAATAAAAAACTTGGTCAATACTTAAAAACAGCATAAGGTGAATCTCAATTAATCCACAAATGAATCGAAATTAGCTGAGTTTTGAACAAGTAGTAAAAAAGACTCAATCATCAATAAAAATACATCCAATCTATTTTTGGATCCAAATGAACCTCAATTAACACACAAATGAATTAAAATTAGTTCAGTTTTAAACAAGCAATAAAAAAGACTCAATCATCAACAAAATCACATCGAATTCATTTCTAAATCTATATGAACCTCAATTAAACTAAGGAGGAAAAGAAAAAACGCAGTAATGACAGCATCAATAAAAGAACAATGATCGAGAGAAAATACAAAAAGAAGAAGAAGGAATGCGACGAATAAGAAGGATGAATACGAAAAAGAAGAAAGAAGAACACGAAGAAGAAGAAAAAGGAATGCAAAGACGAAAAAAAAAGAATACGGAAAAAAAAGAATAAGACAAAAAAAAAGAACGCAAAAACAAAAAATAATATGTTTACGTTAATAAAGCGCGTGATAATAAGTTGGTTAATAAAAGTAATTTTTGTTAAATTTAAACCAACTTAATTAAATTTATTGCTAAAATAGCTTAAATATATAGCTGAACTAATATTTTTATATTCATATTTTAGCGTTATAGACAAATCTAACCAATAACCACTATAAAATTTTAAATGTAATTTTGAATAAATTTAATTAATAATTAATTTTAAGAATCACTTTAAAATTTATGTGAGAACTCTATAAGTTTTTTTTTATCACGTGCAAATAATTGTATGTTACTTAGAAAAATCATACAATAGTATTTTTTTTTTTGGTGTGTAAATCATATAATAGTATATTATAATATGAAATAATAATGTGATATAAATAGAGAGAGAAAGGATGAAATACGGGCAGCCAATCCGGAGAGGAAAGAGAGGATAGACCTCTGATACCCCAACGCCACATGCAACAAGCTTGGACCGTTAAGGCGTTAACCATTAAACAAATAAAATTATTTATTTTATTTTATAACAACTCAATAAATTTAAATATTAATTTTATTTGCGATCTAATTTAAATTAAATAATTTTTTTTAAAAAATTCGATACGATTCAATCTAATTTCAAACGATTTGAATCGAATTAAATTTGTAGTTTTATCAAAAATAATAAATCTCAATATCAAATTTTAAATAATTAATAATGACATAACAAGTTTTAATAAGATTTTTAAAAATCGATAATAATATAATAATATAAATAAAATTATAAATTAATTAAAATAAATAAATAAATTATATTTTAAACATAAAATATTTATTATATAATAATAATATATAAATAATATAAAATTATATAATAAATTAAACATATTATAAATAAAATTATAAATATAATAATAAAATAATAATATTATAGTATATTATACAATTTAAATTAAATTTGATTACTTGTAAAAAATAGATCTACTTGTTTAATGTTTAATTTAGATCAGTTTAAATATCCATTTCTATTTTGGAGAAGAAATGTAAATCTTACATTGTTTACATCTCAGTATATTTTATCAAATAATAAATAAATAAATAAATAAAATGAGTTGATTGATTCAAAGTTCAAAGTCAGGAAATAGGAAATAAAATAAGTGAGGTTTAACAATATCTCCCTCCTCATTGATATTCACTCTCTTGTCCTTCGAATAGCAAAAGAGGCCAGTTCGTTGGGAAGGTATATGCCTCTGGCATCTTCCCCTGATACTGAACACAACAGAACAGCGATACCTCCTCCTTCCCATATATAAATTCATCATTCTATTTTCCTTCACCTTTCTTTCCCTCTCAGTAGTCAGCTTATAAATTCAGTTGAAAACAATAATGGTTCATTCAACTTCCACTTCCACTTCTCTTCTTCATAACAATAACCGTTTCCTCTTTTCCTTCAATTCGTCTTCCATAACCTCAAATTCAAATTCATACTCTCACTCTCACTCTAATTCTCTCTCTTTTACTAAGTTTCTCTCTTCTTCTTCTAATTCTTCTTTTTCTTCTTCGTCGTCGCCATTATGTTGCCGCGTCGCCCGGGTTTCTACCGAGCACTTGGAACTCTCTCCGCCACCGCCGGGTTTCAACTTCCGCCGAGAAATCGCCAGGCTCTCCGCCCTCCGCGATAGCCTCGCCGCCTGCGCCACTCTCCACGACAAGCTCCGACTTCTCGACACCGACTCCAGAGTCCGCCGTTTCTTCCGTTCCGGCCGGAGTAGGGTTTTGGAGTCGCTCCGGATGTCCTCCGGCGAGTTGTTTCTGCTCAAGTGCCTCGTCGCCGCCGGGCAGGAGCACGTGCTTTGCTCCGGCGTGGACGGAGTGGAGGCCGCCACTTCGGCCACCGCGAACACGAGCTCCTCCGTGAAGAGCGCGCTTTATGCGCTAGCGGAGATTATAGAGAGCTTGGACTCCCATGGAAGCAATGGCGGCAGTGCCAGTTTCGGGAGGAGCACAACGGTGACTTTGGACGATGAAGAAATTAGGAACTTGGAATCTTTGTTGGAGAGTTTAGGGGAGATTGAAAGATTCTATGATTGCATTGGAGGAATTATAGGGTACGTTGTTCACTTAATTGATAGTTTTTTCTCTCTTTAATGTTGGTTAGAAGAAAAGATAATAATCATTAATAATTAAGAAAAGCATTATTTTCTCTCTTTAATTTTGGTTAGAAGAAAAGATAATGATAATTAATAATTAAGGAAAGCATTATCTTCATGTATATGTATATGTTAAGTCTCTGAATTCAGTTGCCTGTGCTGAATGTCTATTACCTAGTACTTAAGGTTTTATCAATTTTACAGTGTGCTATGTTTCGGGAAGAAGTAATGAAAATTCTTGTGTTTAGCGGATCAAGGGTTACTGTTTCAGTTGTTGTGACTGCAGGCATTGCAACTTTTGCGATGCGTATTGTGGTCGTTGGGGGTGTGAATGATTTTTGTGTTTGTTTCTTGAATTGCGGCGGCCTAATACAGTTTCGCAATTGCAGCCTGATACCGTTGTGGACTGCAATTTAAATCCTTGAATGGATATTATCACTCTATGAAGTGCATATACACAATTGGTTGTTCAATTTATATTTAACTCTTCTGCAGATACCAGATAAAGACGTTGGAGCTTCTTGTTGAAAAATTACATGACAGGCAGAATGTAAGTTGGTCTCAGCACATGCATGAAATGCAAGAATGCCGGGTTTGTGGAATCGATGCACCAAAGGGGGTTGACCTCACTGAAAATACGGATTATGCATCTCAGGCAGCTCTATGGGGTATAGAGGTTAGTATGATGATCTTCTTGTTTTCATATTTTGGATTATGCTGTTGATGCTTCTTACGTTCCTGAAAATAATATGATCTTATCCTTCTAGGGTTTGCCAGACCTAGGCGAAATTTATCCTTTGGGAGGCTCTGCGGACAGGCTTGGTTTAGTCGATTCTAACACCGGTGAATGCCTTCCTGCCGCAATGTTACCGTTTTGTGGAAGGACTTTGCTGGAAGGTCTTGTAAGAGATCTTCAGGTACTCTTCAATCATCTTAACCTGTTTGCTTATTTCTTGCTAATAAATGGTAGATTTTTAACCACCCACTCCCCATAGAAAAAGAAAAGAAAGAAAAGAAACAGAGAGACAAATTAATCATTTATGGGGCTTCAATGTTCCTAACTGTGCTCTTCACATTGCAAGGCAAGAGAATTCTTGTACTTCAAGTTATATGGGAAACAATGTATCACTCCTGTTGCAATAATGACAAGTTCTGCAAAGAACAACCATGAACATGTCACATCTCTGTGCGAAAGACTTTCATGGTTTGGAAGAGGTCGATCAACTTTCCAATTTTTTGAACAGGTTTTATATTAAACCGTGCCATTGCTTCTGAGAAGGGATAATCTTATTTTGCAAATTACTAAATATCTATTTGTAAATTGGCAGCCTCTTGTTCCGGTTGTTGGTGCAGAAGATGGGCAGTGGTTGGCCACCAAACCTTTCATTCCGTTGAGCAAGCCTGGTGGTCATGGTGTCATATGGAAACTTGCTCATGACAAAGGCATCTTCAAATGGTTTTGTTGTCATGGAAGAAAAGGTGCAACACTGCGCCAAGTCAGGTCTGTTGTCATGGACCTCGTGCTTTATTTATTTATCTACTATTGAAATTTCTAGTAGAAATCTTGTTTATACAGCTCACTGATACTGATGAATGATTACCTTACAGTAATGTTGTGGCAGCTACAGATTTAACTCTCCTAGCCTTAGCTGGCATTGGTTTACGTCAAGGAAAGGTAGGATTAAGTTGTTTTAATAGATCATCACGTAAATCTTTTTTTATTGGTTTTTGGCAAGGTATACATGTGATAATTAATGGTTTTTGATAGCCTCTTCTCTTTTTAATTTTGGTTAGAAGAAAAGATAATAATAAATTAATAATTAAGAAAAGCATCATCCTTAATTGTAATGTGGTACCTTATCTAATAAATTTCAGATATGGGCAACTTAACAGATATTTTTCAACTTCTTATTTCCCTGGAAAAAGTTACATACCCTTTCAATCTGCAAGTCATTTCAAGGCACCATCTGCATGCATCATAGCGAATTGATAAGCACATTAATGCCTGTCAAATGTGAATCTGAAACTTTTAAGTTTATGTATTGTTACTGGATGAGAGAATAAGTGGTATAGCAAAATGTGGGTGCAAATAAGCTGGAGCAATATATAGTAGAAGCCTAGAAGGTTAGTGGAGGAATTATAAACTTTGGAGAGACAGAGAGAGATAGCAGTTGAGATCATTTGTGGAGTAGTTAAAAATATTTGGTATTAATACTGGGTAAAATGGAGACAAAAAGGTGGACCAAAATTAGTTGCTAATGTTAGATAGAATGGCAGCTTTCTTAGTGAGAAGAAATCTTGTCCTCCCTCTATGACTTCTTTTCTTTCTAGGTAAGACATCTCGTTGATATATATTAAATTAAGCAAGGTAGAGTCTGACTCATAATTGGACTGCATGTTTAACAGAGAATGGGGTTCGCATCTTGTAAGCGGAACTCAGGTGCCACAGAAGGAATTAATGTGCTGATGGAAAAGAAAAATCTTGATGGAAACTGGGAATATGTTGTGTCATGCATTGAATACACTGAGTTTGACAAGTTTGGAATTACTGATGGACCTTGCACTCCAACCTGGTACTTGATGTTCCTGTACTTAATATATATTGGTTAAATTAACAAAATGGTATCCGAAAATTTATATCACCGCAAAAAATAACTCCAAAAGATACAAATAACAAATAAGCTTTCGAAAGATTTTAAAAACGTGGCAAAAATAACAAAAAAATATCATATTTGTTTTTTACAACTGTCAAATGATTTTTTGTATTTAGTAAGTCACTTGTGCATTTAATCCGAATTTTTGCGGGAACATTTGGATAACTATTCAGAAAGTGCGTGCAAAAAATCGGAGCAAAATTTGATCTCTATATTTTCTTTTTGTTCATTTTTTTTAAATGTCGGCAATTCACTCTGTAGTTTGTATCTTTTGGAGTTATTTTTGTCACTGATATGAACTTTCGAGTACTATTTTAGTAGTTTACTCATATATATTTCATACCTCATAAAATTGTTATTACCTTTCATCATTTGGATAAACTAATGTGTTCCAAATTCAAATTTTGTTTTTTTTATGTGATAATTTGTATGCAGTTTCAAAACATTTGATGCTTAAGCTATAGTAATGACACACTATGAGTCACTAACAATCTTCATGTGAATGATAAGACATCTACAATGATGTGTATATAAACCTTTAAACCTGCAACCACATGGAGAGTTACAGGCTTTAGATAAGCAGAATCATATATTTCATGTTAAAAATGAATGCATTTGATGTCATATGATTTCTTTCTTAAGGAGATTATCATATCAGCTAAACAGCCACATCACTTATTTGCAATTTGACATGCCCTTGAGAAAAATAAAATGCCATGTTAGAGCCTTAAGTTGTGTGCTCTCCGAATTTATCTGGCCAAAATTGAGACTTATTGGTTTGTTCCTGCAATATCAGTTCATGTGATGATGTTGATTGAATTTATTCTCAGTCATTGTGTACCATCTGTAGTCTGCATTCTAGTTCGAATTCTTTATCCAAATATCAAATTTGTTTTCTGTTTGATCAAGTTTGCAGGCAGATTTCCCAGCCAATACAAACATCTTGTATGTTGATTTACCTTCTGCCGAGCTAGTTGGATCAAGTAAGAATGAAAATTGCTTACCAGGAATGGTGCTAAATACAAAAAAGCCCATAGTATATGCAGATCAGTTCGGAAGACACCGTAGGTATGTGTTTCCTTGAAGAACTTGTTAATGGAATTTTATTGGTTTCCCTTGTTCTATTGATTGGCTTTTAACTGAGGCATTTACGTTCTCTAATTATTTTAAATTTTTAATAGAAATTTCAAAGTAGGTATCAATTTCAAATCACAGCAGTTGTTGCCAAATTACAACACCATCTCTAGTCTTTAGTCTTTACTAGACACTAATTTATATATCTGTTCTGATAGAACTAGAAATTCTAAATTTTGGATAAACAAAACCACAAGTTAAATTGATGGCTTCTTTCCCAGGCCTAAAAATAAAGGAATTCTTTAATGAGTACCCTAATGAGGCCTAGTGGCATTTGTTGAGAGAGTAAAAGTAGAAAATTTTTCCAGGCTTAAAAATATGAATCTTTAATGCACAGGAATTCTTAAAAGATTGGTATTTTTCATAAATAATTTTTATGTATAGTATCCTTACCAAGTGACTCCTGCTTTCTTTACTGATAGTAGATTTACAGTTTCTTTGGCTCGATCTTTTTGGCTTATATATTCTCTTATTTCTTTTCTATTCAGGCAATGTTACCTGTAACATCATGGTATTATTGTTGATTACTGCATTATATATATTATTAACTTATCACCCTTTGTTATTGTGATTTACCAGTGTCTTAGGTGGTAGACTAGAGTGCACAATGCAAAATATAGCAGACAATTTTTCCAATGTATACTCGTCTAGGTGTTACAATGGTGTAGAAGGTAATATTGTGTACTTATCTATTTGGTCTGACAAACCATCCGTTTCATTGAACCTAATATCATATATATTTGTGAGCAGATAAGCTAGACACATTTATCGTATACAATGAAAGGAGAAGAGTTACTTCATCTGCCAAGAAAAAGAGACGACAAGGAGACAAGTCTTTACACCAGGTTAGTGTTTCTGATCATGTGAAATATATATTTTATTTCTGGGTTCATAGCACCATATGGACTGTGTAGGCTTCTATCTTTTCCTTGCAGCTTCGTATTCTCAGTTTGAAATTAAATTTGCACCATATGGTGATAACTGCATAGTTTAGAACCACCCAATTACTCACACTAGATGCTTTTTCAAGAATTATGATTATTTAAGCTCCTAATAAAGTTTAAATTGAACAGATGCAATCAAGAGTCATGTCTTGGGTTAATTGATATTTGCTTTTAAATATATATTCTAATATGTCTTGCAATTATATGCAGACACCTGACGGAGCTCTTTTAGATATCTTGCGAAATGCCCATGATCTTCTTTCACAATGCGATATAAGACTTCCTGAGGTATATATAGTACACACTATTTTTGTGGTTTATGCATTTAGTTGGGTACAATTCCATATTATAGTTTGCCATTGCGAAAGTTGTATACTATAAGTTAATGCATTTAAGTTTGAAAGTGGTGCATAATAGACTTTTCCAGCTAGAGTAGTACCTTCGGATATTTTATTTTATGTTTGCTCTGTGTGATGTTATGTTTACCACAGATTGAAGCTAATGAGAATTATGTCAATTCGGAACCACCACTTCTCATCCTTCTACATCCTGCACTTGGTCCTCTTTGGGAAATCACTAGACAAAAGGTAGCACTATTCTCTTTCCAGCTATGATGATCTCATAGGTTTCAAACATGTTTGATGCAAGTTTCACCTGCAAACGGGTCAAACAAAGTATCAAGTGATCTTTGAGGCACATTTGCACTGTTAGTGAGATTGTTTGCCATGATTAATTAAGTAGGCCATGTTTATCTCCACCTGAATGGTGTTGTCACAAATTCTCTCCATACTATTCGGATTAGTCCCTTCTTTTTATAGGGTATTTGCTTGAAACATGACAGTCTTATGCTTTATGAAATGTATCATATTTTATTGTTTGTAGAAAGAATGGGATCTAATTAAATTTTATTTTTTTTCTTTTGCCTTGTGAATAGTTTTATGGCGGTTCCATAGCCGAGGGCTCAGAGCTACAAATTGAGGTTGCAGAGTTCTTTTGGAAGAATGTTCAGGTTCTTTTCTTCTCAAGTAGACCATGTTAACTTATGTAGCATGGAGTTGCTTAGTTACTAGGCTGATTTTGGTCACTTCATTCCAGCTCAATGGAAGCCTAATAGTAATAGCTGAAAATGCAATGGGCTCAATGAAGATCAATGAGAATGGTGAATCCATACTACATTACGGGCAAAGGTATTACTTCCTATATTAATGAGAAATACTTGATTCTTTATTTTCATGATCTTACCTCTAGATCCAGCCTTAGCTTAACAGTATTATATATTGTGAGCATCTACAATATTATGGACCTTTATCTTGCTAGGTGTGGAAAATGTAAATTGGAGAATGTTAAGGTATTGAACAAGGGAATTGATTGGACTTGTGGTGAAAACATATACTGGAAACATGATGTACAGCGGTCTGAAGTACTTAAGATAGTACTGCACGGAAATGCTGAATTTGAGGCTACCGATGTTGTCTTACAGGTTAATTTTAAATTTGCACTCTCTAAAATTAGTTTATGTTCGTTGTACACTTGCATGCAATACAATTATCAAATACTCGGGTTTTGATCCTAATATATTCACTCCATATACCAAAGGGTTTCCAATTCCATTGGACCCAAACTGTTGGCAGTTGCCATGATAGATGCGCATGGTAAGATGGCCACAGCATCTTGACATTTCTCATCAAAATAGGATATAAACCTTCATGGAACGCACATGCCACAGCTACTTTTCCAAAATACTATTATGGCGCCCTAATTTTCTAAATACAAAGGGTTCCACATTTTGAACCATCTGATCTGACTGACCCAGAATTAATTTGAAATAGAATCCCGAAAAGCAGCAATAGGACATAAAGATTACATTAAACTATAAACTAACAACAAACAATCCTAATCAATCTTTCTTTTTTTTTTTTTTTCGCCGACACAGGGAAATCATGTATATGAAGTTCCAGATGGCTACAAGCTGAAGATCACGCAAGGAAACACAGGTCTCTTTTCTTCAACTTTATAACTTCTTTTACCTTTGTTCTTTAAACCTGAGAGAGTAACATGTGTAGTTTTGCTATCAATTATCATAATTATTCGGAATCTGAATGCCTTTGTAATCCTTAGTTGAATGGTTTTTACTCTAGCCATAGGTTGTGCAAAACAAGTCGTTGCTCAAAAAAGTTTTCTCAACTCACAAACACCCATGCCCCTTTTACTTTCCAGACAGTAAATACTGATACAAGTTCACAAAACATGATTTGTGTTAATTCAGGTTTAGCAATTCAGTTAGATCCGATTGAAGAGAGTAGGATGGAGAGTGGAAGCTGGCACTGGGACTACAAGATAGAAGGTTCTCATGTTTGCCTAGAATTAGTAGAATCATAGACTACTACCACTAACTGCTAAAAATGCCTTCTTGAGTGAATCATGGTTCACTGCTGGTATTAGCGCCCATGTTATAAGAATTTGGATTACCAAGTGACTGGTTAAACAGAAGTTGAACCGTCACTCTTTGTTCTTGTAGAGTTTATCTTGTAACAATATACATGTTGATATGTTGTATTTATAACCATTTCCTTTGGTTAACATCTCCATGTAGCTAAATTGTATGATTGTAAAACCGAGAATTATTCGAGCAATGAATGTGGATCTATCTATCTATTTTTATTATATGAAAGTTGATACTAACTCTTTATACATTAGATTTAAGCCATGTTTTTTTCTCTAATGATACCATATCATCAATTTTGACTACTTAACAAAATTTAGAAATTAACCAATCAACTTTTTAATAAAGTATTTTAAAAAAATAAAAATTAAAACCATAACTCTCACAATTAATTAATTTAATTTATTATTATTTAATGAAAATATAAAGTATTAATTAAATATAATAAAGGGATAAGTATTGTTTTGTTCTCTAACGTTGATGGTGAAAATCGAAATCGTTCAAACGTAATTTTTTATTTAGAATCATCCTTAATGTTTTATTTCATACTGCTGAGCCGTCGCTGCTGATTCTTCTTCTTCTGCTTCGGCTTCTGCTTCATCTTCTGCATCTGCATTTTCTTTTGCTTCTGCATTTGTTTTTGCTTTGTTTCTCTTCTGATTCTGATTTTGTGTTGATTTTGTGGTTAAATTTGATGTTGTTTCTGCTTCTGAATGTGATTCTGATTCTAATTATTAGTATTTGATAGGAGTAAGGGAGGTGGTGGTGGTGGAGTAAGGGAGGTGCTGGTGGTGGTAAAGGTGCTGGTAGTGGTAAAGGGTATTTTTGTTCGTAAAAAGTTAAAAAGACGATTTTAGTAAGAAAAAAAAAACGTTAAGGATGATTCTAAATTAAAAATTATATTAGGGATGGTTTCAATTCTGACCCTCAACGTTAGAGATCAAAATAATACTTATCCCTATAATAAACATCTACATTAAAAGTGTCATAATAATATTATCATAACAAATTTTAGGTTATAAACTATTAAAATTCCATACTATTTGATANACATTCTCTGACAGAGTAAATTAAAAAATATTAACATATATTTTTACTTTATGTTATTTAAATTATTTTTATTAAAAATAACTTATTCAATAATATATATACACACAAAAAAATTATTCTAAAAATTTTTATTTTTATTATTATAAATGTCATTAAAAAATTATATGCATTAAGAAAAGAAGAATAAGTAAATGTCAAAGAAAAATCCACAAAAAATTGTAAAAAATAAAATTTTGTGCTACAACATTAAAAATTATTAACAGATATTTTTACTTTATGCTATTTAAATTATTCTTATTAAAAGTAACTTATTCAATTTATTATATATACACACATAATAAATATTCTAAAAAATTTTATTCTTACTATTAAAGATGTCTTTAAAATATTATATACACTATGAGAAGAAGAATAAATAGGTGTCAAAGAAAAATTAAAAAAAAAAAACAGAAAAATAAAGTTTTTGTGCTACAACATAAAAAATTATTACATATACAAATTATAAAAAAATTTCCATCAAATTATACTTATCATAAAAAATTATATCAAATTATAAATTGCTAACTCAATAATTATTCTAGATTAAAAATTAAATTAAAGATTTTAGATCACAGTGCTACAATAATTTTTATGCTATTTGATAGAGAAGCAAAAAAAAATTATTGAATACGACTACCTTAAATCTAATTACACTCCAAGATAGCAATGATACTAAAGCACCATTCCAATTGAAAAATTTATACAACTTGACACTTATATTTGAAGTCAAAGTAAATAATTTTAACAATGCTCTCAACAATACATTATTACCAAGACATTTGTTCCGACAAAAAAATACGAAATTTAACTCCTATTACAATAAATAAAATAGGTAATACGACAAAAAATTCATTTATTCAAAATATTATTTTTATTGCTCATTTATATTCTTCATTGATTATAGGAACCAACTTCACCAATACTAATATCATCAGACTTAGATGACATACAAATTAAGAGATTAAGAAAAAATAAAAGTAAATGAATGTAAAACACATCTTTAGATGAAGAATATATATACAAAGATGAAATAAAAAAAAGACAATAGATAAAAAAAATATACAAATCAACAGTTCAGAAACATCATGTCTCCACAAGAATATATGATAGGAAAAAGAAAGAAATAATTCTAACAACAATCAAAAATAAAAAAAGAGCACAACACTATATAAAAAGATTAAGTCCGTTAATTATAACAAATGAGAAAATAAAAACAACAAATGAAGATGTAACTTTGTACAACTTCAATATAAAAAACTTTTGAATTACAAAATATTTTAAATAAAAGACACATCAAATTTAATATTAATTTGTATATATTTTAATTAATTTTTAAACAATATAATACTTATTAAAATATAATATATTATTATTATTATTATTATTAATTTACCACCCTGCACATGCCCGGGTCTCACTCTAGTTTCAATTATTTCAAATCCATCCTTTTTGTAATTTTTTATTTCTTACATTTACAGAAAAAAGGTTAGACCTCTAAAAGCTCCCTTAAATTACGAAACCTTTTTAGTATTGTTCGGTTGATTGGGTGTTTGATGGATCGGCAAGGTGAATAAGGGAGCAAGGAAATGAGAGGATCTGGATCTGGACGTGAGCTGCTGGAGCGATGCGTTCGACCTATGCGTCAGCGTGTTGGCGGGTGGGGCCACCTGCAAGGACACTCCGATGCTAAAGTCAGAGTCTATACGAATACGTGACCAATTAGGATTAGAAGGGTGACGTACCTTTTGTAACACCCTACCATAGAGAGCTTTCCACCTAGGATGTAAAACAGAGGTGGTGTGGTATTACGACCTCTAAAATAAAAATATATATAATAATATTGAAAAGGATATAGTATACGAGGAGTCTTGAAAAACAGATAAAACAAAAATCGTAAAATAAAAAGCGCAATGCTCCGGAAACAAGATTGCGTGCGTGTGAAGAAACTAAGGTTCAAAGGCATAAATAAACAGAAAATAGGAATAGATGGTCAAGAATATAAAATAACAACCTCCTAACTCAGCCTGCGAAGTTAAGGCTGGTTAGAGAATATTTACATACAGAATATACAGCGCATAGCCCAAAATACATGTTTAATATCGAGATGCCTCTCGACCTGCATATAAAAAATAACAACATAGTATGGAATGAGAACCGGAGGATTTCAGCATGGTAAACATGTCACGCACATAAGATATAAGGTCCTGGGAATGCCATAGGCAATTCTAGAACGCCAACACTCAGATAAAAAACCTTAAAGAACTAAAATAGAAACTATAAATCAAGGTGGTTCTCTAAGGTTTTCTAAACTAAACTAATTCCCTGAATCTAATCAAAACTAAACTAGAATCCTAAATCTCTCCGCCTTCCCTCTGTTCCTCCATCTCCGGTAAAGTTACAAATACAAACAAGCAGATAATGGCAACCACAGGTATAGTACAACTAATACAGATAGCAAATATATCAATTAACATGTTATAATCACTTAAGCAATCTCAATTAATGCACAAACAAGCAATTCAAACAATGTGCATATGATGCATGTCTGTCATATGGCTGATGATACATGTCGGTTATATAGCCAACCCGACACGTCCTGGTAGCTAACCATGGACTGAAACACCCATGCAGAGCAAGTGGGTTTGAGCTACAACCCCCTTACTACTACCTGCTTAATCCAGAGCCAGTGGAATAACCACTACTGCGGCTACTACCCAGGCGGGTGTTTAGAAGCTCAACCTGGAGCAAGTGGAATAACCACTATTGCTGCTACTACCTAGGCGTCACAATCACTGACTTGGAGCAAGCGGGACGAACCGCCATCCTTGCTACTACCCAAGTATCTCAAGCATACATCCATTTATTCCAAATGAGTTCAATCATCAATCATCATATCATTATCACAAAGGTTCATCATTTTCATAACACTTTCACACTTCTCAATCATGATTCATCATATTTTCAAGCTTTCTTCTCTTGCAAGTTACCACTTATTCCTAGTTCCATTTCACTACTAAGCATACTACTAAGATCTAGGGTTAAAAGAGTGAAAATAGAGGTTCAGAGGTTGAAACTTGAACTTTAAAATACAAAAATTTATTTTTGTTGAAACAGGGGTCACGTGTACGTGTGAGCCACGCGTATGCGTGGGTGCGCGTTTGGACCAAGATGCATATGCATAGCCCTTCTCGCGTACGCATGCGAACCGGGCAGAATTGACTGGTCGCGTATAAGGAATTTTGCGTACACAAAAACCCCGGGTCAAGCGAACCATGGGCGTACGTTTTATCAAAAATTTTGGCTAAGTCTGAAATCTGCAGAATTTCAATTTTGAATCTAAACTTCCGGCGCACATAAGGTTTTTGTTTTAAATCATTTTTCTTCCGTCCTTCGAACGACATAAACTTCACGGATCCAATTTTCATATAAAACAAGTTTAAAATCATTTGAGGGTCCGAAAGCCGAGTTATAACTCGCTGAAATTTGGCCAAAAACCAACTTTACTCAAAAATCTCAAAACCTCAATTTTCAATAAAAGCCAAATTCAAATACAACTTCCTAAACATATGTACAACACAAAACAACCTATATCATACTAATGAGATGCCACACCTTCCCATCACTCACCATACCTCATTTTCATAAACTTTATACATAAACTTCACAAATTTGCCAACAATCATCAACATACAATCATATATACACCTTCATGATCACCATTTCATCAATCATTATCATACTCTTATTCATCATTCCATTCTAATATAATCAATTAAACACCATCACATGCTCAAACCATATTATCATTTATTATCACAAACACTAAACATTTAACACACTTAATCTTTCCATCCTATCCTATGATCATTTAGCCTAAGTTTTCATAAGACATTATATATTAAATACGAGAAACTTAAACCATACCTTAACCGATTTTCTTGTATAACCCGTGGCTACCCCATGAGGCTAGCTCACAAGCCTCCAATACCGAAATTCAACAACCCAAGCTTCCAATTTCCACAAATACGCTCCAATTCTCATCCATATATCACCTTGCTAATTCACATTACCACATTCATATACCAAATTTTAATATCCAAACTCACATAATCAAGGGCTTGACTAGGGTTAAAGATCTTTACCTCGTATGTGCCTCAATTTCACAAAATTTCACTAATTTCTCAAATTAATTTGATCCTATAACATAAAATTAACCAAGAATCTTAACACCCAAAACTATGAAATTTTTCAAATTTGAGAAGAGAAATTAGAAACTGAGAATGGGGTTTTTTCACCTTATAAAGTATTGGGCTTTGTAGAGCTCGACGCCATGAACGCGTAGCCACAAACGATGTAGTGATCGGAGCTCCGGATAAAAAGTTATATAGAATCAAAGATTTGAGTGAGGGTTTGGTTGTGGAGAGTGTTCTTCCCCTTTTTTCCAATTGTTTCCAGCGTGCATGCTGAACGAGGGAGGAAGGAGAGCTTCCTTAAGTGTGTTTGGGCCGAGTGAGTTGGGCTTTGGGCTCAATACGAATCCGGTTCACTCAGTTCGGTCCGTTCGATATAATTTTGGGTCAAATTTGTTGAAATTAGTGTCAAAATTTTCGTTTTAATTAGCTCTATCCTATTTCAATATAAGATTCACATTTCTAATGTTTTTTATTAAAATTTAATTTATTGACTAATTATTCGCTAATATTTACTAATTTCTTGGATTTTACACTTCTGGAGAGGAGTAAGTCCCTCTCCATTTATACTCTGTACGCAGGTGGATCTCTTATGATCAGGCTCACCTGCCTGGAAGCTTCCGCTAGCTGTCCAAGTTTCTTGTGGGATGGGAGATGACGCGCGAGTTGTCTCCTGGTTCGGATCGGTGACTCGTGACCGGATCCGGATTATTAGTGAGTTGGGCCGGAACAAGTATTATTGTATATCTCTTTCATAGTAATCAATATATGCCTTTAAGTATTATTGGACTTGAAATCTTTTTTATTAGTATGATATGAAATAGTAAACTGCAACTCATAGAACATCTATGATGACAGTTACTTACTTTGCTACCGCGAGAGTGGCTAAAAGTTCTGTTTCGTATTCTTCTAAAAATACCCTGATTACTTAATAAGAAAAATACCGAAGTTATAAATTAAGGGGCATCCTAGAATGGTTTTTATTTCACAGAACAGTGCTATTTCAAGTGAATTGAAAAACATGAGTGATGACATTAACACACCTTGCTCTTGTTAAGTACTTGAATTTATTATCAAAGAGAATGATGAGGTTGTGAGCAGCATCTATTTAGCAAGCGAAGCAATGCATCAGCCTTTCGACGTGCCCTCAACGAACCATGAGCAGCCAAACTTTGAAGAGAAGGAATGCTGCTGGGATTCACTAAGAGACGCCTTGCCACGAGCTCGCCTTCTTCTTTGCACAACCCGAGAAGAAGTGTTATTGAGTTTTCCTTCCCTGTGGCTGATCCATACCTCAGAAGCTCAATAAGGATAGAAACCAATGCTCTGCTGTTCCTTATCTCTTGTAGCCCTTGAGAGCAACCAACAAGAGAAGCAAGCACAGCCAATGCATCATCAGTGATACCGGCCTTATCATCCATCAGCAACTCAATCAGCAAAGAAACTGCCCCTGCACTCACAATTCTCGCCTTGTTATTTTGGTAAACTGCCAGGTTGAAAAGCGCACTAGCAGCATCTCTTTTACCTACAGCTGTGCCTTCTTTCAAGAGGTTAACTAATGCCTTTGTGGCTCTTGGATGACCTCCAATTGTTACTTTGCTGTAATCTATCATAGTCAAGCTGAATATTGCTGCTGCCGCATTTTGTCTTGCCTCCATTGTCTTCCCAGATTCAAGTACTTCTATTATGTTTTCGATTGCTTTGCCGGCTGCCATTATCAAAATCTTGTTGTTGTCAAAGATGGAGAGGTTTAACAAAGCCGTCACCGCTTGTTCCTGGATTCTGGGATCATTGGAAAGTAGTAGTGTAACTAGAAATGGAATAGCCCCGGCCTCGGCTATAATTTTTCGACTGTCCATACCGCATTTTGCGAGTAACCGGAGTTTATAAGCGGCTTTCCTTTGGGTGTCGGCCGAGCCAGTTGCCAATTTTCCAACTAAAAACTCTGCTGTCATTTTGATCGCATCTAAAGAATTCGCATTGAAGTTCTTCTTGCTGCTATTTACCTTCAAAACAGACATAGTAGGGTCATTCACTGGGAGCTTGTTTTCATAGCACCATTGCTGGATAAGACTCTTCAATGCATAGTTTGGTACTAGAGCAGTGTGAATTAACCTTTGTCCACTTTTGGGGCAAGTGTGATGCCCAGAGTTTATCCACCGTGCTATCGAAACTCGATCATAGCTGTGGCCGGAAGATACAATCACAGGATCCCTCATTAGCTCAAGCGAAATCGGGCAAAGAAATTCGTCGCGAATATTTAGTGTTATGGACTTGGAACTTGCTGAACAATAATCATGAATTTTGATATGTTGAAATTCAGGCAGCGGCTGGCACTCTCCTTCATTTCTTTCATTCTCTACATCCTTGAATATCATTGATTTGGAATACGAAACCAGGAATAACAGATTCTTGATATCAGACGCTTCCTTTAGTCCTCCGGTGCTAGCCTGATTCCGAGCTTCAGCCTCTAATTTCGATATTTCCATATCATAATCCGATGCAGTTTTCAAACCAATGTTGCTTAATATTTCCTCCACTTTTCTAGCATCAACAAAGTCCTTGTTTTGTAAACTGTTGTTGGCCATCACATGTAGAAGCCGGTCTCTTTGTTGAAGATCGCGAGGATCAATGAACAACTTAACCATTTTTGCTTGTTTCTGGAGAAGCTCCACTTGTTCTTGTGTATCTCTTGTGATGCTAAGCGAACTCAGAGGAAGTGTGTCAAGGGAATTTCCCATATCCTTTGCCAGCAAGTAAAATTGGTTGGATATGAACTCCAACTGTATTAGACTCCAAAGATAACTGCCATCTTTGCATTCTTGAATCATATGCTTTGATTTCACAATCAAAGACAAGATCTCATTGAAAGACATTATGGAAGATGGAGGAATTGGACAGCATGTTAATTGAATCTCTTCAAGCATAGAAGAGAGAAGCTTGATCCTCCATATCATGGATGAAACATTCCTTGCATGAACAAAGTGAGACTTCTCCATTGAACTAACTTCATTAGCAATGTTAACCAATGAAACTAGCAGAGACTTAGCGGAACCATCCATTGTAGGCTGTAGCTGTTACAATATGATCAAGACTTTTTGTTCATTCTTATAGTGAATTAAATTGACTCTCTGTTTGAATTGGATTTCTCTTAGATTTTGTGAATGTTATTTTATGTTGAAGTTCAACATATACAATTTGTCATGTTAAATTGCACGAGATCTTGACCCTTTCTATGTGTAATTAGTTGCTAAGGACAAGAAAGCATAATGATGAAAAAAACAGTTTGATGCCATTTGGAGAATTTTCCTGGCCTGCAAGATTATTATAGATTTATAGTGTATGTAAAAGATTTTTCTTTCTTTTTTTTCTTCTTCTTTCTAATCAGATGCTACTATATAGACAAAAATAATTATCTTGACGTTCACAATCTCAAAATGACTATGTTACAACAATTGACTGATCATGTGTGCAAAATAGTTTTATATTGGTAATGCTTAAAAATTAAACTCTATAGTTATATTTTTTCTCCTAAGTTTTGTTTATTTAGGGATTTTTTATTTATTAATGTGCCATATTTTATTGAAACTTAATACAATTATTTTTTTGAATCAAAGGAACTCAACACAGCAGAGTGGAGCAAATAGCAAAGCTATAACAATAATAAAACAAGATAACATACAACTCTTAGACACTGTGGCACATAGGGGTGTTCATGGTTTGGTTAATTCAAAAACCAAACAAATTTTTTGGTTAACCAAAAATACAGTCTTGGTTATTAACCAAATTGATTTTACATTATAAAATTGGTTATTAATCGGTTAGTAAAATTTAAAATTGGTTTTTAACCGGTTATAAAAATAAAAACCAATTTTTAAAAAATGACCGGTTTTTATATAGAAAAATCAGTTTTTATATAAAAAAATCGATTTTTATACTAAAATACCAGTTTTTACACCAAAAAACTGGTTTTTATACAAAAAATTGATTTTTACACCTAAAAATCATTTTTTACACATTAATTTTTCCACATACAAAAACACACATTTTTACCTTTTTTTAAATTGATTTTTTAATCTAAAAATTAATTTTTTTCTTTCTAAATGATACGAGTAACATTTGTAAATAATGAAATCCCTTCAATTATTTCTTTCTTTTTTTTTCTTATCTCTTTTTAGCATTTTCTATAAATAATTTTTCTAATGTAAATAATTTTCTTTCTAAATGATACCTCCCCTCTCTCCTCCTCTCTTCCTTCTCTATTTCTCTCTCTCATCTCTCTCTCTCTCTCCCATTCCCCTCTTTCTCTCCCTTCCCTTTCTTTCTCTCTATCCTTCTCTCCCTCTCTCTCCTCCCTCCCCTCTTTCTCTCTCCCCTCTTCTCCCTCTCTCCTTCCCTCTCCCCTCCTCTCTTTCTCTCTCTCTCTTCCTCTTTCTCTCCTTGCTCTCTTTTCCTCTTTTTTCTCTCTCTTATTCTCTCTCTCTTTCACTTCTTCTCTCTTCTTATCTCTCCCTTTTTTCTCTCTCTTCTCTCTTCTCTCTCTCTCTCACTTTTGAGAGAAGAGGAGAAAAGAGAGAAGAGAAAGATAGAGAGTGAGAGAAGGCTAAGAGAGAAAGAGAAAAGAGAGAGTAGTGAAAGAAAGAGGAGAAAGAGAGAGAAAGAAGATAGGAAGAGGAAGAGAGAGAGGGAATGAGAGAGAGAGAGAAAGAAGAAAAGGAAAGAGAGTGGAGCGAGAGAGAGGAAAAGAGAGAGAAGGGAAAAGAGAGGAGAAAGGAGAGAGATAGGAGAGAGAGGGAAGAAGAGGAGAGAGAAAGAGGAGGAGGAGATAGAGGAGGGGAGAGAGGGAAATGGAGAGATGAGTAGAGAGAGGAAGGGGATGAGAGAGAGAAAGAGAGAGAAGGGAGAGGGAGAAAGAGGGCAAGGAGAGAGAGAGAAAAAGAGACAAAGGAGAGAGAAGGAGAGAGAGAGACAAAGAGAGAGAGAGAAAGAGTGAAAGAGAGAGGGGGAGAGCAAAGGATAGAGAGAAAGAGGGAAAGAATGATAGAGAGACAAGGGAGAGAGAAAGAAAGGAGAGGTGGAGAGAAAGAGAGAGAGAGAGAGGGAAGAAAGAGAGAGAAAAGGTGAGGGAAGAGAGAGAAAAAGAGAGAGAAGGAGAAAGAGATAGATAAGTGAGAGAGGAGGAGAGAAAGAGGGGAAGGGGATAGAGAGAGGGAGGGAGAGAGAGAGGGAGAGAGAGAGAGAGAGGAAGAGA